>NW_003307575.1:853817-894813 GCF_000143455.1 Volvox carteri f. nagariensis
CGGTCTGAGGTCGCATGTTAGACTGAGTGACAGCTTTGGACCTGTCTCGGGAGGCCCGTCAGAACGGCTGTTAGGTTCTAGCGTACTGGTAGCTCTCGTCCTTTGGGATAGGCTTTCCAAGCCTTTATAAGTCTCTGCTGTTTATCGGTAACAGTACCTCAGATTCACACGTTTACGCCTAGGCAAAGGGGCTTTCGGTGGTAGGTCGCGGATCTCCCGAATACGTGTAACGGCTAATGTCTCCTTAGTCGTGTCTGCTAGGTCCCTGTGAGATAGCGTCTCACCAACAGGTTATGAGCCCCGGGTAACGGTTCCCGGCGGTTAATATCTGTAGTTGCTTTTAGCTTGAGCAGGGAGGCTCGCTAGGCAACCGACATGGGAAAAGGGTGTAAGACCGTCCTCTTAGCGGACGGGTCTAACTACTCACAGTGGCTAGGAGACTTCAGTGATTTCCTTGCTACATCCAAGCTGCGGATCTATATGACCAACCCGTCGCCACCGGGACGCAATGCGCAAGACGCTCTGGAGGAAGATGCCCAGGCGCTTGGCTACCTGCGTCTATCCTGCGAACTGCCAGTAAAGCAGTTGCTCAGGAACTGTCAGACGACCCTCGCCGCCATGCAGCTCTTACAGCTGCAGTTCCGTTCTGCCTCTCAGGCCCGGCTAAGCCTGCTGGAGCCGCAGAAGCAACTGCGCATGGGCGATGACGAGACGACCGCTGACTTCATTCAGCGGGCAGAGCAGCTCCGCAGCGACATTATCTCGGCGGGCGGCCAGTGGGACGAGGCTGCTATGCGTCATGCAATTCTCCACGGTCTGCCTCCACAGTACGCTATTACTGTCGAGTTCGCGATGTATTTGCCCAACTTGACTACCCCGCAGCTCGTGTTCATGCTGCGGGAGAAGGAGAACAACCTGAAGGCTCAAGCAGTCAAGTCCGGCCTGGTTGGAGCTGTTGGCCCTGGTCGCACCGCCCGTGGAGTCCACGGTGCTGCTCCGCCGGACACGCGATGGAGAAACCGTCTTGCTACGCAACGTGCTCCATGTCCCCAGCTCGGGACTGACGCTCATGTCTGTCGACCTTCTCGTGACGTGCGGCTGCTCAGTCACGTTCGGCACGGACAAGGCGGGCCACCAGTTCTCGCGAGTAGGTCTGCCGCACGGCGGTTTGTCTATCACCGCGTGGAGTGAGCGTGGGCATTACGTCATGGACGTGGACCTGCTGGCGCCGACCAAACGCGCCATCAGTGTGCTCGGCGCTGTGGAAGACAGAGCCGGCGGAGGTACCAGCGCTAGCAGATTTGCCGCTGGCGCCAGCAGCAGTGACGCCGGCGGGGACCAGCCGAACGGCGCCGACAGCAGTGACACCGGCAGAGACCAGTCGAACGGCGCCAGCAACGGCCAAGGGCAGCTGGGCGCCCTTGAGTGCTCAGCCGCCGAACTCGCAGCAGCGCAGCGCCTGCACCGCCAGTTCGGCCACCTTGGTTACCGGGCGTTGGAGCAGCTTATCACCAAGCAGCTGGTACATGGACCACGGGTCACTCCCACGGTGCTGCGTCAGGCGGCAGAGGGTGTCTGCGAAGCCTGTGTCACAGCGAAGACTACAGCTACAGCTCACGTCAGCCACGGTAACCGGCCTCAGCATGTCCTGGAGGTCGTACACTCTGACCTGTGCGGGCCCATGCCGACCACGGGCCGAGGAGGGGCTCGCTACTTGCTAACGCTGCTGGACGGTGCCTCCGGTCTGTCTGCCGTTCGCACACTGGTTAGCAAGAACCAAGTGGGCGAAGCGCTGCAGGACATGGTGACGCAGCTGGAGGCTCGCAACCCGAACGGTGCACGGGTCCGCACCCTTCATAGTGATAACGGTGGCGAGTTTGTCGCCGAGCAGCTGGCACAGTGGCTACGCCAGCGCGGCACTGCGCATACCCACTCGGCGCCGTACACTCCAGAGCAGAACGGTGCAGCGGAGCGGCTCAATCGCATGCTCCTCGACCGTGTGCGGGCTATGCTGTACGATGCCGCGCTCCCGGACAGCTTTTGGTCGGAAGCTGTGCTATACGCCAACCTCCTGCGCAATGTTTCCCCCTCTCAGGGCCGGGAGGCTACGCCGTGGGCAACTTATCATGGCGTCACCCCCGACGTCAGTCACCTGCACACCTTCGGCTGCCTGGCATACGTCCGCGTCCCAACCAGCCAGCAGGTTAAGCTCGGTCCCCGCGCAGAGGCGGGAACCTACCTTGGACCGGAGCGCGGCACGGCCGCCCACCGCGTCCTCGTCGACGGTAAGGTGACTGTTAGCAGCGACGTCACCTTCGACAACGACCTCCGCGGCCTGGCGTCTCAACGGGCGGGCACCTCCTTCGGCGCTGGCCCCGCCCGTCCTGGCAGCGGCGACCCCGTCGGCGGCTCTACACAGCCCGCCACACCGCCGCCTCCAGTGGTTGCATCGCCCCCAGTGAACCCAGCACCCCCCCCTGCCCCAACACACGCAGCCAACGGCAACCTCTTCACCCGCCGCTGGCCACGGTCTGCCCAGCCAACAACAGCAGCGGCGGCGGCGGAGATTTGGGCAGTCCACCGCTGCTTAACAAAGCGTCGGGAAGCACAAATTATGCTGAGGCAGGCGACGGCAATGCGGGCGGCGGAGGCAACAGCGCGGTGCAGGAGCCGCGCAGTTATGAGGAAGCGGTGGCGAGTCCGCAAGCGGACAAGTGGAGAACTTCGATGGATGACGAGATTCTGTCGCAGCTCTCCAATAAGACCTGGGAGTTGGGCACGCCGCCACCCGGTGCACGCATCCTGGACTGCCGCTGGGTCTACAAAATCAAACAGGAGCCAGGAGGTGAGGTACGCTACAAGTCGCGTTTGGTGGTGAAAGGTTTTGAACAGCGAGCGGGTATAGACTATGGAGAGCTGTTTGCGCCCACTACGCGTGCAGCCTCCCTGCGGGCACTTCTAGCTGTGGCAGCAGCCAGAGGTATGACGGTCCACCAGATGGACGTCAAAACGGCCTTCTTGAACGGTGACCTGACAGAGGAGCTGTGGATGCGACAGCCCCCAGGCTATAGCAACGGCGACCCGACACAGGCGTGCCGGCTGTTAAAGTCTGTTTACGGCCTCAAGCAAGCCCCACGTTGCTGGTACGAGAAGCTGGCGGCGGAGCTGGGCAAGCTAGGCTATGAACCGTCTACGTCCGACCCCGCGCTATTCGTCAAGCGGGGGTCCGATGGCTCAATCGATGTGCTCGTGCACGTTGATGACATGCTGGTGGCGGCGGACAACCCGCAGTTGGTTGCGGCCGCCAAGGCGGCCATAGCTGGTTGCTTCGCTGTACGAGACCTTGGAGAGGCGCGCTACTACCTCGGCATGGAGATCGTCCAGGACCGCCGCAACCGCAGCATCATGCTCACACAGCAGCGTTACGTGGAGCAGCTGCTTCAGCGCCACAGCCTGGAGAACGCCAAGCCACGTGCCACCCCGCTACCCCAGGGTACGCGGGTTCTGCCAGCCAGTGACACCCAGCCGATATTGACGGACAGCAGTGGCTACCGCGCGCTGGTGGGAGAACTAAACTACCTTGCTACCAGCACACGCCCAGACATCGCACACGCTCTGAGCATGCTGGCGCGGCACATGTCCGCCCCCACCAAAGCGCACATGGGGCTCGCTCTGGGTGTGCTGCGTTACGTCTCTGGCACTCGGGCGCTTGGTCTACGTTACTGTGGCGACGCCAGCAATTTCTGTGGGTACAGCGATGCAGACTGGGCCGGCGACCCAGCCACCCGCAGGTCCACCACGGGCTACACTTTTCTGCTCGGCAGCGCGGCGGTCAGCTGGAGCAGTCAGTTGCAGCGCACCGTGGCTGCCTCGTCCGTGGAAGCCGAATACCAGGCCGCAGCAGCAGCCGTGCATGAGGCGTTGTGGCTGCGCAAGCTGGCGAGCGATCTGGACCTTTCCCCGGGTGCTGTCAACGTCCAACTGGATTCGCAAGGCGCGCTCAGCCTCGGCAACAACCCCATCACGTCGGTGCGCTCCAAGCACATCGACGTGCACCACCACATCGTGCGCGAGAGGGTCGCGCGTGGTGAGGTGAAGCTCAGCTATTGCACCACCGACGACATGGTGGCTGACATCCTAACCAAGGCACTGGGCGAGGTCAAGTTCGTGCGCTGCCGCACAGCGCTGGGCGTTACTTAGATCGTCAGAGGAGGAGTGCTGAGGGTTTTGAGGAATTGTTTTGAGCTAGGCATTAGGGTGGTGCTGAGGGTGCGTGAGCAGGCGCCCGAATGGGCAGGTTAATGCCCGAAGGGGCGCCGTAGGCAGTGCGTATGGTGCTGTACGGCACTGTTTTCTCTGTGTGTTTGTGCAGCAGCACCAGACCGCATAGCCATCAGGCTGAAGGCTGGCGAGCTGCGTTTGTGTTTGTTGAGTGGTGAGCAGTCGGCCTGGACCGCGGACTTGGTGGCCGAGCTAGCTCGTCGGTGCTAGCAATTTGTAGTAAGGCCCCTAGTGCGACACGAGGGGGCGTGTTGATGCGAAGGGTTGCCGTGTCGCCCTGTGGCCTGTTTGGGTAACTTGTCAGGCTGTCGTGAGTGACAGCTGTGGCCGGTCTGAGGTCGCATGTTAGACTGAGTGACAGCTTTGGACCTGTCTCGGGAGGCCCGTCAGAACGGCTGTTAGGTTCTAGCGTACTGGTAGCTCTCGTCCTTTGGGATAGGCTTTCCAAGCCTTTATAAGTCTCTGCTGTTTATCGGTAACAGTACCTCAGATTCACACGTTTACGCCTAGGCAAAGGGGCTTTCGGTGGTAGGTCGCGGATCTCCCGAATACGTGTAACGGCTAATGTCTCCTTAGTCGTGTCTGCTAGGTCCCTGTGAGATAGCGTCTCACCAACAGTTACAATGTTGTGATGTTGTGCACGTGGTCTCGTCCAACTGCTGTCCGACAGTAGTAGCTGATCATGATCAGCTGATCTGCAGAGCATGATTGACAGCAAGAAGATAAGTCGCAATCCAGGCAGGCAGCAGACCCAGCCCACGTGATGCAACCTTTCACCATATGATGCATCATCTATCTGCTGGGTCCCTTAGCCGCTACCGCCGTCAGCGCTCCAGCTCCTAATCAAGCAAGCGTACTGTTTCGCAAACCGTCAAATTGTGCTCTATACATGCTTGAAGCCCTCCACTTCGAGCGAAAAGCCCGGAGCTCTCTCTCCCGGGCGACATATGCACACATCCGTGCTCATCATCACGGCCAAATCACGTGGCTGCATAACCGTGCGCGCAATATGTCTACATTCAGCTGAGGCAGCAGCTTGCCGCTGCAAAACATACCCATCGTCAGTGGTGACACCAACCCGCCAACAGCACCAAGCAAATAGCTCGAACAAGTAAATACGTCTCTGTAAAGAACACGTCATGTAACAGAATAGTGAAACAGTGACACAAACGCGCCAATCACGTCGCACCCATCAAACGTAAATAATGTTAACCAGCACAGCCTTGCCGGCAATAGCTAGCGGCCTATGCTAGCAGCTACCACTTACTGCATACCTGCTGGCTTCTGTCTGTCATCAGTTCCTACGCACACAGAACACAAGTCTCTAGCATAGGTGGGGTTCGTTGGCCATTGCTGCATGCTGTTGGCGGGCTGTACATGTACTGGACGTCTCCCCGGCTGTGGTGACCACTGCTGCTGCTGTCGATTGGCTGATAGGTTGATAGATCCCGACAGTACGACAGACGCTTTGGGCTCTTGATATCAACATCGATGTTGCTGTAACTGCTGTCGTCTCTGCAGCCCAGGTCTGGCCGCAAGCTCTACGGTGCTGATGATGCTTGCCTGCGGATCCGGATCCACTGCCGGTGCATTAGACGTACCCACACATGGGCGCAGCTTGTTTCCCGGGCTTGGCTCCGGAATCCTGCTGCCGGCGACTCCTGAGCCTGCCGCGCCGACCAAACCAGTGCTGCTGGGCCACCGCATCCTCCTGGCTGGACCGCGGCCCCACATAGCTGGATCGAACCAGGACCGACGTGGCATCTGCTGTGGCTGCTGTGAAGGCCCCGCGGCCGCTTCCTGAGCCCCAATACTTGGTGGAGGCCGCAGGTAGCCTTGCATGGAAGTCCCGATATTCAGTTGTGGCAGTTGGTGCACAAGCTGATTTGCCTGGCTAACCCCTGCGGGCCTTGCTCATGGCTCGGCTTGAGAGCCACATACCCCAAGCGGCCGGGTTGAACCAGGACTGGCGTGATTTCGTCCCTCCTGTCCATGGAATCAAGCTCTGTGTGGGCCACGGGGAGCCCGGGATGCCTCCCATTCGGCTTCCGGACTGGGGGTCGTAGTAAATGCTGTCCGGAATGGGCATGTGCTTCCAAGGATGGTTTGGGTTGTGTATACTGGCTGAGGTGATGATGGCATCAGTTCCGACCCGTACCCAAAGTCCATGTCATTTTGGTGCATTGGTGGCTTAGGCCCCTCACAGCAGGTACCATACCCCAGGGCAGGACCAAAGCTCCAGGACGGATCACCATCCTTACAGCTTGTGGCCGGATTGGCAGCAGAGGTGGAACCATTATTAAGACTGCCAAGGACATGGTAAAAGCTCCTACAGTTATTACCGCCCCCATCACTGTTTGCACGGCCACCAGTGCAGCAGGACGCAATAGCACTGTTACCGGTACCACAGGATGTTTAGGGGGATGACAGCCGATCGTACAAGTACGACTGCAAATCATACTTAATTACACTTTATTTTGGAGGGTCGTCGGTAACTTTTCTATGGCCTACATATAGACAGGGTCATCATATAATTGATAGGACCGATGGATAGATTGTACATAGATTCATTGAATGCCCCCGCTAGCTATAGATCGTAGATGGTTTATAGACAGTCCCCCATTTTACAGACGGTAAGGCAACTCGAGGTGTGACACACACATACCCACACACTATGCAAGCTGTAATATCACGGCTTTTCCAGAAATGAACCGAACGGTGGATGCAGATCCCGTGATACATCCAGGACACTACACAAGCCCTGGTTTGGCTAAAATGCCTATTGAGGGGATGGCCATGCTGTGAGGGCGAAGATTACTTGGCCTTGCTTGCACTGCGGGTCTCAGAAGCGAAAATTCCCACACGGCCACGCAACCTCACACACAAGCAGAGGAAAGATGCTAATGCAGCAAAAGACATAATTATAATTAATATCATGCATGCAAAAGCGGGCGTGGCGCAGTGGTTAGCGCGTAGGTCTCATAATGTGATGTGACTTGGGATATCCTAAGGTCGAGGGTTCGACACCCTCCGCCCGCATCAGTACTTTTTCTCAACGCTAATCGCTAGACGAAACACTTGGAATTTGCAATTAGCAGCGGAAAGTTCTGGGATCAATTCCTGGGTAGACCCCCGACACTGGTCGGGAGTACTAAGTTTACCAATTGACGTTGAGGTGTGGAGATGAGGTCTAGTTGATGGACTAGTTTCGCATGCTGATATAGCCATGACGGAGGACCTGTCTCTACGGATGTCGAATGACTGGACGAGGTGGGGTCTAGTTAGAAGGACCCAAGAACCGTCGTCGGTTGTACGGTGGACTCAACTTTCAAGTATATAGTCCATGGCCTCCCGGCTTTGACGGACACCCCCCCATTCATGCGGAACTTGTAGACTTGTAAACGTAAACCGAACTTGCCCTGATGCCCTACATGCTTCCGAACCTCAAACCATTGACAGCGCCGCAACAAAGGGCCCCACTTAGAGGTCCAGGCAGTCGGGCCGCTTCCGGTGCTAATGCGGTGGGAGCATAGCCTAAACGATGCTCTTTCGGGACGGCTTTATAGCTGGCAGGTTTTTAGCGAACTGCAAGAAGATTTGACTGGAGGAGCTTTGGACGCTTGCATGGACGGCCTACGGGCCCCAACGTTTGTCAGCGCATGCAAATATATGTTTCCTCATGTAAATAGTAATAAAGTTGTTCGTTTAAACTTTGTACAATTTGTGAAAATTTGCCGTGCGTCGTACAATTGGTGACGCCCGCGCTGGAAAGGTCTTAGACAATTACACAAGCTACATGTAGTCAGTCGCTGGCCGCTGAAAAGGCCTCTCGAGATGCTGGTGAAACGCTTCGCGCATATTTGTAGTTGATACATGTACACGTACACATGTGCCGTACTGTGTGCCAGCTACTACACTACAGCATTGGTGACGGCATCCCAGTTGTGGCACGGAAACTGTTTACCCGAAACAATCATTGCTGGCCTAAAAAATTACCTAACGAGCCCACAAGTTGAGACACGCCGTACGGCTCGGGGCACACACATTACAGGACTCGCGATCGTCTACAGACATCTATACAGTCATCAGTCCATAAATACATAAGCACTAGGAAATGAAAGAAGTCTGTATATATAATGCTCACAACGACGCTACCTAGATGTTAGTTACCTGCCTGCCTGCCTGCCTGCTGCCGCTAGTGCCACGCAGAGCATTCTCTCCTATCCCTAATCGACGTGCTAGCAGCAGAAATGGTTAGTACCCTACAACTATGCGCTAGGGAAGAGCCTACTAATAGGCCAGCAAACATAGAAAAGTATCGAGAAAACTGGCGGCGGAAATGGCGAGACCTCGAGAGATCTAGGAATCGCTTTCTGTCTGATGTGTGGGACACAGGGGCATATCTTCACCCGTGGCCGCTACCCGGTGAAACCCTGCCTTCCCCGGTATTTCGTGGCACCCTCATCTAGTCACCCTAGCCAACTTCTCAGTGGATCGCTCAGGTTCCGCACCCGCCCCACCGGCATCCAACGGAATCTGGTCAGTTCGCAAGTTAACTTGTGTCTGTATGTGCGCCATGTACCCGCGGTACTTACATCATATACTATGTAGCTGTACATAGTATGGCACACATATCTTCGATAGCTACGCGCTAATAAGGTGCTCCGCCAGCATCTACAGAGGCATTTCCAGAGGCCAGCGCTGTAGCTAGCTACTTCACATGCATCAGCGGAAGAGATAGTGTAGTAGCCGGTACACAGTACGGCACACATAACCTCTACAAATACGCGCTTAGCGCGACCGCCAGCATCTCGAGAGGCCTTTTCAGCGGCCAGCTACTACAGATAGATAGATAGTGCATGATTATATATGGCTTATCCAATTGCTTCTCGGCTGCCACACCCACCAGCCAATTAGATATACAAGACGGAGCGTAAAACGAACCTCCTACCCTAGCTAAATTTACATATGTACATGGTCGAGTGCACCCATCCACGGCAGTAGTATAAGTAATAACACCAATGGAACTGGAACAGAACCCGCGCCACTTTGCAGCTGGTGATGAGATAGATGATGTTAAGAAAGGGCAATAGTATATAGATAACCTTCTCTTAACTACATATCCCTGGTTCATCAACTGTCATCCGTTCCTACGTTCATACACAGGGTTCGGTCCCCATTTTTGCTTGCTGTCGGCAGGCGGCATGGCGGGCCCCTGCGGCTGCTGTGACCAGTGCTGGTAATGCTGATGATGCTGATGATGGCCGCCCAAGTTGCTCGACCCCGACGGTGCTCTGTACCCCTCTTGCAGCTGCCTTTGCAAGCCTGGATTGGTGACAGGCTCTACAGCACTAATCATGCTTGCACGTGGATCCACTGCCGGCGCCATAGACACCCCCACACCGGGTGCTTGCTGATTATTTCCCGGGCTGGGTCCCGGGCCCCTGCTGCCGGCCACTGCGCCCACAGCCGGTCCTGTGGGGCTTGAGGGTCTCATTCCCCCGGCTGCACCGGGGCCCCACATAGCCGGTCTGAACCAGGAGCTCTTTGGCATCTTCGGCAGCTGCGGAGGCCTCGCTCCCTCTGCACTCTCTCTATGCATGCCACCAGGCGGTGAGGGACCATTCAGGGAAACCCCATTTAACGGTGCTGGCTGGCGCCCTTGGTGACTTAGTGGCACTGGCTGGCTCCCTTGATGACTCAGCCCGGTGGCCCTGCCGTCCATGACAGGGCTTCCGAGTGGTCCGGCACGACTGGAAGGCCTCGCCTCACCCGAGGATGCCCATGTGGCCAGGTTTAGCCAGGTTGATCGTGAGGACTGGTGTGAAGGCCGTGGACCATCCTCGGTACCTGGCGGCCTAGGGCTATGCAAGGAGGCCCCACTTGGCTGAGGCATTGGCTGGCTCCCTTGATGCAGCCCAGTGGCCCTACCATTCATGGGAGAGCCTGTGAGTGATCCGGCATGACTGGAAGGCCTCGCCTCCCCAGAAGATGCCCACGTGGCCAGGTTTAGCCAGGTTGATCGTGAAGACTGGTGTGAAGGCCTTGGTCCATCATTGCCTATAGGTTTAGGGCCATGCTGTGAGACCACACTTAGTGGCACTGGCTGGCTCCCTTGAGGATTCAGCCCGGTGGCCCTGCCATCCACGACAGGGCCTCCGAGTGATCCGGCACGACTGGAAGGCCTCGCCTCACCCGAGGATGCCCATGTGGCCAGGTTTAGCCAGGTTGATCGTGAGGACTGGTGTGAAGGCCGTGGACCATCCTCTGTCCCTGGTGGCTTAAAGCCATTGGCAACAGAGCCTGTTATTGATCCGGCTCTGCTGGAGGGCCGTGCCGCCCCTCCCCATGTGGACGGACTTAACCACGACCTGTGTGGCATCTGCAACCACTGTGAAGACCTGGATCCGTCCATGGAAGCTCTCTGGGAGCCACCTGGAACTGATAGCCCGGTGGCCCTGCCATTGGCAACAGAGCCAGTAAGCGATCCAGCACGGCTGGAGGGCCGCATAGCCCATGCTGCCGGATTGAACCAAGACTGGCGTGATGCTTCTGTCCGCTGAGTAGCCCTCAGGCCCCCCATGGTGTCCTGCAGTCGGCCCCCAGAGCGAGCGTCATAGCGGATGCTATTTGTATTGGACATGCGCTTCGAGGGATCGTTAGGATTGTATAAGGACTGAGCAGATGATGGTCGCTGCTTTCCATCTCCATAGTACACATTGTTCTGGTGCATTGGTGGCATAGGCTGCTTATTGTTACCCATCTGTGTACCGCCACCATTGTCGGTGTTGACACCATCACCACTTTTGTTGAACCAGCCATTGGCCCCACCACCATCACCACTGCCGGCACGGTTGCAGCACATTCCGAAAAGGGCTGCCAACCAACCGTATTTAATAGCGAGTGCAAGCAGGCCCAATCCTCCGAACAAGCCGCCCATGAACCCGAAGAGGCGGAATAGCTTGGACCAGCAGCGCTTTACAACAATGCACCAAACATTGATTGGATTTGTGCAGGCCTGCATGCATGCTCCATAAAGGGACGGAGGTGCTCAGCAGCATGCATGCAATGCAAATATGTTTGCGTGCATAAAAGCGGTGCACAGAGTAAGGGATAGATTAGATAGTGCAGGCCCTTGGGCCAGGGCAAGCAATATCCAACTTAATGCCCAATCCTAAACTCTAGTTGGATGTTGCGATTTGAGGTGTGGAAATGGTGTGGACCCACATGCGTCCCTCGGGTGGCAATACCACCACTGTAGCAGGTGAGGTATCCCCTTAAGAGCCCACCGGAGTTCGTTACTGGTGTTGAATATTGCAGCACACATGACCTGAAACACCTTCCGGCTGGCTACAACACTTCATGCTCACCCGGACTAGTACTGCAAACCCACCTCATCACACGTTAGGTCCTTTTCCAACCTTGCAAGACTGTCACCAGTTCCGTTAAAGCCTCCGGTGGGTGTAGGTCCGAAGTCGGTTTGGTTGGTAGAAAAGGACATTTCTGTTTGGTCGGCAATACCTCCCTGTGGGGAACCGGATCCATAATGGAGAACGATATAGGCAGCCCGTGGCATTTAAGCATAATGCAGTGCCGCGTCATGGACTCATACAACATGTGGTGTACCGTATTAGGAATGGAAGGGGCATGGAAACTGTCTACAGGAACGAGCAACTAATGCATGAGCCTTCGCTCTGAGGAGGTGCATATCTATTTGCAAATAGATATCCTGATTGCACTGTGATACCCGTACGACACAATGGGGTTGCGGCTTGGAGGGGTTGAGTCCATCCGGCCCTCTTCCCCACGTTCCGGAGCCGGACCCAGAAGTTATTTCAGATCTGGAGGAGCTCGGCGCAAGCCCGAAGGATGAGGAGCCCGAAGGATGAGGAGCCCGAAGGATGAGGAGCCCGAAGGATGAGGAGCCCGAAGGATGAGGAGCCCGAAGGATGAGGAGCCCGAAGGATGAGGAGCCCGAAGGATGAGGAGCCCGAAGGATGAGGAGCCCGAAGGATGAGGAGCCCGAAGGATGAGGAGCCCGAAAGATGAGGAAGGATGAGGAGCCCGAAGGATGAGGAGCCCGAAGGATGAGGAAGGATGAGGAGCCCGAAGGATGAGGAAGGATGAGGAGCCCGAAGGATGAGGAGCCCGAAGGTTGGCGGGCCCGAAGGATGAGGAGCCGGAAGGATGAGGAGCCCGAAGGATGAGGAGCCCGAAGGATGAGGAGCCCGAAGGATGAGGAGCCCGAAGGATGAGGAGCCCGAAGGATGAGGAGCCCGAAGGATGAGGAGCCCGAAGGATGAGGAGCCCGAAGGATGAGGAGCCCAAGGATGAGGAGCCCGAAGGATGAGGAGCCCGAAGGATGAGGAAGGATGAGGAGCCCGAAGGATGAGGAGCCCGAAGGATGAGGAGCCCGAAGGATGAGGAGCCCGAAGGATGAGGAGCCCGAAGGATGAGGAGCCCGAAGGATAGGAGGAAGGATGAGGAGCCCGAAGGATGAGGAGCGAAGGATGAGGAGCCCGAAGGATGGGAGCGAAGGATGAGGAGCCCGAAGGATGAGGAAGGATGAGGAGCCCGAAGGATGAGGAAGGATGAGGAGCCCGAAGGATGAGGAAGGATGAGGAGCCCGAAGGATGAGGAAGGATGAGGAAGGATGAGGAGCCCGAAGGATGAGGAAGGATGAGGAGCCCGAAGGATGAGGAAGGATGAGGAGCCCGAAGGTTGGCGGGCCCGAAGGATGAGGAGTCGGAAGGATGAGGAGCCCGAAGGATGAGGAGCCCGAAGGATGAGGAGCCCGAAGGATGAGGAGCCCGAAGGATGAGGAGCCCGAAGGATGAGGAGCCCGAAGGATGAGGAGCCCGAAGGATGAGGAGCCCGAAGGATGAGGAGCCCGAAGGATGAGGAAGGATGAGGAGCCCGAAGGATGAGGAAGGATGAGGAGCCCGAAGGATGAGGAAGGATGAGGAGCCCGAAGGATGAGGAGCCCGAAGGATGAGGAGCCCGAAGGATGAGGGCCCGAAGGATGAGGAGCCCGAAGGATGAGGAAGGATGAGGAGCCCGAAGGATGAGGAAGGATGAGGAAGGATGAGGAGCCCGAAGGATGAGGAAGGATGAGGAGCCCGAAGGATGAGGAAGGATGAGGAGCCCGAAGGTTGGCGGGCCCGAAGGATGAGGAGCCGGAAGGATGAGGAGCCCGAAGGATGAGGAGCCCGAAGGATGAGGAGCCCGAAGGATGAGGAGCCCGAAGGATGAGGAGCCCGAAGGGTGAGACTCAAAACCTATGCATGCTAGGTCATGCTAACCTACAAGGAGACATCTACATGCCAAGCGCTTTCCGGAGTCAGTCTGCTGCCGACGAAGTCCTGTGAACATCAGCTTCTTAGGAACAGTATGAAACAGCTCTCGCCATTAAAAAAGAAGAACCGAATATTTGCACACCCCCGTCCTCCGTCGCCTCTTCCAATATTTCCCTGACACAAAATCTACACAGGGTTGGCGTCATGTACGGCTTACTTGTCTTGTAGTTCTCTTACCGTGGAATCGTACAGGAGTACCGAACAAGATCTTGTCTTGTTTTCCGTGTCCTCAACGTACACCTCAATGGGCGGCCAGAGGGGGGCCGTCCTGCCGGCCGATACTGCGATCATGCGGGCCTCAATGGGTCTGATATTGGAGGAGCAATTGGTCACTGCGACCGTGTAGTCGGCGTCCAGGCGGCCAGTGTTTGTGACATTGAGCCGAATGTAGCCCCGGTTGCCAGCTTCGAAAAAGCCACAGTGGGATGCATTGCCAAATCGACACAGCTGTACATCGGAGATCTGCGGGGGGGGAAGTGGAAGGTAAGGAAACCCCAGAGGATGGCTGCCGGCTTAAGTTCAACAGGCGGACAAACAATCCATGGCCATGGAACGACAGCACTTCTTGATATCATCGATGAAAGCATATGTCATTGTACAAGCCGCGGCTGATGGCTGGCCACCAGCCGAGAAAGCCTCTCGGAATGTTGAAAGGTGTTTTGTGAACAGATGCTTACACCGTAAGCATATGCATGAGCTGTACTGCTGTAGGATGGTGTAAGCATGCGCTATGGTACTGAAAGCATCTGTAAGATGGCTTAAGCACGTGCTGTACTGTATCACGACCACAGCCAGGGGAGAAAAGACCACAACCATTTGTGGGGCCTGCTGGCTTGTGCACGTGAAGAGGGCTGCCACACGCATGGCAGCTTTGGCATGTCCTTTTTTTGTGGTTTCCCGGGTATGTCATGGGATTTGCATCCACCGATCGGTTCTTTTCTGGAATTGTACCCACGCGCTACTTCACAACGGAATTGAAAAAGTCGTCATACAACACCTTTACGATCACCAACGAAGCACAAATGCATCTTCGGTGTAATTTTTGCCGTACCACCTCCGTACCACCATCCGTACCTTGCCAGGGCTTCTGTTGGTTATCAGTCGCAGCTTGTCAGCCGACACAGTAAGTGTTAATACAGACTGCGACTGGCTGGTGACGGGCAGTAAAAAGACGGTCTCATTGCCGAACTTGCCGGCCGTAAACTGTCGTCCAGTGTACAGGTGCATGTAGGGCATACACGGTGGGCGCGGGTTGTGCGTGCATGGGTGAAGCAGCTGAACGAAAGAGAGAAATTCTGCAGTGTTAGCATGCCTTGAGCACGTAGGTCTGCCAATAATATTCATTGCTAATGCCACCTATCTGGTGTCGATTGCAACTATAATCGTGGCGGATGCTAAAATGCCTTAATTCTTACTGAGGCTTGTTCGTAGCCTGGATACTGTGAGACCATGTAAAGAGGTGCCCGGCCCTTCTTGATGCGGTCCATGTCTTCGTCGTACAGGTCCTTCAGCTGGCCTTTCAGGCAGGTCTATGGAGGCGAATAGGGGAAGTGGGTGAGCGGAGGGAACGGCGCAGGCAACATCGATATCAGCAGGGAAGGGGATGCATGTATGTATGTATGTATGTATGTATGTATGTATGTATGTATGTATGTATGTATGTGTGGAACAGGGAGGCCCATATCTTCACCCGTGGCAGCTACCAGGCGAAACCCTGCCTTCCCCGGTATTTCGGGGCACCCTCATCCATGCATGTATGTATGTGAAGGCCTGTTAGGGCTTGCTGCAGATCAGGTTATAATGCTGGGGCCATTATACATTATAGGCATGGTCGCCAAGCGAACTTGTAGTCTTGGAGTATATTAATTATTCTGACGTACACATCAGCAAAACAGGGATGGAGGTCAGGAGCTCACAGACTCCAACAAGCTGTCCTCAATAGCGGTCCATATGCATATATGCCTGTACATGTCGTCCCATGGCAATAACCAGCAAGGCGTGATAATGCCCAACAATATCCGATGGACGGTCCAAATCTTCTATATCAAGATCTATGGACGATCAGAAATTTTACAGACGTCCATTATGTGGTAGCGTGGCTATGCTTGGCTTTGTCTTAGCCTTAGGGCTAGGCTAGGCTACGTTAGAGCGGAGGCTATGTAGACTCCGCGGAGTGCTAGGAAGAGGCAAAGGCCCACCGACACTGCTCGATGGCAACCACTTGGCTGGTAGCGGAAGGCTGAGAAGCTGGTGCCAATCTTGTCACATGTGCGGCCTGCAAAAAGCAAAAGAGCCGAACAAGGTAGTAGGCATCACGTGCGATGTGAAACACTACCTATGACTGGGAAATGGAGATGAGCTACGTAAGCTATGTATGCATATGTCTATTGCTGCGGTTGTGTGAGATGTACACACATGCCAACGATGAGGAACCCGGGACCTAACTATTCCCAACTCCCTTGTATCACGCCTCGGTACAGGACCGAATTGTTAGGGTTATTATTATTATTATTATAACATGCCGCTGTAACAATATTGTTACAGCGATTAATCGGCGGCCTCGTGGGGTTAAGCATATGCATGCAGGTTGATGCCTGGAGTGCATCTTATTAAGTTTTCACGGTCAGCATTCCATCACTAGCCACGGCTCCCTCCAACGCCACGATTTTTATTTATTCCTCAGCCATGCTGACGCAGCAGCACGACACGAAAGCAAATATTTTGCACGCTTTCACTGCTTTTCACTCGCCCTCTGTCGTGCCGTGTCGTACAGATGTGTACCTGGGACATCGCATCTTGCTGCGGGGCCATTTACATTTTTCCTGGAAGCCTGGGATACACGAAACCGGGCATACACAACACACCTTCCCACTTGCTCCTCCTGATATCCTTCCTGGGCTATCATGCATGAAGTTTAATTTGTGCATATTACCATGCAAACTCACCATCAAGGCTAATCAGGCTCTTGTCCACGAGCATCCAGGTGCTGCGATTACCTATGTCGTAAAGTGGAAGCATCAGCATCTGGTGTCTGTGGGGGGTTGGGGCGAGGGGCACGTTTGAAAGCTATGGCATTTTCATTGGTAAAGCAAAGACTGTTAATGGAAACACTTCCTGGGCCCGCAACTGAATGTCGAATGGAATGTGTCACATGAGCTGTAGGATATGATATACGTGTTATCTCTTGCCCACAGCAGCTTGCCTCCACACCTAACTGCACACCCCGCCTCAATTTCACTGCTGTCGTGTTAACATCAAGGCCAGGTTTTTAAGCGCTCACAGTTAGCTTGACTACTCAAGAAAGATGGCAGGATCGGACAGTCGTCTGTATAATTTTTGATCGTCTACAGACCGTGCCCTAGAAAGGGACACTCCTCGTTCATATACCAGGAGAAGATCTATAGACGATAAAAATTATACAGACATGTTTTAAGCCCATCTGCCTTTGTTGTCCCCCGTTCTCATACACACACATACATTGTTACACCAGGTTGAGGTGGCCTAGCTAGCTAGCTAAGCACTCCAGCGCCCAACTCCGCGCCATGTCATGCTAAGGTACGCCATACAAGTAGGTTTGGGGGGCTGATGGGCCTAACCTAGATAGCTTCACACCCCTTCAGATCGCCCACTTACAGATTATAATTATGTGTGTATATCCCATGCCTGCCAACTAACAACCCATGACGCTGTGATGAGGGGTATATTGCCATGCACCCAATGAATGTAAAGATAAAGCATTCTAACTGAGAGATTTTCGTGCAACAGATGCATACGTGGTGATGCATTCAAAAAGGATCTGTCAGCGCAAACGGCCCTCCCTCCTCGGGATGCAACGTCAATCAAACACCGCGGCAAATAATAGTCCTGATGTGGCGTGTAACTCCTTCGAACAATCAGTGCACTCACGGCGGCGGGTCAATCCCCAACAAAGATGTCGGGCTTTCAATAACTAGCTAGCTATAGTGCGCATCATTATGAAGTGTTTGCCCCGTGTACCTGCATTCCTGTTGTAGCACCTACCCGAAGGTTGGCAGCATGGTGTACATGGCCAGATCACCCAGGAGCTTAACCGACACCATTTTGGTCTTACTGACGGCCAGTGGTATGGATGGGCTCAGGGTCAGGGTTTCATATCGCATGACGAATGTATTCTGCGAGGTGTTAAGGGTGCCGTTGGAGAGCGTCGTCGCATTTACACTGACGCTGCTTGTACCGTTAACTCGGGGAGACCATCCAGCGGGGATGGTGGGGATCTCGATGTTCACGTAGATTTCAAAGTTCAACGACGGAGGCCCAACATTGTAGCCCTGCATGCGAGCGTACATACGAACGCACAGTAGATGAAGGTAAAAGCAGAAGGGAGGAGGAAGAAAAAGTGAGCTGAACGGATGCGTGTGGCAAGGCACAGATGCTAGGTGCATAAAGTACCGACAGCGGGTGAATAATCGGAGCGTATAGATGCTGGCGGAGCACCTTTGCGCGTATTTATCGAGGATATATGCAATATAGTAGCTGGCCGCTGAAAAGGCCTCTCGAGACGCTGGTCAAGCGCTTCAGACGTATTTACAGTTGTTATGCATGCCGTACTGTGTACCAGCTACTTCATTCTTCCCGCTTTAAAGGATTCCGTCTCAGGCCCTTACGGCCTCGTATACCACCAGCCGGTGCCTACCTTCGCCTACCCTCGGGCAGTGGGTGCTCAATCCGCGTCACGTCATGTGCAGGCCACACATGCACCTAGCTGTCTTAAAGTTTTCTCAGGCACAGAGTCTTCCCAGACAACCACAGCCATATCCTTTCACGGATTTCGTGCAATGACAGTCGTCTATCCCGATGTTCTTATTTAAGGGGTTCGTCGGGGTCGATCTGACGATTTCAGGATCATAATCATGTACGAGGCCTCGGTACCAATTGCAGTAGCTGGCCGCTGACATTGCCTCTTGAGATGCTGGTCAAGCACTTCGCGCGTATTTGTAACCGATATGTACTGTGTACCACCCGCTGCTGCTACATGTGTGCCGCACTATGCACAGCAGCTACTACCGGCGGTCGCAAACGTTTCGACGATTGGAACTCTGGATCGATACGATGATTAGAACTCTGAACCGATACGGACAGTGTGTCAAATGAACTCCTAGCTCAGGATAGATATCTATTGCGGTCGTCGTATCGATTCCGAGTTCTATCAATAGAAAATTCCCGGACCACTTGTAAGCCACATGCATACAATCCCCGACGCCCCTGACGTGGACATACAGCAACTTACCGTCCAGGGACAGGATGCTACCTTTGTGGTCCTCAAGGGCAAATCGCTTTTATTGCTCGTTTTGCAGGTTGAGCTTGCCATAACAGCATTTTATGTATAGCCAAAAGTATCCTTGTTTAAGCGATTGCTGCACTCCCTTCCACACCCCTGCTGCTGGGCTATCCATAAGAAATGCACAAGTCGTTAACCACCCTCACCAGCCCAACCCGGGTACTCACGGCAAAATTAAAACGGTCCAATTGGACGCAGTGGGCAGCGGCTGGATAGATGCCAATCAACATGCCAAGCCTAAAATCGCAGTTCAGATTTGCACGCCTGCGGAGGGAGGGATGCATGCACGGAGGTACCAACAGTATGTAGTATCCGCAGCCAGCCGCGGTAGCGGGGCAGGGCAATGGGAGGGCAATTTGTTGTACTGCTTGCTTGAAAGGTTGCGCGTGCGATTTGCCATAGGAGCGCATTGTAAAACAAAGCACGTGTCAATGTATTGCACACCACCACGACAGGGGCGGAGGAACGTCTCTGATGGCCGTACTAGATGGCAGATTAGGCTCGTCTGCCACAATCGGTGTGTTGAGGTGCAGCAGTAACCTCCGACGACCTTTCAGGGCCAGATGTAACGGGTTGGGTGTATGGGCTGGTACGAAAGATATTAGGCACATGTTCGTGTGGTGGCTGGCCGCGGAAAAGGCCTCTTATTAGGATGCTGATGGAGCGCCTTAGCGTGCAATCATCGGCACTATATGTGCGCCGTAGTATCTACAGCTACTACAGTACGTAGATCTACTCCTTCGGCTTGATTGGATAAAACGTGATGCCGTTATATCGTTGTGCATGCCAACAATCAAGTAGCAACTTTAGCATCCACCACGCAGTGGAGGTTACCATGCCCCAGCAAATGGACAGAGCTCGCCATACCATACCCAGAACGGATTGCAAAAGCACCCTTTCACTTACGTGCGATACTTCAAGTCGCCAAATGTGTCATCCCAGACCTCCCCAGAGCTACACTGGCAGCAAAAGCCCTGGCTGTCAGGAACTTTGTCCTTTCCGTCGTAATAATAAGGGCATGTTGGATATTGCTCGTAATCACCGTCCTGCACGCCAATGTATCACGGGAATGCAGCAATGAGCAGGTGCAGCAAGGCCGCTGTACGATGGTCATGCGGCATTCCGAATGCCACCACTCCAAGGATGGCGATGGTGGTGATAACGGTCGGAGTCCAAATAATAAAGCCTAGGCTTAATGTCGCGGGGGCATCATGTGGTAGCTGGCCGCTGAAAAGGCCTCTCGAGATGCTGTTGGAGCGCTTAGCGCTAATTTGTAGATGTTATGTGTGCCGTACTGTGTACCAGCTACTACACATCATCATACGCGGCCCTTGCAGCAGACCGCAATCAAGCACCCTACCTGGACGTGTTAGGACCCGTTTTTGAGTCAGGCGTCTAATTAACATGTTTGCCGCTTTGCTGCGACAAGAGTGAAGTGAGCACATGACAGCTCCATAGTTCCGGCAATCTGCCTTTCAACACTATTGGAGCATATTGCTGCTCTCATTTCCCGCCCATAGTATTGCAGCGAGCCGTGCAGGCTATAGGACGTCATTATGAACAATCAGCCGTCAGCAGTCAGCAGCAGTCTCATGATGATAGGGTACTGATAACCCCCTCTCTCGTTCTCACCCTGCATTTCTTGCTATTGGTGTACTGGATGATTTCGACTGGTTTCCAATTGAATTGCTGGACGAAAGTCAGCGGGTAGGATGCCCAAAGCAGGGACTTGGTGATGGTCACCTTCATGGGCGCCGCCAGATCACGACAGCTGCAGTCCTCATCGACAGCGGCGTTGCAAGGACACGGGCACTCGCCCGTTGGGCTGCGAAGGAGTTACATAGGCAGAAGAGTAGGGAAAAGTGTGTAGGAATATATGCACAAGCGGCATGCGGATCGATAACAGTTCCATGCATGGATGCCTGCTGCCGTATGTATGCTAAATCCTTATACAATGCTTGCGGGTGGGGTGACCTAACGCTAAAGATTTGATGCATTTAAAAGCTGTGTAATCACACTGGTTTCGTTTTGCCTACCGACCAAATAAAAAGACGGCGCAGGTCATGGAGCTTGTCAGGAGCCGTATCCAGGATAACCCCCGATCCCTAGGCAGGTTAGCTTTATTCGTTCAGCAACCCCTCACAAAATCGTGATGCATGTACGAGCGGCCTGAATAACAATCCGTACACATCCAAATGCGAAAGCCACGGCGAAGCCGCAATAAACGCAGCCAGCTGCTTCACCAGAAACGCCTGATGATTGTGGCGGGGTCTGTCTAAATATGCCTAAAGCCCGCCATTAGTTGAGACACCCTGACGTCCTAACTATGCGGGGGTTCGCGCTATGCCGCTCTATCTTACACTTGGGGACTGCGGGATTGTAAAGGTTATCCTCTTGGCCGGCGGGGTGCATCCTTCAGCTTTTTCCTCCTTAGAAGCAGTCAAGCTTCCTTCCATTCCAAACGAATGTACAAGGAGCCCACACCAGCAGCAAGCTAGGGTTGCTGTATGTGGGGGCAGGCCAGCTTGGGCCGATGCACAAGCGGCGCTTAGTCCCCAGCATATGTATGCCTCAGGCGCAATTACTCAGTTGCGCTTTTCCTAGCTCGCCGCAAAACCCAGCCGACCATGTACGCGCGCGTGCGTGCTATTACGTACCAGTGCTGCTGCTGTACCCACAACGTGATTACGTTCAAAAGGACTGTATCGGCATACGTCTTTCTTATTGAACCAGGGATGTGCGCATATATACCTGTTAACGCATAGTACGGTGAGATCAAGTTCCTCAGTCTTCAAGGTTTGGCCATTTGCAACGGTCACAGTGATGACGAGCTTGTCGGAACATTGCACTACCTGCAAATAGAAGTGGTTAACCATGGTAAATAATGCAACGGATAAATTTATTATAATTTACAGTAGTTGAAAGCGGCGCACCTCGGTTACACCATCTCTGACGCACTTCTCAAGTTTACCGGCGGCCAACACCTCGCCATAGACCTTCGAAGCCCATAGGAGCGATAATATGACGCAGAGGCCAACCCTGACCCGCAAATTCAACATCTGCATGGAACTGCAGGTGCTGCCCGTTCGGCTTTGTAATATGTGTCGCTTGGTGGGCAGGAAGCCCTGTCTAGCTGAGCAAGGGCTCATATCCAAGGTTACAATTCAAGTGTTATGTGTGTGTATCTTATGTAACGTATTTAAATATGTTTTTGTATGCAAAGTTTGAGTCAAAAGAGATGTCTTGGCAGCATGAGCGTTAGACTGTTACTGAGTGTGGACGAGCCCGTATTCCTTATTGGTCCAGATCAAGTCCTGGCGAAAGTCGTACCTGGCTGCGAGGAAGGCCTGAAAATGTGTAAGAGTGGAAGGGTCATTTATATCATCATGGCAAGGTAAGTTAATTAAAAAAAACTTCTGTCGCAGGGAGTTTTCCATCCATGCATGCAGTCATGCATACTACCAGTTCTGGAAAGAAAGATGGTAAGATTAACGTTTTAAGCAGGATTAACAATTGCGAAAAGATTAGTCAAGGAGGCGGGGCATTAGCTTGTAAGCGGAACGTAATGACAAACGCGAAGATGAAAGGGCGGAAGGCTGACTAAAAAGGAATCGTTTATGTTCAATGGGGGCTTAACTGTAGGTTGTGGGATAGCGTACGCATGCATATCGCCGGGGGAGTCATCCACCATATACAGTGGACGGCCGGGACAGCCACACAGAAGCCGGCGATGGCCCCTGTGCACGCAGCAATGGTGCACACCAGCGTCAAGGGCGGCAGCTGAGCGGCGTCAAAAACCAGCGTGCTATCCAGAACCAGCGTGCTATCAAAAACCAGCGTGCTATCCAGAACCAGCGTGCTATCAAAAACCAGCGTGCTATTCAGAACCAGCGTGCTATCCAGAACTAGCATGCTGTCCAGAACCAGCCGCTATTATGCCAAAGCCGCTAGAATCTTACAGGAGACATACATATTAACCCATATTAACCCATATTAATTGGGCCGCTGTCGACCCGGCAGATTTCGTTGGATGCTGGTGGTGGGTGCGGAACCTGAGCGATCCACTGAGAAGTTGACTAGGGTGACTGGATGAGGGTGCCCCAAAATACCGGGGAAGGCAGGGTTTCGCAGGGTAGCTGCCACGGGCGAAGATATACCCCCCTGTTTCACACATCATATTAACCATATCAAAGTACTTTAATGCCATGGATACTGTTAGGAAGGTCAAGCCCGAAAGTCAACGAGGAATCGGACTGTTTCTGACCGGACCAAACGCTGCAAAATATTCGGACCCGAAGCTCCCAAAACGTGGAAGTCCATTAAAGAAGATATTAAATTTCACGCAAGCCATTAGCGACGTCAATGAAGACGGCCTAGAGGTCGTAGGCAATGAGGACGCAATGATGCCACTCCGGTTGTGAACAGCGAGCGGGCCAAACGTCAACGTTCTTCATATGAAGACAATCGTGATGGGCCAGGAAACACGGGCATCGAGGTCGATGGCAGCAGCAACCCCGGCGCTGCAGCTAAGACTCCTAACCCCACACTCCGCGGAAAGTCGTGTAGTGTTATCTTTCAACATGATGCAAAACGAACGACGGTGAACGAACTCTGTTTGATCAGTGCTTGAGTAGGGGTTAACTGGCCTGTGTTTTCTTGGGCCCTGCAACAGCAGTCGCCCGTGCAGCCGGGGTTCCTGTCAAAGCATCCAAGTGCGCGCCGCTTCCTGGCGTGCAAGAGACACCTCTGTGGAGAGATTGTGGTGTGCACGTGTTGTGACACTGTGTTTGTACAAACTATACTAAAACTCATCAGGGGGAGTCTGGGGGGGTGTAGCCCCCCCCAGCGCCTTACAGATTCGGAATACTTTTATTCCCGCGACCAAAAGCCTATTCCTCCATTCGGACTGGAAAATTGACGGCAAAAATGAAAAAAAACTGATGGTGAGCACAGTAACATGCAGAGCTCAGCAGGTCAGTCTCCATGCCTTACCAGCCAGTGTAGGCATGGCACTTCTCAATAATAGGGTTACTTTACTATATTGGGCAGGTTATCAAAGTGATGGAGAGGAACTTGTCATAGAAAACCGACAGCTGAAACTTGTTTTTGGGCGGGGCCCCAGCCTGAAGTGCCCAAGGGGCCCCCGCCCTGTAGGATTGCCCATGTCCATGTGGTCATGTGGCCATGTGTGTGTGTGTGTGTAATGGACCAAACATAATATCTCGCCCAGCTGAAACGCGTTATTGGTAATATATTGCATTCCCTATTGCAAGGTATCTCACCCATAGCCAACAAAAATCATATGAGCACAAACAAGATTGGCTGCCTCCATTGACCGAGGTCAAAGTCACATCAGCACCCCTCGGGTGCAGCAATACCTGTTTGGTAAGCCGCAGCTCAACAGTTGCACAGTGAAAATGACACACAAGATCCTGATGTGGGGCGCAGAAGACAATGGTTGAACTGTCCTGGCTGGTGAATACCGGACCCACCCTGCATACTCTGCACTCTGGGAACTGGCTTCTCTTCGATTCTTGGGAATCCCGTCATTTGGCGTTCGTTTCATGCTCATTTTGTGCTCACTTCGGAATGGATTGCTAAGCGGCCACGGACCCAGAGCCCCTATCAGGCATGCTGCCGTTAACAGCAAGGCTTACTTGCCCCCAAACTAAGCCCATACTGTCAATCAGGGGCCCGAGCTGCTTACCGGCTGCATGAAGCCTGCTTTCTTGATGCCGGCCCATTTATTGGTCATTTTTTCGCTGCCGTAGACTTCATAGAGAAATGTCTTCGAAGAAAAGATCAACCAAACGTAAATTGATGTGAATCTTTCATGGCATCGAGGAAGAAAACTTTTCCAAAGCATTCAGCCGAATACCTAAAAGCTGCACTTAGATATGTGCCTCCTGAAGAATTCCAGGTGAAACCTGGTGTCGAAAACCAGGATAGCAGTTTAGCTCATGCAATTCACAAGGAGAACCAGACTCTGATATGGTTACTCCTGCTTAGATCAGCAACAGATGGGAAGGGTGTAAAGGCCCTGGATTTGGGGGACTCATTACCTCCCTCGTTTGATGATGGGGGGTATCCGAAGCATGCAACCGGGATCCTAACATCAATGCATTGGCTACACCCACACGGCATTTTACCAGAATGTCGCTGTGTACATGTATGGTGATGGATGGAAAAATATGAAGTCTATGGCAGCGAAAAAAATGACCGATAAATGGGTCAGCACCAAGAAAGCAGGCTTCATGCAGCAGGTAAGCAGTAGTCTATTGGCTGGGGCCCCCGACTAACAGTATGGGCTTAGTTTGGGGGCGAGTAAGCCTTGCCCTTAACGGCAGCATGCCTGATAGGGGCGCTGGGTCCGTGGCCGCTTAGCAATCCATTCCGAAGTGAGCACAAAATGAGCATGAAACGAACGCCAAATGAAGGGATTCCCAAGAATCGAAGAGAAGCCGGTTCCCAGAGTGCAGAGTATGCAGGGTGGGTCCGGTATTCGCCAGCCAGGACAGTTTGACCATTGTCTTCTGCGCCCCACATCAGGATCTTGTGTGTCATTTTCACTGTGCAACTGTTGAGCTGCGGCTTACCAAACAGGTATTGCTGCGCCCGAGCATGCTGAATCAACTGAGTGTGTGTCGCGCTCTTGCCTTGGTGGCCTTCAGCAATCCACGGCAATGGAGGCTGCGGAAGAAACCCATTATCCTGAGAATCCAGCTCTTTTGCCACTGGTGCAGATGTGGAAAACGAGTACTTGTCAACGTTCGCAGGCAGCGTCCCCTCCGTTTTGTTGCTCAGAAGAATGTTGAGCATTCCGGTATGCTTGCGAAAATTTGACATGTGAGGCTCATGTTGTTGCGCTTGGCTGTTTCGAATGCCTTGTTGCAGGATCTCAACAGTGGCGCCCTGCCGCCATGGCAAAGCAAAGCGACCATCCAAAGTCCCCGAACACATTGTAAATCATTAATCTTTCTAAAACCTTTTATACTATCCGTATCCCGCAAATACTCAAGTGAATGCTGTTTTGCCGGGACCAAATAACTCAAATGTCGTCTCTGCTATATCATCCAGGTATAATAATAATGTATAATGTATATATTTAAGCAAGCAAAATCATCGGGTGTTTTTGGTGAGGCAGCTGGCTGCGTTTATTGTGGCTTCGTAGGGTGCAGCCGTACGGTGGCGGTAGTGGCTGGCCGTGCAGTGCTGTGTGGCCTTTCCGGTGTTCCTGGAACTCTTTGCCGAAAACACGGAAACAGGTTTCGCCTGCATGTTTGAGGGAGTAGTCTGATAGTTGCCCCCGTTTGCAACCCTGGCCATACGTAAGGAATATTGATGTACGGACTCGTCGTGATTTTCATGATATCACGCATTTTCATGCAACATGGTGGCAACCAGGGTTGCCTTTCTCCTTTGGGTGTTGCTGCCCATCGTGGAAGCGCGGCCTCTCAAACCTAACCTGGGCCGCCAGGAATTCCCCCGACGCCTGTTGTGGGCTCCTCCCCGGCGCGCCCAACACAAAATCTCGCAGGCAAGGTCTTCGCAATAATTGTAATGATAATATGCTCGGTGGTAATCGGTATGATGATTTGCGTGGTCACTGGTATTTACCGGGCCGTCAAGTCGATTTTCATGCATGCTGGCGACTGAGCTCATGCGAAAAAGCCATTGCGCTTGGCGTGTGCGTTTTAGAAAAGATATTGACATCAATACAGAGAGCCGTTAAGTTACATGAGAAATTAAGCCATATGGCCGCGGTGTCTCAGAGATCATGTAGGCGGTCATGTGTGAGGAGGAGCGCTTTTTTCGCTCTGTGCGTTTGCGAAAGCGATGGTCGTGGCAACATGTGCATGAGAAGATCGGTGATCCGTTTATAACGGCCTCGTTTTCTGTGTGCATGTCGCTGTGACGCCCCACATACAGTAAGAGGCGGGAGAGGCTTGCGCCTCTGCCAGCCCGAAGCCTCAAATGTCAGGACTTCTGATATCCGCATGGCATCGATCAGATCGCAAGGTTCATCGCCTGTGGGGACCTCTTGAAAGCACCGAAGATTAAAAAAGTCTTGCGCGACGACCTCGGGCTTGGGCCCTAAAACCCTAAAACCCTCCGTATTTCACGGCTCGACTAACGACAAAGAGATTCTGAGGGGGCTTCTGTCATCCGCGTGGCGTCAAGCACGGGGCTCCTGACACGCCTCTCTCACTTTCACGGCTCTGGCCCCTGGGACCTTAAAAAGAAGTGAAAACCGCGATTTTCCGAAAGATCCTGTGAGATGATTTCTCGGGCTTCGTGCGAGTTGCGCGACTCCTGACGAGGCTCTCTATATATCATGGCTCGGTCTCTGGTGACCTCGTAGAAGCCGAGGAGTTTCAAAAGGTCATGTGTGGCTGTTTCGGGCGCGGCGCGCGTCGTGCGACACCTGACAAGATTTCATGGAGAAGTAACAAGCTCTGAAGGCTCTGAAGTAACAAGGCCAGGTCTGGCGGGTTAGCAGCGACAAACACAGCACCTCTGGGCAGTGAAGTTTTGGGTTCCTTACCTCACGACACATTCTGTCCAGATGTGACATCGACACACACCTGGCATTCAGGATCAAACCGCGTCGCCCTGGAATGATTCAGTTTGAGGCGGGTCCCTTTGCTGCTGAGGTCATGCCCCACCGCTTCTGCTGCCTGCAACCCCAACCAAACCCTGGAGGGCATGCAGAAGTTGTCCCTCTGCACAAAGATGGGCGAGCCAATCCGCCATGTTTCTGCTCCTCGGGCAGACGGCTTACCGACAGGGTTGCCGGGGGACCTAAAAATGTCGGGGCCTTATGCTAACCAAGTATCAGGCCCGAATCCGCTGTGCTTCCCCGCGTATCTCCTGGGGCGTGGATGGACATGGGAGTCGTAAATGCTCATTAAAATTTGGTCTAAGGCCGTACGCATGCTGTAAGCAAAGCTTTTCAGGGCACCGCCTGCACGTCAAAATGCATGAGATGGTTGCCGTAGTTCCTTGCGGAAACTGCCATTTGTGTGATCGTTTATCGCTCTAAACCGAACGATGCTTTCGGATCGGAACCCGTAATTAAATACAGATGTCATAAAAGGAGAAAGCTTTGGACCCGGTTCATGGACATTTTTATAAAAACTTTGACAACTCTCCCGTAAGCTTGCCTCACGCCTTTCTGCTGCGATGATGGGTGAGCAGCCAAGACGGGAGACGATGGGCCCGATGGACATGATGCGCCAAATCCTGGCCAGGATAAGCTCAGAGATGCGGTTTTATAGCCACAAGGGCTAGCAGGTTCTCCCCTCTCCGTCACGTGGCTACAGTTGACCCTTGACTATTCCTTAGCCGATAAGGAGAGGACCCGCGCACCGCACAAGCTTTCCTATCAAGCAGGAAGTCGTCGGAGGAACGTCCAACAGATCAACCACCTCAAGCTCAGGACCATGTCAAGCCGATGTCGCCCGAGGAAGTAAGCTCCCCTCTGTCGCTTTTGGTGCCGCTGCACACTGCCGCACCCCTTTTTTGAAGAAGAACATGCCCCATCCGAACCCTCTGCAAACATAGTGGTATTAACAGAGGATACCCCAAAATGGCAGAGAAAAAAACACCTTGCTACTAATGCTGAGTACCCAATGCCCTTTTGCTATACCACCCTGCGCATACATCACCACACGGAGCTCCCGTAACCCCCAACTGCCGAAACCCTCTCTCCAAACCCACATTGCCCTTTCCCCATCTTCCCTCGCAGCGATTGTGGAAGGAGTACTCTCTCCATTTTGCCCGGCGCTTAAACAAAATGTAACGATTAAACAGCCGATTGTTCTCTTTTAATACATCGGTCGGTCATGTCGGTGATGTTCGCACCCCCCTTTTCATCGACATGTCAGATTCACCATCGTCAAAATTCAACAGAACAGGCTACACCTGACCTTCCAAGGCCATATTATCTGTGCGCAATGGAGGTTGTAAGCACGCTGCGACAACAAACAGCGGTCCCTCGCGTCGCCCCATCTCTCAATTCAGCACCGCAAGCATGTGTGCAGTTGTGGCCCGCATGGAGCCCCAAATCCGTCTATGGCCACGCGTCAATCGATATCAGGTAACCCAAATGGCCCTTACCCCGGGAACTTTTCCTCTGTGTGGCCTCTCTGCCTGTAGCTACTACATTATCAAACCAGGGAATGCATTCCCTCACGCTCCATCACGACTGGCAGCTCCTTCACCACCTGTAACAAGCATCGCCTCTTGTCGTCACAATGCTCG
The DNA here is from genome assembly GCF_000143455.1 of Volvox carteri f. nagariensis. Classification (NCBI taxonomy): domain Eukaryota; kingdom Viridiplantae; phylum Chlorophyta; class Chlorophyceae; order Chlamydomonadales; family Volvocaceae; genus Volvox; species Volvox carteri. The sequence continues at coordinate 883,035 of NW_003307575.1, forward strand.
CCTCTGGTCGAAACATCAAAAAGCGCCCATGGTTGTGGAAAGAAGCAAGGTAGGCAGCCCGCATGGCGTCCAGCGTGTTGTCGTGCACACCAGGCCTTGCTCTCGGCGGCAGGCAGTCCGTAACCAGTAGCCAATTACCGACCTTGACATGGAATATGACATGTCGGCCATGTGCCGTATGTACTTGCGCTGCCCTGACCCCAAGCATCTTCAGGAGGAACCCACCAGAACAGCTGATACTTCACAGGGCCGCGGCACGCCAAGAGGCAAGACTGGACTGCAAATTTGCCCTTAGACGTATCCGCGTACCCTGTCGTCTAATCCTATAGTCGGCACCGTATGTCCCAAGCCGTTAGCATACACGGAGACTTCCGCAAAGCCATCCCACACCATTACAAGCCCCAGGTGGACAGCGAGTCCAGCACGGACCCCGGGTCAAGGGTTGCAAGGCGACTGGTCTTCACACCATGGAGCTCCACCTTTCCAGCTGGCGTAGGGGGCGGCGCAGCAGGCGGGTGCGACTTGCGTGGAGACGGTTCAGCCCCACCCATCCGGGCAGCTGCTATAGCGCCCTGGCACTTGATATTCTTGTCCTGCAGCTCATCCAAGGTTTGTTCTAGTAACGTGGAAAGGCTGTCTGTGCAGAGACCAGAACCCCGTAAAAGGGCCCGTGCAGCCGCCTGATGCTTGGGAAGTGTCGGTTGCCGGCCGCTTTGCCGCCCGTGTGAAGGCTTTTTTCCCTGTTTCCGGACGCCTGGCACCGATTTGGAATCAGCTGTTTTGTTGCCTCCACGACCACCTGAACTACTGCCTTTCTTCCCCGATGGTGCGTCCTGTTTCATCCGCGAAAAAGCACGGCGCCTGAAACGGGTTCAGCTAAGCTATTAAATGAGTGATGAAACAACAACCTAACGCAGCGGGATTCCTACAGCAAATGGTAGATCAGAACCCTCAAATCATTCCGGCCGAGCTCATGTACGGCATAAATTCAGAAGGTTTCTTTCCGACGAGTCAAGAAGTCGGGGTCGCGGCGATACTTCTCCGAAAAGCGTACAAACCACCTGCAAATACCACACGGAAAGGCCTGTTGTTCACGCACAACCTAAAAGGACCAAAACATAGGGGCGAGACGCACCTATCCAGCGCATTGGCGGGGACCACAATGTGATCGCCCATCTGCTGCGTTTGGAATGATTCGAGAAATCGAAATAGGTCAAGGCCAACCCTCTTGGCAAACTCCTCCTTCGCGCCGTGCGCGCTGCCCTCGTTTTGAATGATCTGCTCGCCCGGCTCAATGGAAATGCCTATCTGGACGGGTCCTAAGCTTGAAGGCAAAGGGCTGCCATCGTCGTTCAGCGGCCACTGCGACGCAAAACATAGATCTCGTAAGCAACATTCTTGTCCGGAGTGACACACTGCCGCAACATACCTGCAGGGGCATGACCTCACTGGGATGGGTATTGTGCACACAGCCTCTATACGCCCATTGCCCGACGGCGCCCGCCTTGACATAGAGGCCGAGAGCCAGGTTAGGGTCCAAAACACTTCCGGGCAGCAGGAAAAGCGCAACTTCCTTAAGATCAGTGTAGTTTGCGATAATATTGCTGCAATCCAGCACCCAATGTGTTTGGTCTACTTGCACAAGTTGGCTTGATGTGATAGGTCCAGTGACGCCTACGAAAAACAGACCGAACATTTTGCCTTTGCAGACTCGTTCATGAACGAAGAGAAGCAATTTTTAATGTGGACAATCGGACTTGATAGGCATGTTGTTGTATGGACTATACAGCATTTCGCATTCGATGACTGACGATCATATTCGCAGCCAGCTGTCCGGTTCAACATCACCACCCAAAGCATGGGGATTATATAAACAACGTTACATAGTCCAATTAGCTTAGCGTCATCGATGCGCGAAATCAATCTCGCGCATTTCGAGAGTCTTCTTGCGAATGTCCCAGGGGACTAAGTTGCGGCGGCAAACAACTGCACTGCATCAGAGTGCTTCACGTCAGCGCCGCTTCATTCACGCTAACACCATTCGACAACAGCTGACACACCAGATAGGCACAATGCCGACCCCATAAGCCAGTTTCCAGGCACCCTCATGCCATCCAGGCACCCTCACGCTAACTATATACAAATCCTGACAACGCAGCACACCGCCAATGCAAAATACACAATATACCAATAATCCACGCACATCACCCACGCATCGTCCACCTCGCCCAAAATCTACCAGGTTATCCAGCCGCCGCCTCGCGACTGATATATAATACTCGTCCTCCTCATATACTGCACCATGAACCTACCATCCCATTGGCAAAATACGAAGCAGCTCCGAAACGGATTCTTGCTTTCTGTAGAGCCACACAGCCAAACCTCCACTATCGAGGTCAGTCGTCCGGCCCCCGCCCCGCCCCACCCCACCCCCACCCCCAACAACAACGCAATTTTCACAACACGGTCCTGGGTCCCAACCCACCCTGGAGCAGCATCCCTCGGTAACCGTCACAACATCCATTGCAGACGATCTTGCCACTGACTGAAAGCAAAAACGGTCTGTGCTGCCACCACTGCAACACAAACCAATAGGGACACCGTGAAACCCTAAAGTTCAAACGCTATTGATGTTGCTGCACACCAGATAAGACTAATGGAGCATATTCTATCGCACAGCATGAACAACATAAAACCTCAAGCTGCAAGGCCCATCACTGCTGCTGTAAAACAGCAACAAACGTTGCCTTCCTAGCACGTTTCCAGCACGTACAATACAACCTGTCGGAAGTCTGACGTCATCACAAATGGAAAAACACAAGCCTTCGGTCTCTAGGGCTCATCATGTGCGTTACGCCTTGTACACCTACACCAGAAATACATACATATACAGAAACGTACATACATACATACACAAAGAAGCTGTGCCCATACATACACGGCTCGCCATCCCTGCACTGCAGTTTCGTTGCCGATTGCGCTGATGCAGTGCAGCCACTAGGCTGTTGTGAGCCATGCAGTGAAGGGCAGCTACTTCCAAAAGACAGCGAGATCGATCAATGCTGCGCGTGCGCGCGCGTCTGGGCAGAGCACGAGGTCACACCATTCCTGCCTGCCTGCTGCGCTTACCGCTCCTGCGTACGCACGCACCCCGTGCCTTTCAGTTTTTGGCCGCACAGTGCCGTCGGCGAGAACACATACATGACTGCGGTTCATTCGCTATATCAAAATAACCACCTGCTGGAGCCTTCAACAACAACATGCAAATCAGCCTCAGCCTGCCTGCCAGCTAGCGCACTCCTCAGCCTGCCTGCCAGCTAGCGCACTCCTCAGCCTCTGCCTGCCAGCTAGCGCACTCCTCAGCCTGCCTGCCAGCTAACGCACTCCTCAGCCTCTGCCTGCACAGCAGGAAAACCCTATTCTCGTGCTCTCGACAATATCAGCGTGCATCAGCCTGCTGCCTGCATCCCCAAACCTGCGTAACAACGTTGTAGAAAAGACCTGCCCTGCCACAATCCTGCAGTCCGTACCTGACTGACCATCACATCCGTACACATATTTGTTTATGGCGACACACATCGACACACATGCAAAAAATACAAAATATGAAGTCACCAGAGCCCATAGAATGACATCCTGAGAACACAAAACAAACTAAAGACTAAAATTGCCAACTCAATCCAAATCCAAAGTCAAACCTCGCGCAACACAACGGACTCTGTGAGCTGATGGAACACATCGAGATGTACTGGCTAGACACACTACCATACAACTAGTAGGAGGTACTCCGAGAAGCGAAATATCACGCCACAATCCCAAAGCTGCTCCTCGAGCAGAAAAAGAACACACTCGAAATGCGCGCTTACGTACAAACATACAAACATACATATGCCGCCGCACACCCAGAGCGACAGGTCCCACTCTTTTCGCTACACAAAACAACAAAACATGACGGCTAAAACTGCCTTCCTCCCGCAACCTTGCCGCAACCAACAAGAAGGCACGCAGGGACTTTCCCCCCTCCATGTCTTGCCACAGAAACGGCGCCCCGAGGAGGCGGCGATGTACGTCCCCCTTTCCACAGCCACCTTTCGCACCAGTCGCAGCAACGCCCCAAGCTCAACGCCCCAAGCGACCGCGTTTCCCTACGGGGGTTCAACTCAGCGCAGCGCAACTCAGCGCGCTCAGTGTGTCCCGATGCACGTGAAACAGCCGTGCATTGCGGCGCAAAAAGCTCGACTCAAATGCCCAGGGCACCGCTGCTGACCGTGGATCTCAGCTTCGCGGACAACATTGTTGAGCGCCGGAAGCCGCCGCCAGTGGTGCCAGAGCCCGTCCCGCCATCGACACCACCACCACCACCGCGACCACCTCCACCGCCTGTCGGACTCAGTGCCGTCGTCGTCGTCGCCGTCGTCAACAGCGTCGTCGAGCCGCCTCCAGGGGAGCCATGCATGCTCACCACACGGGCCTTAGACGCGAAAGTGGGAGCAGCGTAACGAGGCACTCCCACCATCACACAGCTTCCTGCCGTGCCAGCAGCAGCCGCAGTTACACCTGCGCCGCCGCCGCCATTGATATTGCTATTGCAGCTGTGGAAGCTTCGGAGCGCGGGCTGGGCCGGGGCACCAGGCGACGCTGACGCAGCTTCTGCTGCCACTGCCGCGACTGTTGTTTCTGCTAGCGTATCCAGGTCAGCTCGACCAGGCGAGGCAGCAGCAGAAGAGGCCGCAGCCCCGGGTTCAGCCTCGCTTGTTGATACAGGCGTACATACGGTCATAGCTGCGTCGTTCTTGGGGCTCGTGGTGTTGATGAGTTTCCGTACCACCGGACGTTTGTCGCCATCATTACCAGCGCCGGGGCGCGAACCGCGGACGCGAGCCGACGGGTCCGCCGGACCCACGGGTCGCCTGGCGGTAGCTGGCGTAGCCGTTACGGCGGTTGTTGCAGTGGCTGCGATTGTTGTTACGGTTGTTGTTCCTGTGGTGGGAGATATCACCGAGCGCTTCAGCTGCTTGGGGCTGATGGCGCTGACCAAAATGCGGGGTGTAGCAGCGGCAGCGGCCGCAGCGGCAGCCGCTGCAGCAGCTGCTGTGGTGTTGTCCTTCCCCGGGCCGGTGACGCCGCCGCCGCTCGCCGTGGGCGACTTGCGCGGCGCCTGTAAAAGCTGATTCTGGCGGTGCTGTTGCGGGTGCTGCTGCTGCTGCCTCTGCAGATGTTTAGATTGTTGTAGCTTCTTAGGGCTGGGGGTGCAGCGGGCGCCGTCGGCCCTGGCGGGGTTGCCACTCGCGACCCTCATCAGTCCTTCCTCCGCTTCCTTAGCAACACAAGGGGCCCCGCCGCCGCCATCACCGCCGCCGCCATCGCCGCCGCCGCCATCGCCGCCGCCGCTGACGACGACGTTAATCCTGTCGGACTCCAACCAGGTTCCAACAGGAGCATGATCTCCCTCGTAACCTGTCGTCGTCGTCGTACCTTGGTTGCCCTCGTCCTCGTCCAGCTTTGCCAGCTGCTGCTGCTGCTGCGATGGCTGCGGGGACTGCGACTGCTTGTCCCCTTCCCTAGCGTGGCAGACGTCGCTGGCGGAGGGTGCGGCAGGTTTCCCCCAGGCTGCGACCCGGGACGTGCACGCGGGGAGGGGGGGGGTTAGGGGGTTTAGGGACGCCGGCGGGTAACAAGGCAGATGGACAACCAAAGGGCTTCTCCTTTTGCCCCTACTTCGGTTTTCTGGAAGGAGGCGCCTGCTCAGTGTCCGTGTACAAGGGTCATGTAACCAAAAGGGTAAGACTGATATATAACGAACAGGACATAAAACTACTACTATCTTAGTTAAGGGTTATTTCCCACGACGGCCTCTCTCTCACCATCACAGTCATCACGGTCGTCAGGGTCGGGTAATGTGCGCGGGGTAGACAGCTCATGGCCTGCCGGAACGGCCCCTGCGCCGCCGCTGTTGCCGCCACCATCACCATCACCGGCCCTAACACCAACACCACTTTGCGCCGCAACAGCCTCCATGTCCGCAAGGATATGCCGAATCTCGTCCCCGTTGTTGTTGTTGACGCTGTTGTTGACGCTGTTGTTGGCGCTGTTGTTGACGCTGTTGACCTCTAAAACATCGGAAGTGACGCAATGGCGCAAGGCCGCTGGCTTTAGCTTTAGCGGCGCAGGCTGCGGTGCTGGTGTTGGTGTTCGAGTGTCCATGTTCGTCGGCTGGTCGGCAGATCGCGTTAGGACGCCGCCGCTACCGTCGTCCCCAACTGCTGCAGATCGACTGGCGGGTGCCGCCAGCATCGGCGGTGGCGGCGGAGCTGGAGTCCCCACCGCAGCCGCAGCCGCCGTCGCGGCGGCAGCAGCGGTGACGACAGCGGTGGTGGCGGTGGCGGCAGGCCTTCGAGGAATGGTCGGCGCAGCCGGGTCCGACGTGGATTCCACAAGCCCACATCTGCTGTCTTCGGGAAGGTGTTTGAAACCCGAATTCAAACTCAAATCTGCGGATGGTGGTTGTGCTTGTGGCGACGGTGTCGAGATGGCAAAGGCCAACCGCATCTGCTCCGGAGGGTCCTCCTGCTCTTCCTGCTGCTCTTCCTGCTGCTCTCCAGTTGCCATCGTTTGAGCTGAAACTGAAAAAGGAAATGATGCACAACCCACGACGCCGTTGCCGGCAGCGCTGCTGCCTGGGCCGCAGTAATCAACAGCGGGAGTAAGGACTGCCGCCGCCGCCGCCGTCTCTTCGTCACCATCTTCGTCTTCTCCATCGATATCGTGGGTGTTGTCGGCAACGGCAAGGAGCAGGGCGTCCAAATTCCGTGGGATGAGGGTGTTTCTGGCTGCGTTGGAGGGAGATGGGGGAGCCGAAGTGCTCGGAGCAGGCACTGTCCTGGAAGCAGGGTGGACCACCAGCGGCGTCGACGGAGTGGGGCCCCTCCCGTTGAACAGAGTCTGCAGCATTTCGTCCCAATATTCCACAATGCAAGCAAAAGCAAAAAAACATTGCGCCAGCAGGGGAATAAGGGTAAACATGGGCGTTTGACCACATATTGACAAAACGCACAGAAGTAAAAAATCTGGGAAGGAAAGGATGGGAGGGAGTGTCGCAACGAAAGCTGGTTCTCCACAGTCGACGAAAAAGGAAAGGGTAACAAGAGGAGGAAGAGGAGTGCGCAGTGAGCTGAAGTTGTTGCTAATTAATGGTCGTGGGATTGGTTGGAGTGGAGCCGGTGGGGAGGTAAGGGGCAGGGGAGCTAGAAACTAGGGTCCAGGCGTTGTGTGGATGTTGGCTTCCAGCCGGCCAAGATAACGAAAGAGGAGCCTCTGCGCACGCGACGAACGCGCACCTGCCCCGGGGGAGTCGGACGCATAGCCGTGGCGTAGACATCATCGCTTAAGTAAGGCACATGGCTGGGAGTGCAGATCTGCAATACAGGAGGGCAAAGGTTAGCAATAGGATTGTGCTTAAGAGACAACCGTCATGCGAACTTTAAGCGGTTGCTCGGCCCCGCGGGCCCAACGTGCGACCGACCTGAACTGGCGTTGCAGCAGCATTTGCACCAGTGTTGCAGGCAGGCGCGTCTGCTTTTCCGTCTTCGAGCCCGGTTCCCTTGCGAGCTTTAACCTTGCGGACGTCCTCAGGCTCCTCTCGCACGTCCCTGCATTTCGTAATCAATTTACTTGCTTGAGAGCGTGTCCAGGGAAAATTGAGAATGAAAAATCTCGTTCCGTAGCCAAACCACGTTAGGACTAACCTTTTGCTCGGCATGGCGTCGAAAAAGCGCGCGTAAAGAGCACCCAACATTAGGACAGCCATCAATAAGCTCGCCACAAGCCCCCGTAATGCATTAGTTAAAGGGTCGAGGAAGGTGCTTTTATGTGACGTTGAGGTGGAAGCCAGCGAGCTCATTTTTAAAAAGCTATCTCGAAGCTGGACCGTAACCTCAACGTCTTCGTCTCTTTTGTGTAGATGATAATTCAGGGTCCCGGGTAAACGCAAAATCTTGCTGCAAAGACTGCCGTGAATTGCGTACGAGCCTGGCGTTGTTCGAGCAGCGCTGCGGCAGCGAGCCTGCTTCGTGACTACCTTTTCTGTCCTGGCAATATGTTAGCACGGAAAATCATTTAGAGATACAGCACGGATATCATTTAATGGTATATGCGTGTTCGCGTTCTTCGCCACTGGTGGCGCCCACTGTTTGGCCAGACCGCATCGTACATTGTACAACTCCTCAACTCCTCGATTGAATATTGCAAAAAATTGGACAAGCGCTTATCCTTCACCCATGAGCTGAAACTGAAAGGCTTGTCTCTTGAAATGTTTAAAAAGCACCTTTCCGCGCTTTTCGTCAACATAACTTCTCAGCAGTTAGTGCGTCGATTGGTCGGACCACCATTATCAGGTGCAACGGCACATGCAGCGGTAATCACGCACCTTATCAAAACATAGGACATTGGAGTCTCCACATGCCCGATCCGCCTCGGAACGCGCACGCATAGCCAGCTAAGGGACACAACACCACCATCCCTCGCCGCAGCACGCCGCTACCGTGTGCGACACGCCAGCTCCCCAAACACCCATGCATATCCCCTGTCAAATTGACAACCATCAGCCACCATCCGCCCTCTTCAACTTGCCTTCGCACAACCACCCTGCCTTACCTCGCCCTGGCCCTACACCGCCCCTTCAATAACTCGCTTCCGTTACCTTCCCACACCACACGTTGCCGTCTCCAACACCGTCCCCGTCTCTGGGCGCATTCCCGCGACCCCTCCCCTTCAGGCGTCTTATCCCTCCTCCCTCCTTCCGCCTCCTCCGCCTCCCTCGCCCGGTCAGCTCCCTTGCCAGTTACCGCAGCAACCCGCCAACGCCTCCCCACTGTCCTCCCCACTCTCCTCCACTCCAATTTAAACCACTGAGGACTCCTGGTCCCAAGTCTTTTGTCGAGCCTGCGGCGACCCCGTCCCCCCCCTCCCCCAGCCCTCTCTCCGGTACGCCACCAGCAACCCTGAAGTCCCCACACGTATGACATACATACGGACAGACACACAATCCCATACATTTCCACCCTCATCACACCCAAACCTTACATTTTCACACACACAAAAAAAAACACATCTCACACTTGCATGTCACGCACTTCCACATTATTTTTACACTCCCGGGCTGCTTAATACCTTTTCACATTTGCATCCGGGAGTTGCTTTGCTGTCCGGCGCCGCTGAGCCCCGCGGCACTCGCGCTACTGGGCGCCCCGGCCAACACCTTCAGGTCGGGGGGCAGCCGCTGCGGCAGTGTTGGCATGCCAGCCACGTTTCGAAGCTCCACAAACGTGGGGTAGGTGCGCAGCCGCGCCTTCTCCACCTGCCCGCGCAGATCCGCTAGCTCGTTTTGCTGCGCCAAAGCAATCTCCTTGAGCTTTTTGTGGGTTACTAGGCTGCGCATGCGCCTGCAAAAAGGGTGCAATAGCATACTTACATACATACAACTAACGGCCCCTAGGCTTTTGAGCCTCTCTGCTCTAGCTCTCGTGTACGGGCTGGCTCGTTACACCTCTCTAGGTAATAACGCACCCGAGGTGTAACATACATACATATATACAGGGGGTATATAAAAGGGGGGAGAGAAAAAGGGAAGGGAAGGTTGGTGGGAAGGGAAAAACACATTGCCGCGAAGATAACGCGAAATACAACACATAGCAAAAAATGATTGCAAGAAAAGGAATGCAAAACGGCAAAAATGGTGTGAAAATGATTTCTGCAACTGTGCGCGTATCACATGAGATGATCCCATGTGCGGTGGGTGGGTCCCTCCCTCTGCTCCTCCCCCTTCTCGTCCTCCTCCTTCTCAAGCTCCCCTCTCACCTCGCCGCCTGCTCCGTGGAGCTCTGCATGCCTGCCTGCAGCCGCTGCTGCTCCTCCAACACCTTGCCCAGCGTCACCAGGTGTATGGCAACCTCCTGGTTTTGACCGCTGCGAGAAGACACCTCGCCCGCCAGCTTGGCCAGTCGCCGGCGCTTGTCGTCCAGCGCCTTGATGTGCAGTCGCTCTCGCTGCTTCATGAGGGCCTCCAAGCTAGCCGCCTCCAAGGCTGTGGAGCGGTCCTCGCCGTCCTTGAGAACGGCCTGTCGTGGGTTTCGTTGGTTGTTGGGTTTCGTTGGTTGTTGGATTGAATTGGTTGTTGGATTGAATTGGTTGTTGGATTGAATTGGTTGTTGGATTGAGTTGGTTGTTGGATTGGATTGGTTGTTGGATTGAATTGGTAGTTGAAAGTCGGTTTTGTAGAAGGGTTCGGGCACGGGCGGGAGGGGGGAATTCGTATGTGAGGAACGTAGGGGAGGGAAGGGAGGGCCGGGCTGGGCATGGGCGCATGGGACGAAATTTTATTGCGAGAAACGTTTTTAAATTGTTGCTTTGGGTGGCGAGAGAGAGAGAGAGCAAGAGAGAAGGGCTCTTACGGACGGAGGAATCAGCAACTGCAACAACGACCCCTACAACGATCTCTCCCACTAAAATCACACAAAGTGGTGGCAAAGCGGCGAAAAGCCAAAACCGTGGGGTCGAATAACCAACCCAACCATCACCTCCTCCATTTACCCCCATTTCCAAGCTGCCCCCAATACGCATGAATACATGCTTTATCCATACATGTACATATATATGTATATATGTATACATGTATATGTATATGTACATATGTAAGGCATAAGGCATAAGACATATACACCACCAAGCTACAGCTCATCAAGCACAAAGACCATGCAAGAGCAACCATGCAAGACTCCTCCACCATCCTGGGACAACTGCATCCTTCCTCCCTTACCTGCATATCCCTCGTCACGTGCAGCAGCTGCAGGTCCCGGATCTTGGCACGGAGGTCCTCCAGCCGCATGTCGGCAGCGGCCGCCTCCCACTGGGCGGCGTAGATGCCCCGCTTGAAGTCCTTCATGGCTGTCAGGATCTCAACCTGGGCGGAGGTGGAGGAGGTGGGGCCGGGCGGGGGGGGCCTAAGGGTAAGGGCAATGTGGGTGATGCGGGCGATGTGGGTAATGCGGATGGATTTGGACGCGGGTGGTTAGGGTACTAGTAGCAGTGGGGCGGGGAGAGGGCCCACTTGCGGACCCCGAGAAGATATACCCCGCCCACCCGCCTACCTACCTACGCACCAAACACACCCCACCCTCAGGGGCAGTAATAATACACGGCCAGTAAGCTGGCCCCGCTGGCTCCACCCTTCGTGAGTCCGGAGCCCACTGTAACAACCCCCCCCCCCCACACACACACAGACGTCCATACACAGACGTCCATACACAGACGTCCATACAGGCAAACTCAGCACCACAGGCCCGCTCCGCACCTTCTTGGTGCCCTTGCCCAGCACCACCGCATTCAGAGCCTCCACCACAGCTTGATTCAGCAGCCGGGCATCCGACATGTCGGCCGGCGCCCCAACAGGCGGCGCCACCTCCACCTGACCCGCCAGCAGCCGCAGCTGCAACTCATTGTCGTACGCAGACGTACGGCGCTCCGTACGGAGCGCCGTGATGGCCGACATGAGCTCGTCCATCTCCGTCGCGAGCCCCGCCTCGCGAGATTCGAGCTCTGGCAGGTCACGTCGAGCGAGCGCCAAATCGACCTGAGTTGCGCGCACCGCCGCCTCAGCTTCCAGCCTCGAAGATCTGTACAGCGTGAACTTTTCCCAGATTCCTGGATCCAGACCCTCGGGCTGAGCGAGGGGTCCAATGTGAAAACAGGATTGTGGCCGTGACCGCCGTGGCCGCCGCCTCCA
>NW_003307575.1:894863-897648 GCF_000143455.1 Volvox carteri f. nagariensis
TGCCCGTGGCCGCCGTGGATGCTGCCGCCGTGGCCAGCTGCGGCTCCCCCGCCCCCGGTTTGGTGCGAATGGGATGCGCCGCCGCCGCCGCCGCTGCTGCCACCGCCGGAGGCGGACGCGGGCCGGCCATCGGCCGTTAGGATCGTGCCTGCTGGGATTTCGGGGAAGGCCTCTAGCGAGGTTGCTGAAATGGACGCCGGCAGTGACGGCGCTGGGTGGGAGTACGTCGGCGGCGGCCCGTTGGCTGACAGCGATTGCTGCGGCGACGACTGCGTCCCCGGCATCGACACTGAGCCGGACTCCGCCGCCGCCGTCGTAAAGCCGCCGCCGCTGCCGCCGCTGGCGTGGCCTGACGCCGACACCTGGTGATGCATGCTCGTAACCCCCGGGGAGCCCAACCCCGGCCCGCCGCGGAAGCTATTGCCTGAACCCTCTTGCGCGCCGCCGCCGCCGCCGGCGGTGGAGCCGTGCCCCCCATTCCCGCCGCCGCCGACAGTGCCCATCGCCGCCGCCACAAGCTGCTCTGACCGCCGCGCACGGTACATGTGCAGCAACCTGTTGAAGTGCAAGTCCGCGTCCACAAACTCTTTTTTGAAATTCCGATCCAGCTGTCGCTCCTCCGCCGCCGCGGCGGCGTGCTTGGACTCCAGCTCCGTCAACGCCGTACGACGCTCCGTCAGGTCCGCCGCCGCGCGCCCGTGGGCCTCCTTGGCAGCTCCCAGCCTCGCCAGCAGCTGCTTCTCCACCGCCTCCGACGTTTTCGCGCAGCGCGCCAGCCCCGCCGCCAGCGCCAGCGTCCGCGCTTCCAGCGCCGCCACGGCAGCGGCAACGCGGTGCCGCCGCGCCGCCAGCCCCGCCAACGCCTCGTCGAATCGACCCACCACATCCTCCACCGCCGCTTTGGCCGTACGCAGCTCCAGCTCCAACATGCCCACACGGCGGGCACGCTCTTCCTGGAGATTTTTTTCCCGCGCTTGCCAGTCCTGTAAAGAGGGCCGTGGCGGGTGGCGGGTGGCGATGGGTATGCTGATGGCCATGCCATGGCTGGGGGGGTTTGCAGCAGGTGGTGGTGGTGGTGGTAGTAGTAGTGATTAGGTATGATCAGGCATGTCAGTGATATGGACAGGTTGTGATTGCGATGGAAATGTGCTGGCCGTGGCCGTGGCCGTAGCGGTTGGCGGTATGTATGTATGTATGTATGTATGTATGTATTGGTGGTGAGGGAAAAACACGCGGATTCTGATCTCTGACGACCCCCAACCGGAGGAACCACAGGGCCCTCCACAGCAACAGCACAGCGCCGTATCCACCGCCCAGCCCTGTCCGTCCACAACCCCATTCCACGCATACATAGACACACACACACACACACGCAAATTCCCCCCCACACGCAAATTCCCTCCCACATGCAACCTCCAACCCCCCACCCCACCCACCCACCCCACCTTCAGTTCTCGCGCCTGCTCCTCCGAAAGCATCTTAGGGTTCACCGTATCGGGGTCCAGACCCATGGCAGCCAGCCACGGCGGCGGCGGCAGCGAGAAAGGGTTGCCGTCGCCGTCGACGCCGCCACCGCGCGGCGCCAGCGTGCCGCCCATCATCTGCCGCAGCGCCCGCTCCCCCGCGTTGTCGCGAGCGGACCGCTTGGTGGCCTCCTCCTCCGCGCGACGAGCTGCCTCCTTACGAGCTCGCTCCTCCGGGGTGATGTACCGCTCCACCCCCACCTCCTCGTCCCGCACGGATAGCACCGTCGCCTGCGAGTGTGAGACGACGCGGGATCATCATAGGACAGGAAGGGGGGGAGGGAACGTGGTTCAGCGCTGTGCGGGGCCGTCAGTGCGATATGATGCAGCGTTATGCTCCAGTAACGGATTAATTATTATTGGGTAATAGGTCGTATTTGATTGGGTGCGGACATGGACACACAGACGGGCACACAGATTGATACTAACATATATGTATATACATACATACATACATACATACATACATACATACATACATACATACATACATACATACATACATACATACATACATACATACATACACACACATATATATACACATATATGCCCAGCAGCACACGATCACAGCTTGCAGTGGTACTACTGCCGGCATCATGTCAAAGCATGTTACAGACATAACAGCGCAATTTAACAGCCAACATGCAAATAGGGTATATAAAAACATGATTTTTCGTCAACCAGGAGCGTGTTGAGGCAGCCGGCTTTCCTTTCCTGGAAGCTTTCATGACCCAAACCCATCCAAAACCACGATGCATCCCAGCTACACTAACCCAGTCACTTATCCATCCCCCCTCCCCTTCTCCCCCCTCTTCCCCCCTCCAGCTATGGCTTTGGACGTCGACAGTTAACTCTGAGCTCTCTTTGCATGTGTGTGCGTATGTATGTGCTTGTGATGTGAGGATGACGCGGGTGCTGTGTTTCTGATGGCCAGCTTCGCACTCCCGTTAATGCTCCGTGTCCCCACCCACCCACCCGCTGCCGCACGCGCACACCCAGTCACACCCGTGTTTTCCCTTCACATGCTGTACATGCAATACGGATATACGTATGTGCCACTGCTTGGATGTGTATGTGTGTGTTACACCATCCATCCCTTCCGGAGCTGCGGTAGTTGTTGTCGCTGAAGGTGTATTGACAACGAGCGAGGGCCATTACATAACCGGATCACCGAGGTAGGTAGTTGGGCCCCCCAAGCGCCAGGGCCGAAGGCTGACAGAAATAGATAGATGACATGATGATTCCCCCTTCCCCTCTCC
>NW_003307575.1:897698-904975 GCF_000143455.1 Volvox carteri f. nagariensis
GGGGCCGGGGAATTAGGCCGAGATGGAACGGATTATACATGAGAGGAAAAACAAGCGAACGAGGTGTATGTATGACTGTATGTACGACTGTATGACTGAATGTATGTATGTCTGTATGTATGTTTCAAACCCACCCGCACCCGTCCAAACCCACCTGCACCCATCTTCCTGAGGTCCTTGACGGTCTCGTCCATCCTGGCGTTCAGGTCGGCAATGCGGTCGCAGTCCGACCGCTTCTGAGCGGCCACACGGTTGAAGTCCGTGTTGAAAGTCACCTTGAGGTTGCGGATCTTGGGGGTCCACATTTTTTGGGGGGGGTGGAGGGGGGGGTTGGAGGACGGTGAGGGGGAGAATGCGAGTGGGGGGAAAGGGGAGGGCCGATATCGGGGTATGTGTGTGTATATGTGTGTGTGTGTATGTGTGTGTGCTTTAGATGAATCGAGCCACGAGAAGGTCATAAGAGGTTGAAAAAGGAGGTCACATTATGTTCAAAGTATTATTACTAAATCCTCGTTTTTGGGGGGTGGGGGGCCAGGTGGGAGAAGCATCGAATGGCTGTGGGGGTTCGGTCAACTGTCTAGGCGCCCCTAAAGCACCGACTGCTGCTGCGGGGTGGGCTGGGTTGGGCTGGGTTGTGGCGGGTTGTGGCGGGTTGGGGCGTACCTGAGGTGTTACTCCTCCTAATAATCATCATTAACACGATCACCATCATTATTATCAATATTATCGTTAGAATTAACGATAAAATTTCGACAATAATAATAATAATAATAATAATAATTAATAATAATAATAATAATAATAATAGTAATAGTAATAATTAATAATATTATAATTAATAATAATTAATAATAATAATAATAATAATAATGATAATAATAATAATAATTATTATTATTATTATAAGTATAATTATTATTATTATTATTATAATAATTATAATAATAATTATTATTATTATTATTATAATAATTATAATAATAATTATTATTATTATTATTATCATTATTATTATTATTATTAATTATTATTATTATTATTATTATTACCTAGCTCACCACCCGTCTGGCAGCCTGCAGTGTCCTGGGTATCAGGGTTCTGTCATCCGCCGGTCGGTTCTTTTTTTCTGCAAAAGGACGTCTTCTTCCCCTTTGGTTCCGCTTTAGGTGATACAACCTACCAGCCTACCCAGCCTAGCCTTGACCCCTACTCACCTTTTGTCTCAGCAGGTGAATTTGCAGCGCCCTGCGTGTGTTGCAGTGCAGGTCAAAGTCGCTGTACATCAGCGTATCGGGGTCGGAGCCGGCGGCGCCAGTCGCCGACGCCGCCGCAGCAGCGGCGACGGCTGCAGCGGCCGCCGCCGCGGCAGCGTCGGGCGTGGGTGTGCTGCCGTCGTAATTGTCGTCGCCGTCGCCGGCGCTCTCGAACGCGGAGCCTCTGTTGGGGTTGGGGCGGAAAGTGCGATGGGTTGCGATGCGATGTGCGGGTGGGGAGGGGGGTTGTGTGTGTGTGTATGCGTGTGTGTGCCGTGTGCGGGTGGGCGAAAGGGTGCGCCTGTGGAGGACACGGCAGCAACACGGATGACAACGGCCGAATGGAGGAGGAAGGGGGGGCGATCAACGTGGGGGTGCTGCGACTCGGAAAGGAAGGTGTTGGTTGGTTGGTAGTTGGTTGGTTGTTGGTTGGTTGCAGGGGAAGTCGGAACCAGGGCGCCAGTGAGCCACCCACCTGAACATGAAGTTGTACGGCACCACCCCGAGGGCCTGATGCTCCAGGAGCTCCACCCGGCGGAGCAGAGTCACCTGCGACAGTTAGTTAACGGTTACCGTTGATTACGGTTTACCCGTTTGCCGGGTTTTTGTGTGCACAGTTGTGTATTGGAGGATATCAGGCGAGCGAACAGGCAGAAGCGGTTGCGGGGTGCCTGCCAATCGGCGGTATGTATATAAGTACTTTGACAGCTGGTTCGCAATTACCAAGTTTTACATGCAGCCTAGCAACAATTCATTGCCCCACACATACCCCACACACGCGAACACACGTACACGCATACACACACACGTACACGCGTACACACACGCATACACATACACGCATACACATACACACACTCGCGGATGTTCTTCCCTTTCACAGCTTATGTTCATTCACACGCGCGCAGGGGGGCGGGGAAGGGCGTGTGTTCGTGTCCCCCCCCCGCCAGTCTCACACCTGTCGCAGCACTCGCTCGTGCGGCCCGGGCTGTGTGAGCGGGAAGTTGTTCACCACCAAGCTGCTCCTCAGGCCGCTGACCACCGCGCCCTTCACCGCCAAGTGGTCCCACACCATGCGCCGCAGCCGCTCCGCCAGCAACTCAGTACGGAGGTTGTTGCGGCGGACTGCCGCCGCCACCGCCGCCACGCGCGCCTCCGTGTCGTGCTTCAGGCGCTCCACGAGGCCCACGTCCACGATGAGTTCGGAGCTGGTTTGGGCACGGGGGAGAGGATGGGAGAGGAGGGAGATGGAAGGGGAGGTGGGGGAGAGGAGGAAAGAGCAGGGGAGGGGAGGGGTAAGGAGGGGAGGGGAGGGGTAAGGAGGGGAGGGGAGGGGTAAGGAGGGGAGGGGAGGGGTAAGGAGGGGAGGGGAGGGGTGAGGAGGGGAGGGGAGGGGAGGGGAGATGATGGTGGGGATAGGGGGAATGGTGGGGAGAGGAGGGGAGGGGAGGAAGAAATGAATATGACGGGGTGTGGGGTTGGCGTTTTAGGAGTGGGCGGGAGGGCGAGGGACTGTGTGTATGTATGTATGTATGTATGTATGTATGTATGTATGTATGTATGTATGTATGTATGTATGTATGTATGTATGTATGTGTGTATACGTGTGTTAAGTAACTTTGTGTTAGATATCAGGGATACGTTGCATGTTTGATGGCTCCAAAACTCTCTGGGTTGGTACTGAAAACCGAAACCCGAAACCTCTGACTCCACTTCTACTACTTACCGCTCTAGCCGCTCCAGCTCCGGAACCGCCTGATTGGCTTCCAGAAGCTCCCCGATGCGGCTCCGGAGCGACATCAACTTGGACACCACTGCCGCACGTTTGCTCTCGCCATTGATGCCGCCGGTCTCCAGCGCCCCCTGGCGCCGTACAAGTTCCACCTCCGTCAGCTCCGAAGCGTCGTCGATGGCATCCGCCTCCACGCGCGACGCCGCCGTCACGCTGCCGGCGAACGGCACCGCCGGCCAGGGCGGCGTCACCAGAAGGTGCGCCGCGCCAGCGGCGGGGCCCACCTCAAACACCACAATCGCGCCGTCGGCACCGGCGGAGGCGAAGTAGCGGCCTGTGGCGTCAAAGCTGACGGACACCACGCCGCCGGCGGTGACGTCGTGCAACACGCTGCCGCCGATGCCTCCGCCGGCGCTGCTGTCGCCGAGCGCCGCAAGGTTCAAGTTACGCATCGCAATGACGCCGTCGGCCCCGCCGCTGACCAGCACGTGCCCCCCTGGAGCCATCGTGATGCCGCCGCCAGCCCGCGCGTGTGCCGGCACGTGTACGGAGCTCCGAAACGGTCGCGCACGCAGCCCTGCCCACGCCGCCGCCTCCGCCGGCAGTGCCACTTTATGCAGCTGCTTATCCGCGCCGAGGCCGTACAGTTCCCCCGTCCGGTCATGCGGCGCCGTCGTCATCGCGAGCACCGGCACCTCCAGCCGCAGCAGCCGTACGACAACGGGCTCCGGAGCGCCGCTAGGGCCGCTGTCGCCGTTGTCAGATCCAAGCGACCGAGATCCATGCGCTGCCACCGCCGTCGGCCGTACAAGTTGTAAATCCGGATTCGGATTCCGCCAGTTTCCTGAAGTCAGCTCCGCGGAGGCGGTCAGGGACATTATGCCGCCGCCCGCCAGACTGATGAATGCCGATTCGCCGTCCAGTACGTCGGATCCTGCCCGCGGCCACGTCACGGCCATCACGCGCTCACCGGGGGGCAATGTCACGAAACCAAGAGCACGGCACGACCCGGTCCGCGCGTCGAGAGCCAACAGCCAAACCGCGCCGTCGCGACCGGCGCTGAGCAGCAAGTCGTTGTTCGGACTGAAAGCCAGCGCGTCAATCGCGGAGGTATGCAGACGCCGGCGGTACATGACCCGTAGCTGCTGTGACGGCTGCGTGCCGCCGCTGACGGCGTCACTGCCGCTGGTTGGCGCCGGCGGCAGCACCAGCACCCGTACGACGCCCGTCTCTGACCCCACCGCCGCCAGACCAGCCCCCGGCGCCGCCGCCGCCAGTGCGCACTGAGCCGAACTAAGGGCCTTACGGGCCAGCAGGCGTCCATCCTCCGCGGCCCATAGCCGTACACTGCCGTCGGCGCCTGCCGTCAGGAAGGCACCGCCGCCGGGGTGCGGTACGATCCCCGCCAGCCGACCCACGGGATAATCCCCGATCTGGGTCGCCGTTGTGTAACCCGCCCGCGACGTAACGCCTGCACCAGTGTGGGGCCCCATTGGGGCGCAGTAGATCGTGCCGTCGGGGCAGCCGAGAAGCAGAGCGGTGTGTTCCGGTCCTCCGCAATCGGCGCTCGAGACCGGCACGCCGGTAGACCCTCCGCGTGCCAGCCAGACTTCGTGGCTGAATCCCGGCGGGCCCAGAGCCTCCGCCACCGGCGCCTGGCTAAACACGTGTACGCTACCGTCCGTACCGCACACCGCCAAGTGGTCGCGATTCAGCGCCAGTGCAGACACGCCGGCGCCGGGGCCGGCGGCGTCAAGTACGACTGCCGGCTGCCCGGGAGCGACGCCGGCGGCGGCGGCAGCCGCCGTCATCGCAACGGCGAAAGCGCCGGCGGCGGAGCCGCCGCCCGCGCCGCCGCCGCCAGCGGTACCGCCAGGCGACGGCGGCTCCGACGCTGCCGCCGACGCCACTGCCGACGCTCCTTTAATGACCAGTGGTGTCATGGACGGCAGGTCAAGAAGCGCCAAGCCGCCGCCGCTAGTTCCCACGTAGAGTCCGTGGGGGCTCCAGGCGTGTACCGTCACGTCATGGCCTGGCGGCAGAGCCCCTGGTCCTAGGGACTGGTATCGGAACAGGGTGCGGTCCCACATGGCCTCTAGATACCAGACGGACACCGTGCCGCTGTGCGTGGTGGCCAAGATGGTCGGGTCCAGGGGGTGAAAGGAGACCTGGTGGGCGGGCTGGTTGTGGGGCAGGCGGGAGCGGCCGTGTACCTCGCCCTGCACGGAGCGAGAGGGTAATGGGGAGATGAGAGGGGAAGGTAATGGGGACGGGGAATCACGTTTGGAGAGGGTAAGGAGCTTACTCAACAAAAAAGCTTGCTGATGGGAATGAGAGGCGGAGGCGGAGTGTTGAGCGGGGGATTTCGGCGGGATTTGGGTGCGACACAGGCATTCTTGGTAAGCAGTTTGGACGGCCCGTTAAGCTGCTCTTGACATAGAGCAGATCGTCTGGATTACTTTTTCAGTCTCCGGGTACTGGTGGGGCTTATGCGGCCCAAAGGATGTGTGAGGATTCCACTCCACTAAGCGGGGGCCCCCTTAGGTGTTTGCCGCCGGGAGGGGATAGCCAAGAGGGGATAGCCACGGCAGTTGGGGCCATCAGCACCGACCGACTCACCTTGCGCCAGCTGTACACGATAACAGAGCAGTCTGGCTCGTCCCCACAGATTACCAGCCGCTCTCCATCGCCCGAGAAGCCCATCGCCGTGATACCCAGGGTCACGACGTTTGCCTGCTGCTGCTTCTCCGAGGATCCTCCTGGCAGCGCGTGCTCCTCCTCCTTTGACAGCTCGCTGGGCGACAATTTTGCCAGCAGCTGCAAAGACTTGATCGCGTAAATATAGACATTTGGCTTGAGTGCCTACACCAAGCAACGATTCGGACCCAATTACTTCAGGACAGCTTTTTTTTCAAATGTAGTCCGTTAGCACGCAGGACGGGCCGCGCGATGGTTATGCTAGCTGTACCCCTTTGTGCATACCTTCTCTGCTACCGCGATCAGTCCGTACCGCTTGCTGACGGTGAAGCAGCTTATGCCGAACCCAGTGCCCTTCAGCACGCGCTGCGAGAAACGGTATCGACGTAACCATTTAGCATATGTGCATAATCTGCTTTAGTTTGCGCCTTACAAACCTGTGTCTTTGTGTTTAAAGACTGAAGCACGAGTGCATTTCCGCATGTCCAAGCGACCTCTTCTGAACCCAACCATGCGACCGGTGAACCATTGTAACCAATAGCAACTTTAGTCTGGAAGGCCATGCTTGTGTTATTTGCCCCCGGAGCGGGGGGCCAGATGTCACGCTCCTAAAGACCCTTCCCTAGTCAACATGTTTGTCTATGGGCCCACCATAAGCAGAATCTACGTATAAAGCTCTCGATCATGGTGTCTGAAGATGTGAATTGCGACCTTGATGCCAGGGCTTCGAAGTGTGGGATTGTTCGTTCCGTGGAAACCGTACGGCTAGCGAACCCCGAGCCGAAGATGGAATTGGGTTTGACGCCCACATCATGGCATGCGCGTTCATGAAAAGGTCTAACATATTGAACAACTGGCGGATGAGCTGGGTTGCGCTCTGGGTTGCGCTTCGGAGCAAGGCAGCGGTCGTGCAGTCCAAGCATAGGACAAGCTGATTGACTGTCACAAGTTGACATAATTGGTACTTGCTTACACAAATAGTATCGAAAGCCGATGTCTGGAATGAGGGGATTGTTAGCTGCACTTCCTGCGATCGCACGGCAGCACAGGTTGCTTCCGAAAGCTACATCTATCATCAGTACTATCCAGAGGCAATATGCAAACATGCCTAAGGTGGCGACAGCTTCAGCGGATCAATTGCCACTTCGGACCGGAAGGTGAGAGGGTGTTGCGCTTACAATCGTAAGAATCTTCGCCCATCACAACGCCGATAGCGCAGGTTCAATCAGCTATGTGTCACGCGGGCCCACATCCCCTGTTATTAACCGTCGGCGTTGACAAGCACATTTTAGTGCGACCTTCCATCCCATCCAACATCCAAGCCCAGAGCTCCCTCCGTTCTCCACTGTGTGTTAACACACCACAGACCGCGTGTGGTTATCCTGGGCTCCGGATGGGCCGCCGCGCGGCTGGTGCACGACATTGACCCCAAGTTGTACGACATAACGGTACGACAGTTATTCCTAAGTTGTATTTTTGTGCGCGTTTGCATCATCACCATTATCATCACCATTATATGGCTCCGCTCCTTCCCTTTCGAGCCATGTCCCCATGGCCCTCGGTGTCGTTTTACTTCTATGCCTCCCCCCTGCCCT
>NW_003307575.1:905025-914546 GCF_000143455.1 Volvox carteri f. nagariensis
CCCTCCCTCCCTTTCTCCCTGCCCTCCCTCCCTCCCTCCATCCCTCCATCCATCCATCCATCCATCCATCCCTCCATCCCTCCCACCCTCCCTCCCTCCCTCCCTCCCTCCCTCCCTCCCTTCCTTTCCCCCTCCACCCCTCCCTCCCTCCCGCCCTCCCACCCTGCCCTCCCTTCCCCCCCTGCCCTATCGCACACGTCCCCACATTCGCCCGCTCGGTGGCTTCAGGTGATCAGTCCGCGGAACCACATGGTGCGGTGGGTCGGTGGGTCAGTGGGAGCGCCACCAGGACCGGAGAGGAAGTGTGTCATGGGAGGTTACACCCTACCGGTACACCCTACCCAACCTCACACGCAAACCCCAGCTCCATGCACACACACACACACACGCGCAGGTTTTCACCCCTCTCCTCGCATCCACCACGGTGGGGACTTTGGAGCCTCGCAGTGTTGCCGTACACATGAACGACATACAGCCTGCGCTGTCGTCGCCTTCAAATGCCTTGTATATCGCCGGTGGGTCGCTCGTGTCTGTGTGTGTATATGTATGTATGACACGTTGATTACACTGTGGGCTTGAAAGCCGGGGGCCCAGGGCCGAAACACACACAGCGCGGGGAAGGGGCCCAGACGCACACGGCTGGTTAGTCTCATGCACTCCGCCCCCCGGGTCAGACCGCACGGGAAACGACGGCCGGCACTCAGCAGTGTAAGTATATGTATATATGTATGTATGTATGTATGTATGTATGACTTAGATTACACTGTGGGCCGCGAGAGCCGGGGGCCGAAGCCGAAACACAGCGCAAGGGTCGGGAGCACACAGCACAAGTCGGTTAGTCTGAGACTGCTGACCCACGACGCAGCCGTCCAGCAGCAAGTCTGTCCGGGGAAGGCGCTGCAGTGAAGGTACGACGGCCTCTCTAGTCCCGCCTGTATATATGTATGTACGTCACGGACTCTCAGCTTTGTGGGGAGGCCGGGGAGACCCCCGAAGCCGCGGGTGGGCTAGGGGGTGGGGGCACACACCTATAATCAGGTAGATATTACACGGCAGAGATGCAACCCCCATCCTTTCTTTTTTGTACCTTTTTGTCGTACCAACTCTGTACAGAGGCTCAATCCGTGGATCCGACCAGCCATACCGTTACTTGTCAAAGCGCGGATGGCATGTCGTTTGCCGTATCGTACGACAAGCTGGCAATATGTACGGGATCCCAGGTGCGCAGAGCCACCAAGAAAGACGTCGTACGTCAACCATCACGATTAAGATCGTATCGGATCACATCGGATCAGAGATTAAATCGTTGCTGTGCAGCTGCTGTGCACTTGTGTACGGCTCTATTTGTGCCGCTCTCGGGACGTCCGTACACACCAGCGAGGGAGTCATTGGTCGGTTCGCAGGGAAGCACTTTTGGCATCCCTGGAGTTCTGGAGCACGCGCACTTCCTTCGCGATGTGAAGCAGGCGGAGGCCATTCGCCAGCGGCTCATAGAGAATCTGGCGCTTGCTGGAATCCCAGGTACGAACATGTACGGCAGTACGGAGCGGGGTGCATTCTGTAAAGTACCCGGGCGCAATGGGAGAAGAGTACAATGGTGTGATGCAATGGGTGATATTTCGGTCGACGCAGTGCGGCCCAGTGGCGGCCCCAGTGGCGGCCCCAGTGGCGGCCCAGTGGCGGCCCAGTGGCGGCCCAGTGGCGGCCCAGTGGCGGCCCCAGTGGCGGCCCCAGTGGCGGCCCCAGTGGCGGCCCCAGTGGCGGCCCCAGTGGCGGCCCCCTCCCAGCCCGGGCCGCACCCCACCCCGCGGACTCCGCGGACTTCACGGGGGGGCTGAGCTCTCCAAGCTGCACTCCCCAAGTGCCGTCTCTGCAAGGCGGCATCCCCCATCTCCCTCCCCTCTCACTCTTGTTCGAATGTTCATATGATACCCACCCTAACCACCCACCCTAACCACCCACCCTACCTATTCCCCCCACTCACTCCACCGCTCTCACCTCCCCCGCCTCACCGAACCAGGCCGCCCCCTGGATGAGTGGCAGCGGCTGCTTCATGTCGTCATTGTGGGCGGGGGGCCGACCGGTGTGGAGGTGGCGGGGGAGCTCACCGTGAGAGGGGAAGCGGGTGGGGGGAACCAAACCAAACCAAGCCCTTGGATGGCACGGGGGGCGGGGGACAGACACATGGGGGGGGGAGTAGGGGGCGGAAATCAGGATAGGATAGGATAGGATGGGATAGAGGGGGGATGGGGGATGCAGAGAAGCACCTGTGGCAACACGCATCCAAGGCCACACAAACTGCCGTACGCGAGTCCAAAGCGGGGGTGGCTTTGTGTTGTACGGCACTCAGGACGTACGACACTCCTAGGTGCTGTACATTTTCGAGAAGTGTCCTGCTGTCCTTGGCTGGCTTGGTTTAGGTGTTAGGTGTAGGTTTGGAGGAGCAGACGTTTTGCCGTTGTCTCCAATTTTTTATTCCTGCCAATCCTGCGTTGCAGGTGTATGACCGCGGCCAGCTGCTTCACCAGGAGGAACCCTGATGGATGATTGAATCTTTTTTATTAAATTCTTTGAATTATTGTCTAGATGGATCCATGGGTAGGCAGGATGTGCTAAATGTAGTGTTTTTTGGCGCTTCCATGAAGGATTTTATTTCCCTAAAACCCTAAAAATTAAAACCCTTCAAAACCCTAAAACCGCTCGTCAGGACTTTATTTCCAATGAGCTTCGGAAGCTGTACCCAGAGAGATCTCGTGCCATGAGGTAAGCAGTTGTCGTACAGCAGGATTACTGCGGTCGGTCTCGCTCTGTCGCGGCGTGTTGCGATCACGACACACATGCTGTGTACGACACGCCGATGATCTTCAGGGTGACGTTGGTGGAGGCTCGTGAGCTGTTGGGCTCCTTCGATGCATCGCTGCGCGAGTACGCGGCGCGGAAGCTCATTCGACGGGGTGTCGTACTCCGGAAGGCGAGTTGTTTATATCATTTTTCGCTTTTGTCGCCGTCATTTTACTGTTGTTGTTTACTGTCGTCTTCTTCTTCGTCGTCGTCGTCGTCTTCGTCGTCATCGTCCCGCAGTTTTGCTTTTACCGTTTTTCTGTTTGTTTTTTGCCTTTTTCCTTCTTTTGCTATTTCCCCCTTTGATGCCATCATCATACCTCCCATCACAATTAATTACCCCTGACAGGTTTTAAATCCCTATTCCCCCGCCGCATATTCCCCCGCCGCATATCCCCCCGCCGCATATTCCCCCGCCGCATATTCCCCCGCCGCATATCCCCCCGCCGCATATCCCCCCGCCGCATATCCCCCCGCCGCATATTCCCCCGCCGCATATCCCCCCGCCGCATATCCCCCCGCCGCATATCCCCCCGCCGCATATCCCCCCGCCGCATGTTGCGCTGTCGCCTTTCCCCCCCCTGGATTAAACTCCCGGCCTTCTTTTCCCCCTCACACCCCCTCCCTTTTCTTCTCCTGGACTACCCGTCTTTAGTATCTGCTCCATTCGCCAGTGGTTCGTTCGGTTCTTTTTGACATTGCATGTGTTTGGTCACTCCACGTTGCTGCCCATTTCGCATATTTTTTTAATCCTCCCCCCCTTTCCCCCTCCCCGCCCGTCGTCGTACCCTCCTCCTTGTCCTTGTCCCTGGCCTGGCCCCCTAGGGTGTCGTACATGAGGTCACGGCACAGGATATTGTACTGAAGGTAATTCCTGAAGGGGCCACCCAAGAATGTCTGTGTGTATGTCTGTGTGTATGTCTGTCTCCTAACAAAGGTCTACGTGGGTATCGTACTGTACGGCCCGTGCAGGACGGAACCGTACTGCCGTACGGGCTGTGTATCTGGAGCACCGGCGTCGGCCCCACGCCGTTCACGTTGTCGCTGCCCTTCGCGAAAACTGGTTAGTTGGTTAGTTTGTTGGTTGATTCGTAATACATATTGGGCAATCGAGTGACAGTTGAAGGGTAAGGGGGGGGGTAGGCGGGCAGTAGGTGAGCAGCGAGGCTAGCAGCGGAAATTCCCTCCATTGATATGTTCCCCTCCCATCGTGCAGCGCGCTATCCTTTGTATTAGGAAGTTGCTAGGAAGTCAGGTTTTCAGGGTGTGTGTGTGTACAGCTTGAGTATATCAATGTGTATTCTATACATTCGATCCTTCCCTGACAACATGGCGTCAGTTTTAAAGGAAATTAAAGAAAGCGATTATTTACAGCAATATTCAGCAAGACGGTGACTGACACATAAAAGGAAAAAAATTGCAGCTACAAAAACAATCTCAAATTAGGCAAAATTGCAAACGGAGTGGGTGCACTCCCTCGTACGACACAGGTAATAGTGAATGTGGTTGGGGGTGTGTGGGGAGATCGATCACAGTCCCCGAACACACACACAGAGAGAGAGGGAGCCTCGGCTGGCTCTCTCTCTCTCTCTGTGTGTGTGTGTGTGTGTGTGTGTGTGTGTGTGTGTGTGTGTGTGTGTGCCCCAGCAGTACAGCACGCTAGTTTCCGACACCCTAGTACTTTGAAATTCCAAATTCCAAATCCTAAAAATATTTAACGGTTATGTATAGTATTTTAATAATTTCAAAAACATGAAACATACGACTACTTCGGTCAGGAGAAGAATGTTATCGTTATCGTTATCTTCCTCCCTCGGCCGTTTCGGCTCCGGGATACCTTTCGCAGCTGTGGGCCGCATCGCCGTGGACAAGTTCATGCGAGTATTAGCACCCCCACAACCGCCCCAACCGCCCCAACCACCTCAACCACCTCAGCAGCAGCCCCCAGCTAGTGTAACAGCCGCCGCTGCTCCGCCTTCCCGCGTTCCAAGCATCTTAGCGGATGAGAGCGACACCCCATCCACATCCCGTCTGGAGCCCGTCCCGCATGTGTATGCGCTCGGGGATTGTTGCGCCAACCCGGACAACCCCCTGCCGGCGCTGGCGCAGGTATGTCGTACGTACGGGGGAGGCAGGGAGGGGCGAAGGAGGGGAGAGGAGAGAGGGTAGCAAGGGTTCAGGGGGGTGGGCTACTATACCGGGCCGGGCGGGGTTGGGCTGGTTCGGATTGGGGGAGAGGTTTGTCGTCCCCCCCCCCTCGGGTGGGGCGGTGGGTTTTCCTCTCTCTCTCTCTGTCTCTGTCTCTCTCTCTCTCTCTTTTTCTCATTTTCTCTTCTCCAAGCATACTTATACTTCCGTACACGCACTTTTATTTGCAAAAGCACGATCCACAATTCAAAAATTAACCCTTCCACAAATGTACTCTTGAGGTGGTAAGGGTTCGAATCCCCCATAAGCCCCCCCCAATACCCCGGGTGTGCGTGTGTGTATTGTGTGTGTGGGGCCCTGCAGGTTGCCGAACAACAGGGGCGATACCTCGCCCGCGTCCTCAACGCCGCCGCCAAAGGACCCGTGTACGGCGAAACCACTGCCGTACAGCAGTTGGCTCCAGAATTCCGGTACCGGCACCTGGGCTCCATGGCGACGGTTGGCGGCCACTCGGCGGTTTTGGAGCTAGGGGACGCCCAACGGCGGCAGTTGAGTTTGGCGGGCTTTTTGAGCTGGGTCGCGTGGCGCTCGGCCTACCTGACACGGTTGGGCAGTTTGCCGAAACGGTTGGCGGTTGCGTTTGACTGGACGGTGACGATGCTGTTTGGCCGGGACCTAAGTCGCTGGTAAAGGAGGGGTTGTGTGGGGAAGGGGGGTGGGGAAAAAGGGAGCTGGGGGGAAAGAGGGTTTCCATCGTCGTTTGTTGATGGTGGTGGAGAGGGCGGGGGAGGGAGTGCTTTGCGCAAAGGAGAAGCGGTGATGATGACGATGGCGAGGATGACGATGGCGAGGATGAGGAGGGGGATGATGATGGCGATGAGGATGGTGGCGATGATGGCGATGGTGGCGATGATGGTGATGATGGCGATGGTGATGATGGTGATGATGGTGATAAGGCGAGGTGGGTTAGGGGGAAGGGTAATGCTGATGGAGGAGGAAGGGTTTCCGGCATTCCCGTGTTGTCGGGTTGGGTGCTGTCGAATTGCTCTCTCCGACCCTCTTCGATTATGCGAGTGTGCGTGTATGTATGTATGTATGTATGTGTGGTGTGATGTGTGGTGGCGTTTTTATGATGATGATGATGGTGGTGCTGCTGGTGGTGGTCTCAGGTACGGCAATCACGGGGAGCACCTAGCGTTCACTGCGGTAGGAGGGACTCCACTTCGCCTCTCCACCACAACGTCACGTGAGCTTGAGCCCCTCAAGCTCTTAATTATTCACCAACTGCAGTCGACTGGAACTCCCTCAGAGGACAGTACGTTCCCCACTTTGTATGTGCAAACGCCCGACACGCCATGTCTCTGTCTGGGACGTCTCCTCCTTCGTCTTCTTCTTTATCTTCGGGGCAACCATTGGGAGAGATTTGGGGGGGGGGCAGCAGCAGCAGCAGCAGCAGCAGCAGCAGCGGCGGCGGCGGCGGCGGCGGCGGCGGCGGCGGCGGCGGCAGCGGGAATCCCAACGCCCTCCCGGCAAACGCGTGGTTAACAAAGCCAGTTAGCGGGTTTACGATGACCAACTCTGCGCGCGGTGCACCGCCACGTGGCATTTGGGCAATCTTCTGATTTTCGGTTAGGAAACTGACTATCACGACAAGGGGAATCCCCTGACGTACATGTATGTACGACAATCGGTTATTACGACAGTTAAGCCTTCCTAAACCTGCATGGAGGTTGAAGAGGAGGAGGACAGGGCAAGACAACATGTACAAATCTTCTTATCCTGCTGACGGCCAAGTTCCAACTACCTTGTGCGGCAAATCGTGCGGCAGACATGATCATGGCTTCCTGTATGTATGTATGTGTATCTCGCGCTATATATCGATCTCACCAAATGAGCGCATTGGGCCCAGCCTTTACTTCGATAGCTAGCTGCAGTATAAATGAACGCTGCCGGTTTTATTTATTACATGCTGACGGGGATTGGATTTTATTTCAACGAATCGACCAAAACAAAATCTAAATCCAATCCAGTTGGACGAAGAATTGGACGAAAAACACACAGCTCCTAAAAATGTCCCATCGCGCGCTCATGCCTGTCTTCTCCCCACAAAATGCCACCGCCACCGCCGCCTCATCGCAACGCATTGTGAATTAATAAATATTATGTTTTATCTTTTCCTCCACACGACGCAAACCCATCATTTCATCCCCTCTCTCTTCCTCTCATTTCCTAAAACAAACCCAACCAAAGAAAAACATTTAAGCGCGTTTTCAAATTTATCATATGTACTATATGTATATATAAATAAAGTATATAATATTTAATATTGTTTTTTTTCTCAATTTTGTTGTCAAAGTGTAGTAGCTGTCGTACAGTACATACGGCACACACCTCATCTATGAATACGCGAATACGCGCTTATGAGGCGCTCCGTCGGCTCTAGTCGGCAGTTTTCCAGAGACCATTTCAGCGTCCAGCTGCTACACAGGCGGCAACCAACGCCCCAACTACCGAGCCATTCTCCTTCCAATGGTGAAGAATTCGGAGCCTCCCCAGTCTCCCCAGTCTCTACTCCGACTCAACTCAATCCCAATTCATCTCTTCAACAAAATCCATGAAGGCCTTCCCTCGTCGAACAATTCCTGTTTCTGGAGCAGTATCAAGCATGTGAACAGAATTTAAAACTTCACTTCTCTTAAAAAGCAAGTGTTGCTTCTTGCCCGGCAGAGGTTAAGGCGACCAAAGGCCGGGTGGATGGCGGAACACACCCTCCCTGGAGGATTTCCCCGCGCTTGGGTCTCCTTGGAGCCCTAACTACCTAACTAACAACTTACCTAACTACAATACCCACCAACCTACAGTAGTTGGGCCCCAACTACCTCCGGTTATGTAATGGCCCTCGCTCGTTGTCAATACACCTTCAGCGACAACAACTACCGCAGCTCCGGAAGGGATGGATGGTGTAACACATACATACACATACACACACATATACATCCAAGCAGTGGCACATACGTATATCCGTATTGCATGTACAGCATGTGAAGGGAAAACACGGGTGTGACTGGGTGTGCGCGTGCGGCAGCGGGTGGGTGGGTGGGGACACGGAGAATGATCGGGAGTGCGAAGCTGGCCACCAGAAACACAGCACCCGCTTCACCCGCAAATCAAAACACACACAGATACAAGCACATGGTTACGTGAGGTGGAGTGACACAGGGTGTGTCGCGCGCCCCCGGACGACCAGTACATATTAGGAGGCTGTGGGCCCTCACGC
This sequence comes from Volvox carteri f. nagariensis, assembly GCF_000143455.1. Classification (NCBI taxonomy): domain Eukaryota; kingdom Viridiplantae; phylum Chlorophyta; class Chlorophyceae; order Chlamydomonadales; family Volvocaceae; genus Volvox; species Volvox carteri. The sequence continues at coordinate 913,292 of NW_003307575.1, forward strand.
CCCTCTCCCCCCGCCGCTAGGGGGAGAGAGCTTCAGTGCGAACCGTTACCGTTGGGGATTGTACGGTTAGGTGCCCCTGGCCAGCGTCCCAGGCCCGGATCGATGTGTAGCAGATACACATACATACATATATACATATATACATATACATACGCATATGGCAGGGTGGCATATCGCAGGTGGCTGGCATAAATGAAGGCCTGACATCTGCTCCCCAAGTTTCCGGGCTCAAACCCGCTTGCCGCCCCCTCGGTGAGTAAGTGGTGTTAAATTGGGAGGTAGACCCCCATCATGTGGACGGTGTAGGACGTAATTATAACAATTTGCGAGCTGACCAGGAACTAAGATGTGGCGTCGTTTATCCGCTTGACATTGGTTGGATGCTGGTGGTGAGTTGCTGAACCCCACGAATACATTCTGAAGTCGAATGGGGTGAACGGATTAAGGTGCCCCTCTCGCAGGGGAGAGCAGGGAACTGCCTCCAAGGGAAAGGGGGCCGCTGGTGAAGCTATACCACCCTGTAACATATACATATACATATACATGCACACACATGGGCCCACTGGTTCTTTAATTTACTTGATTAAACGTTCCGATCACACAGGCTGAATGACTGAAGGTGTGTAATCTCATGACCCATAAGTCACCTCACTGACCCATGGGTCTATCCTGGTAAGACTGTTTACGGACCACACCACGGGTCAATACACTACCGACCCACGGGTCTTCGGGAGGTGCTACGAAACAGCGAATGCGCCCAGGTGCCCCGACTGAAAAGCAACAGCTCCAGGGCTGAACTCGTTCGTACAAGGGACTCATTGGCGTCGACACTGCCCCGCGGGTCACTACCATGTCGCGGAGGGCGACGCTGCCGCTGCTGCTGCTGCTGCTGCTGCTGCTGCTGCTGCTGCCGCTGATCATGATGATGATGATGGTGCTGTTCATGCAGCTGCTCGTTTGTCGACCCCTTACCCGTCTCCGTCTTCATCGCCGCCGCCGGCGGCGCCGGCGCTTCCCTTGCCACGGTTGCGACACCGCCACCGCCATTGGCGACGCCAACTCCCCGCGCCAATCTCTGACAGCCACCCGCACTGGGCGTCGCTCCGCCAATGGCCGAAAAGAGTCCGCCTCCTCCTCCTCCACCGCCGTCGCCGCCACCACTATTACCACTATTGGCCGAGGCCGCCCTGGCAGCTGCCGCCGTCAGCGCCGCCGCCGCCGCTGCCGCCGCATCTGTCCTCGGCGGCGGCGGCGG
>NW_003307575.1:914596-914903 GCF_000143455.1 Volvox carteri f. nagariensis
CATACAAACATACACGCACCTCCACGCCGCCTGAGGGCATCCATCCAATGTCCTCCCCAGCCCTCAATAAGGCCCGAGTAGCGGCGGATACGTGGATACAGCCGGGGCGGCCCGTGCTCTCCTGGGGGGTTGGCCACGCGCGTGTGTATGCGGGGAGGGGGAAATGTGGGGGGGGAAGTGGGGGGGGGGGAAGTGTGTGTGGAGGGGAGTGTGTGGGGAGGGGGAGTGTGTGTGGAGGGGGAGTGTGTGTGTGGGTGTGTGGGTGTGTGTGGGGGGATGGTTGATGACGTGGGAGGAGTCCTGATGC
>NW_003307575.1:914953-915448 GCF_000143455.1 Volvox carteri f. nagariensis
TGTCCTCGGCGGCGGCGGCGGCGGCGGCGGCGGCAGCGGCTCTGCCTCCGCCTCCGGGTCCTCCGCCGCGCACGCCGCCACCGCTTCGTGTATGTCCGGCAGCGTCCCAAGCAGCATCACCCGCTGCTGCATATCCCTCCGCTGCTTCGAAGCACCTTCGGACTGCGGCACCCAGAGGTACGTTTCCATGCGGCCCTTGCCCTTGACCTGTGTGTGTTTGTATGTATGTATGTGTGCGTGTGTACGTGAGGTTAAGGGTGGTGTGGGGGTGATGGGTCTCGTTAGAGCGGGGGAATGGGAGTGGGAGTGGGAGTGGGAGTGGGAGTGAGGGAGGGAAGGGACGGGGGAGAGCAGCTTTCCGGTGGAGGGCGGTTCGAACGGCGGCGGGCGAACTAGGTTGGAAATGACACCTCTCCCCCCAACCCCCCAAGGGCCGATGCATACACACCCACGGCACTCACGTAGAAGACATACATACATGCATGCATACATACA
>NW_003307575.1:915498-916303 GCF_000143455.1 Volvox carteri f. nagariensis
GCGGGGAAGGGGGAAGGGGGGACGGTGGGGGAGGGGACGGTGGAGGGGTGAGGGGGGGTGGAGGGAAACCTGGTGGCGATGGTGGTGGTGAGAATCTATTGGAGGTGTTCGGCGGTGGAGGGGGTGGAGGGGGAGAGGGTCTTGGGGGTGGAGGCGGTGGCGGGGGGGAGGGTCTAGGTGGAGTCGGTGGCGGCGGGGGAGGCGGTGTAGGAGGTGGAGGAGGGCGGGGAGGAAGTGGGGGTGGAGGTCGGGGAGGGGTAGGAGGCGACGGCGACGGCGAAGGTGGGGGTCGTAAAGGCGATAGAGGTGGTGGCGTGGGCGAAGGCGGGGTCGGCGAAGGCGGTGTCGGCGAAGGCGGTGGGGGTGAAGGAAGGGGTGATGGAGGCGTGGGCGAAGGCGGGGTCGGCGACGGCGGTGGAGGTGAAGGAAGGGGTGATGGAGGCGTGGGCGAAGGCGGGGTCGGCGACGGCGGTGGAGGTGAAGGAAGGGGTGATGGAGGCGTGGGCGAAGGCGGGGTCGGCGACGGCGGTGGAGGTGAAGGAAGGGGTGATGGAGGCGTGGGCGAAGGCGGGGTCGGCGACGGCGGTGGAGGTGAAGGAAGGGGTGATGGAGGCGTGGGCGAAGGCGGGGTCGGCGACGGCGGTGGAGGTGAAGGAAGGGGTGATGGAGGCGCGGGCGAAGGCGGGGTCGGCGAAGGCGGTGGAGGTGAAGGAAGGGGTGATGGAGGCGCGGGCGAAGGCGGTGTCGGCGAAGGCGGTGGAGGTGAAGGAAGGGGTGATGGAGGCGCGGGCGAAGGCGGTTCGCA
>NW_003307575.1:916450-925750 GCF_000143455.1 Volvox carteri f. nagariensis
GGGGGGGCACAGCGATATGATCAATAAACTCACGGTGGGGTTGTGATGGCGGGCGGGGAAGGTGGGAAGCGCAAATGGCGAAGTCAGACAGACAGACAGACAGACAGACATAGACAGACAGACAGACAGACAGGCAGACAGACACAGACAGGCAGACAGACAGACAGACAGACAGCAAAGCAACGCACGCACAAAAGGGCTCCTTCGTCTATCGCCTATCATCCTATGCAGTCACCACGAGAAGGCAATGGAACTAGAACTGAAACCCCGCAGAACAGTACCCCCTCCCGCACCCCCCCAACACGGTTTTAAACCCCTTCGGCTCCATTCATCTCGTGCCGTACCCATGCCGTACCCCATGCCGTACCCCATGCCCTCACCTGCACCCTCCTGCCTGTGTTTGGCAGTCGTACACGTGCCGCCTCCGCCAGCATTGCCCGAGCAAACGCAACCACGCGAGTGGCATGAAGCGGGTCCGCATCCTCCCGGGAGCGTACGGACTGTCCGTACCCCTCTTCATCTCGCGCCATAAGGCCCCCGGCGACCTTGGCGTTCATTATTGGCGGGAGGAGATCGTGTTGGGTGGTTGTGAGGTGGTCCTGGTTTTGCCACTGAAAAAAAAAAGAAAGGACTGTGTGCGCTGAAATTCACCTAAAAAAAAGAGGATGCCTGTCGTTTGGATTTAACTTGAATTTAAAAAATGAATTTGAAGTGAGATTGCTAAATCCAAGCCGGCCTAATGGCAGGAGGCGTTTGCCCATAGTGGTGGTAGGGGGTGGGTTATACATCCGCAACACAAGATATAAAATGTGACCGACCGACAACCGACAACCGGCAACCGATAACGGTCACATCCGACAACCGACCACCGCGACGCACACTGTACGCACCATGTAGCAGTCGCCGATGGTCTCTACCTTGTACACGCCGTACACGTCGGTTAGGCTGCCGTACGCGCGGAGGCAAAAGAGGGTCGGTTGGCAGGATAGATGAAAGAAGCGAGGAAGACATAGCAGCAGTAGCAGTAGCAGTAGCAGCACACATTTACATTTACACACACAATACACACACATACACACACATACACACACATACACACACATACACACACATACACACACATACACACACACACACAAAGAAACACAAAAACACAAACCGACAGACAGACGCAACCCCCCCACCTCTTCCAGGCCCCCCCTCCACACACACAAACACCCCCTACCTGTCCAGTCGCGTGTAGAGGTCATTGAGGAAGATCATAACGGTGGCGGGAAGTACCTCTCGGCACATCTCCGTGAAGCCTTTGATATCTGGTTGGTTGGTTAGTTGGTTGGTTAGTTGTGGAGGTTGGTGATTATGTTAGATGCAATGACAGGCCTACCTTGATCACGTGCCCTACCTCTATTGACCCCTGTCGGCCCCCCGAAACCGCCAAACACATACATACATATGCATACACATGCAATTTGTAGCTTGCTATTTCAATTAAATTGAAACGCTATTATTTAAATAACAAAATTGTTGGAACATAAATCGCGATGAAAATAGCAGAAGCAGCTGTTTTGGAAGTTGAAGATCCAGTAGATAGCACGGTCTCAAAATGCATTTACATGCATACATACGTTCATATACATATTATACCCGATTTGCGCAAAAATGGGTGCGTGAACTGCCCTCCTCACACACACACACACACACACACACACACACACACACACACACACACACACACACACACACACACACACACACACACACACACACACACCCTCTCCCCTGCACCCTGTCACCCACCTGCGAACAGCACTGTGATGCATTCGTGTGATGTGGCCACTGCTGCCGGGTCCTGTTGCAAGGATGCGCGTATGTATGTACGTATGTATGTATGTTGTTACAGGGTGGTTAACTTCGCCAGCGGCCCCCTTTCCCGGGGCAGTCCCTGCTCTCCCCTGCTAGAGGGGCACCCTAATCCGTCACCCCATCCGACTTCAGAATGTATTCGTTGGGTTCGGCAACTCACCACCGGCATCCAACCAAATCTAGCGGATCAACGGCGCATCAACTTAGTTCCTGGTCAGCTCGCAAGATGATATTATCACGTCCTACATCGTCCATATGATGGGGGGCCACCTCCCATTTCATCACTCCTCAAACACCCGAGGAGCTGGCAGGCGGATTTGAACCCGGGTCGACTGGATCGACTGGGAGCAGAAGTCAGGCCTTAACTTCTGCCAGCCGCCTGCCTTGTATGTATGTATGTATAGATGGATGGTTGTACGTACGGATGTTGTACGTACGGATGTATGGATGTACGGATGTACGGAGGGTGTGGGGGTTGGGTATGGGGTGAAGGGGACGATGAAGGTGGCGGGGCGGTGTGCCCCCGGGGTAACCCCCCCAAACCTCCCTCAGACTGCCCCAAACCTCCCAACAAAAAAACAAAACAGGCCCCCCACACCCACACACACACGCACCCCCCCACACATGCGCACCTGGATGTGCCGAAGCAGCTGTAGCCCATTACGTTGCCGCTCCGCCGTGGCGTTGCGCGCCGCCGTCATGTGCCGTACGACGTGACGGGGGAATATGTCCGCCAGCAGTCGCTGCTCCGCTTCTAGAACCCGTGTCAGCACCTCCTCAGCACGAACCTTGGATTTGGATTTGGATTTGGATTTGGATTTGGATTCGGATTTGGATGGATTTAGAATGAGAGAGGAGGGGAGGTGATGTGCTGAAGCCGTAGCTCTGATCCCGTTTAAGGGGGACAGGGGAGGGAATGGGTTTTATATAATACAGGTTAATTGTTAAATATTCTTTAGGATTATTAACGACCAGTTTTTCAACCCGCTCAAACTTCACCTGGCTGCTGACGTCAGTTTGGATGACCAAGATGACTCTCTCGCCGCTTATAGGGTCGTCCACGGGTTTCACGTGTACTTCATGCCACCGTACGGCACCCGTGTTCGTACCCGAGCTTTCCATTCCGGAGCACAAAGCCGTCGAGTTCATGAGCGTACAGTGCGCCGCGCCGTCGGCTGCCCCTACGCCGGCGGCAGCGGCGGGGGCGCCGCCACCGCCACGCCCGCTCACGGATGTCGTACCCCGCCGAAACGACGCCGCCGCCGACAGTGACGACGTTCCCGCCGGCCCCAGCCAATCCGCCGGGGGCCTATCCCCCGACGCCCTGCTTGTTGTGGCAGTGCCGTACCCCGGCAACGATGTTTCCGTACCGCTGTACAGCAGCATCCCGACGGGAGCCCCGCTGACGTCGAGCCAGGAAGACGAATCGTCGCCTGGCTGCAACGGATTGGATAGAGGGCTCTGATGGCCGCGGCCGCCGCTGCGGATGCTATGCAGGGAGGAGGAGAGGCTCGTTTGGAGGCGGAGGCCTCCCGCCGGGGGCCCGCCGCCGCCGCCACCGCTGCCGCCGCCAACGCCAACGCTTCCCCCGGCAAGCACCGATCGAAGCATCGCCCTCATGCGCGATCTCGGATCTTGATAGTATTGGCTTTGCGAAGTCCTACGGAAGCTTCCACGGGACGTGTACGACACGGAGGCGTAGTTACGCTCCGCAGCTAACGCCGTGGCTGGCGCAAGCATCGGCGGCGCCGAAACCACGGCAGCGACGGTGGAGTCGGTAGCTCGCCCGCCTCGGTCGGAGCCGCTTCCGCCACCGGCGGCTGTTGGCAGCTGCTGCTGCTGCTGCTGCGGCGGCGGCGGCGGCGCTGCAGCCGGCGGCGGCGGCGGCGGCTTGACGGCGGAGTTGGAGTCCGCTTCAGGGAAGCGATCAACGGCGACAGATCCGGCCCTGGGCGACAAGCTGATGGACACTGGCCGAGATTCTCGAAAGCTCAGGTTCCGTGTCGTACGCCGCGGACGCTCAAGAGATTCAGAGTTCGCTCGGCTCAGCAGCGACCGACGCGGCGATCGCAGAGTAAGCGGCACGTGGGATGCCGACGCCGATGCCGACGCTGATGCCGCCTGACCGGCCGGCGTCAACCGTGACGCTAGCTGCGCGCTTTGGTGTTCTGCAGAAAGCACACACCCCCGTCTAATCTGACCGCCGCCGCCGCCACCGGTGCGGCCGCAACACCCCGCCACCTCCTGCTGCGCGACCGTGGCGGGCTGGAAGCCAGCAGAGACTGCTACGCCGGTCCTGGCGGCGGCAGCGGCGGCGGCGGCTGCGGCGGCGGTGGCGGGCGGAAGAGAGCCTTCACTCACCGGTTGAATACGGAAACGGGAGCTAGGAGGCCGCTGCCACGAGGAAATTGGGGACGCAAGCCCCGGGGACGCCGCCGCCGCCGTCGCCATCGCCGTCGACGTCACCGCCGTCGCCGCATTAGAATTGCAGTAACCGTTACCGTCACCGCTGGCACCAGCGCTCATCGCAGCGGCGGTTAGGCCTGCCGTACTGCCCACTTGCAGCCAGTGGCTCAAAGGCATCGGCGGCAGCATCGGCGCGGCGGCGGCGGCGACGGCGGCGGCAGACACTTTGCCTGTCATGACGTTTGTGAGATCGAGGCTGGCGTAGGTGGGTACCAGCCCCGGGGGCCTGGTGTCCATAAGGGATGGGTCGCGGGACGAGTTGCCGCCGCCGCCACCGTTCGGGAAGGTGTAGCCGTTGGCCGTCCCATGGGTCATTGTTGTCGTCGTCGTCGTCGTCGTCATCATCATCATTGTCGTCGTCATCATCACAGTGGCCTCCGCCGCCTCTGCCTCCGCCGCCGCTGCTGCCGCCGTGGCGTCGTTCGCCTCTTCGCCGGCGGTCCCAAGAAGGAACATGCCGCGGCGCGAACAGGCTGCCGCACCGCCGCCGCCGCCGCCGCTGCCGGCACCACCGGCACGGCCACCGCCGGCATCCAGCACCAGCTGAGAGAAGACCGACCCGTGGTTCGCAATCCAGCCTGCCGCCGCTGCCGCCGTTGGCCCATTCTGTGCCGGGGCTGCTAGGATCTGGCAGGGCGTGGGCGTGACGTCAGCGTCGGCGCCGGCTGCGCTTGCAGCGGGTACGACAACACCCACAATGCTGGGCAAAGGAGTGGCTGCAATTTCAGGCGCTGCGGCAGCATCGGTGGCGCCGGCGGTTGTGGCAGTGGCAGCGGCAGCAGATTTGGCGGCTGCGGCTGCGGCTGCGGCTGCGGACGGTGCCCAGATGCGAGGGGGCGACTGCAACCCTTGGCACATCGACTCACCGCCGCTGACGCCGCTGTTGATGCCGTTGCTACCTCTGCCGTCGCCGTCGCCGTCGCCGTCGCCGTCGCCGTCGCCGTCGTTGCTAGCTGTCCCGCCATGACCCGTTCGATCTATGAGCCGCTGCTGCCCCTCAAGCTGCTGCATCAGACGTTCCACGACGCCGGCGGCGGCGGCGGCGGCGGCGGCGGGGCCGGCAGTGGCAGCAGCTTGAGGGGCGGCGGCGGTGGCGCTGACAGTCATCAGAAGTGTAGCGTGTGGACAGGGCAACAGTCTGCCGCTGCCACCGCCGCCGCCACTGGTTTGCAGGCTACAGCTGCAGCCGCCGCCGCCCCTGCGTTGCGAGCTCGTTCTGGTGCTGCCGCCGTCGCTCGTCCCGCCGACCATAACGCCGTCTCCAACTTCATCTGCCGGGCCATTGGTGTCAACGCCGTGCTTAGGGCCCAAGTCCGGGTACCGTACGACAGCTACAGTGCGGTCCCCGGCGCCGCCACGTCGACGGCGGCGGCGGTAGCGGCCGCCGCCGTCGGTCTCCGTATCCGCGTCGGCTGCCGCATTGGCGTCCTCCATGTCTCTACCGTAGACGGAGTCTTCGCTCCCGCTATTCCCGCTGCTGCCGCGGCGGCGGCGTTGGCAGCGGCGGCGGCGGCGGCGGCGGCAACGGTTGGTGCTGTTACTGCTGCCCCTGCTGCCGGCGGCACGAGGTAACGGGAGGGGGGAACGGTCCCCCCTCCCCGTGTCGTACACCTGTCCAGCGCCTGTCCAGCGGCGTATTTCGCGTCCATTATTATTAGCAGCATAATCACCAAGCTAAAAAAAGGTTTTAATGGTAAAAACATAAACCCAGGTAAATCCTGGTTCTCGCCCGAAGCATAGCATAGCATAGCATAGCATAGCATAGCATAGCATAGCATAGCATAGCATAGCATAGCATAGCATAGCATAGCATAGCATAGCATAGCATAGCATACAATACCATACCATAGCATACAATACCATACCATACCATACCATACCATACCATACCATACCATACCATACCATATGTATGTATATATACATGTATACATACCTGTATATCTGTACCCAGATATACAAGTATGTAAAACCCATTTCCGCGACGCCGGGCCAGAAGGGGCCACACCGCCAACTTCGAGAGACAGCAGCTGCCGGGCACCCGCACCCGCACCCGTGGCGGTGAGAGGCGGACAACAGCAGTAGACACGCGGGGATATGTGGGGGCCCCAGTTTCGCGTCTTGTTTTATATATAGCTCAATAGCGGCTAGCCATGACCCGTGGGCCGTTAAGGCTGTGAGGGGAAAAAGCTAGGCTTTTGCATTTTAGAATTGTTCATTTTTTGCAGTTTATGTACGTGTGTGTTTCTTGTGTGGGGGGTGGGGGAGAGAGAGGGGCGAACAGGCCCCGCAGAAGCGGAGTTGCCACATCATCCTCATCCTCATCCTCATCATTAGCAGCAGCAGCAGCAGTAGCAGCGCCAGGCAGCAATAGCAGTAGCAATAATAGCAATAATAGCAGTAGAGGCAGCAGTAACAGCAACATAAGCAACAGCAGCAGTAGCAACAGCAACAGTAGCAATAGCAGCAGTAGCATCTTACCGCCCAAGTTACTTGCACACCGGGACAATGCGGCTGGTGTGGCTACGGATGAGGGGGGTTTGGATGTCCATACATACGGAGCGCGGGGGCCGGAATTGTGGTCACTCAGAGGCTGACTGCCCTGCCGTACAAAGTCCAGGGAACCCGACGGGAACTCCTCGTACCATGCCTCCAGTACAGCAGAGATGCGTGAGGAGGACTGTTGTACAGCGGGACGATGGTGACCAACCGAAAGGTTTGTAGGATTCGTAAGGTCAGGAGAAAGGTACGGTAGGGGTAGGTACGGTTGCAGTACATGGACAACTGAATCACGGTTGTCGTACGACCTTACGTACAGGTGTGCAGAATGTCGAAAGGTGTTGTACAGACCAGTACAAGATTGTAGACTAGTACAACAGGTACTAGTAGAGGAGTCAGTCACTTTAAAGCATTCCCCCTAGCATTAAGCTAAATTAACCGACGAAGCTATTAAGTATCCACCCGCCGACCCCAAGCCGCAATCAGAACCCAAACCACTCACACCCCGCAACCCACCTCGGTCCGCAGCGGTGGCAGCCTCTGCTGCCGCTGCTGCTGTACTTGCTGTTGCTGCTGAAGGGGGTGTTGCTGCTGTTGCTGTTGCTGTTGCTGTTGCTGCTCGTTGTCCAAGCGCCGCAATGCCAACGGCGACCGTGGCGACAGTGGAGTGGATGTGGAGCGAACACGCCGACCATGTCCACCATACACATTACGGCACGGGCCACCAGCACCACCACCGCCACCGTCGTCAGCTGTGCCCCGGGCGCTGGGTGGTCCGCTGCCGTGATTGCCTTTATCCCCCCCTGGAGGGGCCATGGGGGGTCGTGAGCTCTGGAGCTGATCGGCAGACTCCGAATCGCCAGGTTGCGGCTGATGGCCTCGAGTGAGGCGGTTGGCAGAGGTGTTGGCGGTTACGGTTACAGTGGGAGTGGCCGAGGCTGTGGCGGGCGAGGCGGTTGTGTCATCCGTGTCCGTGAACAACTGGAAGAGGGTGCGACCTGGAAGTGGTTGGCAGTTGGGTGCGGTAGTTGGTGGTTGGACGGTTGGTACCCAAGCTGGGTGGACCTCCTTCCTCCAGCCCGCCCTCCTTCCCCTCCAGCAATCAAAACCCCCAACCCTTCCCCATCACCCCGGGGGGTCTGCTCGCCTTTTCTGAAAACCACTCGGGCAGTTGTTGCTGCTGCTGGCACCGCACACAGCCACATGTACGACAAGTAACGGGCCCCAAGGGCTTCGGGACTCTTACTAACCCCGGGCCCCCACTCGTGCGGAACTTGTAACTCTTGTTACATGTAAAACCGACCCCAGAGGTCCCCATCCCCCCCAGAGCCCTCTTCCCCCCCAGGGCCAAGCGTCACCACGCTAACCCCCCCTCTCCCCCTCCGATTGCTTCTCCCCCCGGAGACCCGGACCGCATCTACCTCCATCCACCACCGGATTGAGCAGGCTCAAGTCTGTAAGCAAGTCCGCCAAACCCCGCCTCTGGAGGCCTCCTGTCCTTGCTTCCCCCTCCACCTCCACCTCCTCATCCTCATCATCCTCCTCCTCCTGTCCCTCCGCCTCCTTGTCGTCCTCCATGTCGTACTCATGTACGACACCATCCCGTGAGTGGGGAAAAGGTCCCGGCTCGACGCTGCCGCCGCGGCCATCCCTGTTCACTGGCTCCTGATGGGCCCGGCCACTCACGCGGGCTAAATGGCCACTGACCCATGGGTAACCTGTAGTCCTGCACGACGCCTTTTCCTGCTGCTGCTGCTGCTGGTCTACCGCGGCATTCAGGCTCTCCACAAATCTCGCTCGGAGATCCCGCGGTCCAGATGACGAAAGCTGTGGTCTCGGAGCCGCCGCCGGAGGAACCCCGCCGGCGCCATTGTACTTGAGTGTCACCGCTTCTGCACACGATGGCGCCTGCTGGGTGCTGCTGCTGCTGCTGCTGCTGCCAAGAAACGCCCGATTGCCGTCAGTGGCTCCGGCTCCGGATGCCGATCTGGATCGTTCGCCTGCCGTCTCTGGTAGCGAGGCGAGGTGAGATGACCCGTGGGTCACTCGAGCTGCCCCGGGAGTATCGGCATCACAGTGCGGCGATGGAGGCTGCGGCTTAGCTTGCTGCTGTGCTTGTGGTGCTGGTCCTAATTGTTGTTGTTGCTGATGATGATGATCCTGTATCTGGTATTGCTGCTGCTGCGGCTGTTGTGCGGACGGAGGAGGCGGGGAAAGGGTTGAGACTAGAGCTGAAACGGGCTGGTGGTGCTGCTGCTGGTGCCTTAAGGCTGCGCGAACCTGCTGCAGCACAGAGCTACTGCTCTGGGACTGGGTGCTTCGCTGCGGGTGGTGATGCTGCTGCTGCTGCTGCTGCTGCTGTGGCCGCGGTGGAGGGTGCTGCGGGTGTGAATGCGAATGCCGCAGCGACCGTTGCAGCGACCGTTGACTCCAGAACACAGTGCTGCTGCGACATCCCCCCCCTCCCCCTCC
>NW_003307575.1:925801-926120 GCF_000143455.1 Volvox carteri f. nagariensis
CTCCTCCCCNTCTCTCTCCCCCTCTTTCCCCTTCCCCCTTCCCCTCTTTCCCCTTCCCCCTTCCCCTCTTCCAACCTCCAACTCTCAACTTCCAACCTCCAACTCTCAACTTCCAACCTCCAACTCTCAACTTCCAACCTCCAACTCTCAACTTCCAACCTCCATCTCTCAACTTCCAACCTCCAATTCTCAACTTCCACCCCCCAAACGAACTAGTCCAAGCGGCGCCTACCCGTTCATGTCGAAGATGGTGACCATGGAGGGGATATTGGACAGGGGATCCTGAGTCGCGCTGCAGACGGGGGATCCTCAGAGTCGA
>NW_003307575.1:926170-941154 GCF_000143455.1 Volvox carteri f. nagariensis
ATCCCCCTCCTCCCCCTCCCCCTCCCCCTGCCCAACCACCGAGCGTTGGGATTCCCAGACCTGACAGCAATCGCAATATGCCGGCCGCTCCCACCCCAGATGCCGCCGTCGACGGTGGTGGCGGTGGTAGTGGTGGTGGTGGTGGTGGTGGCAACTGCTGCATGCCGGCAGCAGCAGTGCCGGCGGCGGAGGCGGAGGAGGGGGGTGCCGCCAGTACGCCGCTGCTTGGCGGCGGCGCCAAAGGCTCCGGGAGGAGGACTTGGGGACTCGCCCCCGACGCCGTCGCCAACACCGGCGATTGCATCCGCTGATGTGCATGCCGCTGCTGCTGCTGCTGCTGCTGCGGTGGCGGCGGCGGCGGCAGTGGGGGCGGCGGTGGCGGCGGCAGTAGCCGTCTCTCAGGCGGCCCAGGGGTCGATGGCCCAATGGCAGTAGCAGTGGCGGTGGCGGCGACATTGCGAAAGCCCGGTGGCGGCGGCGGCGGCGGCGGCACGGAAGAGGAGGAGGTTAGCAATGGCAGGCCGCCAGGTCCATCGTGTGGGATTGTACGGCTGAGTTTTGGATCGTGGCAGCGCACCTGGACACCCACTAGGAGGTCCTTCCGCGCCTCCCCCTCCTCCTCCCCCTCCTCCTCCCCCTCCTCCTTGCCCTCCTCCTTGCCCTCCTCCTCGCCTTTCTGATGCCCCTCCTGATCCCCAGTGCCCGTACTTGCATGGCCCCCGGGCAGCAGCGTGGACGGCATGCGGACCAGGCCGCGCCACTCCTGAGGCCGTCAATATATGTCACATGTCATAGCAGTGTTTTTTAACAGGATAGCAGTGTTTGTTCTGGGAAATGTTTTGACAGCGAGAACGGGCATATTCGGGGGATGATGTCGGTCAGGTCACGATGACAAAAACAAACTTGTCGTTGTGGAGTACAACGAAACAAACGAACCAATCACAACGCCGTCCCAGGATGTTTGTAACCTCCTCCTCTCCCCCCCACCCCCGACGCGTCCATCCAATTTTTACTCCTCCTCACCTTGCCCACCCTCAGTGCCGACATGACGTCAGCCAGTTTACCGGAATCTAACCGAAATAACCGCTGCAGTGCGGTGATTGCCATGGAGTCCGGTGCCACGCCACCGCAACTGCCACCGCCGTACACGTCGTACTGCTCACTGTCGACGCCGACGCCAACAGCTGCTGTGTCCGTACGGGAGAAGAATGAGGCACGGCAGATTGCTCGGCTGTTGCTGCTACTGCTGTTGCTGCTACTGCCCAGGTGGAGGCAGTGGACCGGGCTGAGGATGCAACAGCTCCCGCCTTGGGGGTCGGCGAAGAGGCTGGTGCTTCGAACCCGGGGGTTCGTACAGGCTGTAGCAAGGTACGACGGTTGCTGATCCGATTCTGACTCCGGTTGCGGCGGCAGTCGAGGGTTATGGTGGTTGCGGTAGTTGTGGCGGTTAGTTTGTTGCCGCATGCTGAGTCCGTGCCCCACCAGGTAGCCCATGTACCCCACAGACGAGCGGTTCTGATGGAGGACGTGTCTGTACGGAAGTTAGTTGGTTTTGATTAGAAAATTAGTTAGTTGGCAGTACAGTTATCTAATGGAGTGGAAATATGGTGGCGTGATGGTGAGTGGGGGAGCTCATCCCGGGCCCTAATACCTTCCCGCCAAACAAAAGCGATGATCGATTTTCCGTGTTCGGCTCCAGTTCCTCAGCTGGCTTATTTGTCGTACATAGTTTTATCTGTGTGTGTATACTTCAAAATTCAGAATGTATGCATGGCCCTGAAGACATCCACTCTCTAACACTCCTCCCCATCTCTCTCCCCCTCTTTCCCCTTCCCCCTTCCCCTCTTTCCCCTTCCCCCTTCCCCTCTTCCAACCTCCAACTCTCAACTTCCAACCTCCAACTCTCAACTTCCAACCTCCAACTCTCAACTTCCAACCTCCAACTCTCAACTTCCAACCTCCATCTCTCAACTTCCAACCTCCAATTCTCAACTTCCACCCCCCAAACGAACTAGTCCAAGCGGCGCCTACCCGTTCATGTCGAAGATGGTGACCATGGAGGGGATATTGGACAAGATCATGTAGTCGCGCTGCAGACGCGCCGCCAGCTCCTTGCCCTCGTACGGCACATCAAGCTCCAACAACATGCCAGGAAAGAGGGAGCCGCCGTCGGGGGCAGTGTTAACGCCACCGCCGCCGCTGGCGCTGGCCCTGGCGCCGGTGTCGGCGCCGCCGTCGGCGGCGTCGGCTGCTGCTGCTGCTGCTGAGGCGGCGGCGGCGTCGGCAGTAGTGGCGTCGGTAGCGGGTGACGAGAACGAAGCGGGCGATGCGGATACGTTGACGCCGGATGGTGTGACATATCCTATGGGCGGTACGACACTGCTGGTGCGGAAGGCGAAGGGCGAAATCTGCAACACACACATATATACATACACGCACACACCCACACATCAGGTCGTGTGGGGGGGCTTGGGGTGGGGGTTGGGGTTGGAGGGAGACGGAAGAATTCCTCACCCACCCACCCATGCATGCTGCCGTTATACACGGCGGCTTCAGTTACGTCACCTTCCGTGCAGCCCTTATTACATACACATCACGTGTAGCATAGCAACACACCGCGCTTCCAGTTCTGAGAGTGGACACAGCAGAAGCCTTTTTACGGTTTTTGATGAGGGAATGACAGCCTTTGGTGCTCTTCTCTCAAAGCGCCCGCCCGCTCACAGTCGGTCACGAGGGGGAGCTTGCATGAGCGCGTGTATTCTACGATTTGGGAGAAAACCACCGAGGCTTCGGTCCAAGGTATTCAAATTACTTTTGGTTTTTTCCTTAGAGGGCATGCGGGGACAGCAGCAGCCAGGGACATGGGGGAGGGGGTGTTGTGTGGGGGGGGGCTGCCGGCACATTATTTGTTCCTGCTGCTGCTGCTGCTGCCGTTGCTGTTGCTACTGCAGCAGCCTGCACCTCCTCTATGTTTGCCTCACCCTCAGGCTCAAGAAGTAGCGGTCGCGGCCAAAGTCCCCCGGCACGAAATGCTTAGCGGTGGTCAGCTGCCCGGCGAGGAGACGTCTGCAGTCAACAGGGGGGTTTGGGGGGGGTGGAGCCGAGGAGCGAATGTGTTTCATCGTCTGGCGGGAGCAGGGGGACTTGTGTGGGGTGTGTGGTGTGGGGTGTGTGTGTGTGGAGGGCACTAGCCCGGTATGGAAGCTGCTTCTTGCTGTGGTTGTGGTTGTGGTTGTGGTTGTGGCGAGGATTTACGACGGAGGTCGAACAAACTGAGCAGCTGGGCAGCTGGTGGGTAGCAGTCGTGCAAGCTGCTGGGCAACGGCATGTGAGGACTCTCGAGATGAGAAGGCTGACTCCAGGTGTCCTCGGATATAGGGTCATTCTGGTAACCGCGGACACTTTGCTTGTAATGCTTGTAGGTTAGGTGTTTGTTTCTTTTTGTAAAAAGGATGGATGGATGGTTGGATGGGCTCGCACTCGCACTCGCACTCGCACAAGGACATACCAACCACCTAATGACCTCACCACAGGGGCACAAGAGGATCCAAATGGTGGGGAACTTACTTTACAGAGTCTTGGAACAGGGAGACCAGGCCCCGGTCGGAGCGGAAGCTTCGGGCCAGAAAGTCGAGCACCGCCTGCGGAAGCGAAGGTCACAAGTTTGGACTCGAACACCAGAATCCGGATCTGGATCCCGGGGAGTTCAACCTTGAATCTGGATTTAATATTAATATTTTTTTACGTGCTTAATAGCTCATATCATGTACTTCGGAGTCGAATTCCGGATTACATGATTCTAATAGAGTGGTGACAGAAGATGGATATTTAAGTTTAATCAGTTTGAACTCAAAATGTTATGTTCGCGCGGGATGATATGGATTTGCGGAATTTGAGAATTCCTGAATGTAACGGTAAAAACTATATATATTTATACTTATTAATATATGTATATGTATATACTCCTCTTTCCCGCTTCTCCCCCTTCTCCCCATTCCTCAGCACCCTAGGTGGGACCCGCAGTCCAGCGGCGGCCTGCTGCTCAGGTCATGGTTGCCGCCAGATAGTGGTTGTCTTTTCCTTCCCCTCCACTTCCCCCTTCGCTGGGCCCTCCGTAAGCACCTGCTCATCTACCAGTCCTAGGGCACGCAGCGCCGCCGTGTTGGCGGTCACGCAACGCAGAGAAGTAGAGCCATGTTCGTTGTTCATGACCAGTGTAGCGGCTTCCCTGACCCCGGGCGCCATGGACAGATGAAACGTGGCGCGCCCAGCCTTGGTGCCATCCCTGTCCTCCAGTCGCGTCGCCTCGGCAGCCGGTGCTGCTTGTTGGACCTGGCTGATGAACAGCTTGTCAAGTTGGACGGAAGCGGCCTCAGCGTCATCCAGGCTGATTGGCGTCAGCACGGGCACAGTCAGCACCACGACCGGTTGGTCCGCGTGCTGCAGCGCTGCGCGGAGTTGGCGCTCGTCCAGGACGGCCAACTCGCCTGCATCATTTGTTTGGCGATAAGAGATCGGGATTAAGTGTTATATGTTTATCATATGTATGTTTTAGATTGCTTGATAGTTTGCGCGTGGCGTGCGTTGGTATCAAAGCTTGGTCTGAAGGTCTTCATCGCCGCACCTGGCTCGGCGCGCTGCAGCAGCGCATCGATGGGACTGCGGGCATCGGTCGTAGAAGGGCCTTTTATGAGCCTGGCTAGTCCTTTTCCAGCGCGGGTCCAGCATGTGGCGTCTGTCACAACAGGCTCAGTTACGTATGCAGGAACAAATCCGTGTGCCCTTGTGAACACCTGAAGGCAACGGTGGTGCTTTTAGATACCTTCTGAAGGGTGATCCGTGCCATATCTTCCAAATAACGTCAAGTCCTGGGTTGGCGTGGGGCTTTGGGCCCGGTCTTCAGTACTGAGCACGCAACCCATGAGCCTTCTGCTCAAGTTATGCTCTCCATTAGCATCCTATTACGAAATTAATACCTATGCCACCAACAAGTTGTGCCCTTCATTTTCCGGGTCATGCATTACGATCTCGTACATACAGACCTGGGCTTAATCTATTGCCAACGCCGCGTGGTCTGTTATGAGAAATGTGCCAGTTATAACTCAGATAAAATATTTGGGTAACTAGCAGTAAGAAAACGAAGGGATGCCGTACGCTTTGGGTTACAGTCAAGTTTCTGTTTTCGACTACAAGTGAGGGTGACCATGCTTTGCGGTTATCTCAGCGGTTATACCATTTTGTAATTCCTGGTCAAAATGCAGTAGCTGTGGTCTGCATTTGTATGATTGAGACCAAGTTATTGGGAAAATGGGGACCATGCGAATATCGGCCAGCTTACTCAGCAAGACGGAGAAACCATGTTCAAGATATATAATATGGTTGCAAGGCTTTATTAATACAATATTTTACTCTCTGGTAAAAACGTAAGATGAAGAATGCTCTGCCTAAACAGAATGCCTTGGCAACGGTATTGGGATGCTCAGATGTTGTGCAAGCTGTGCTAATGATCACTGCGAATTCATGGGATTGAGGAAGAACAAAAGCGCTTTGAGATTGTAGGATCGCGCGTGGACCTCCATAGGATTACAACATACCTCACAAAGGCTATATCTTTACCATCAAGAGGCTCGCCACGACAGAGCGCTCTGCGTGCTTGCCCCCAATCCAGCCAAAATATCGATGCACCCCCCGGCAATAGCAAGGCATTCCGTGCCAAGCGGGTAAACAAGAATTCCGCACAAAGGCAGCGCGCTTACACGCAGGTACTGGCTGCCAAAACCCCCAGACCAATATATGACGCCAGCGACTACCACGAATGAACAGGCCAATGCCAGGTGGTGTGGTATTGGAGTTCAAGGACCGATTGGTGATTGGTTGGAAGCATACGCGTCAAGATGTCCAGCCAAACGGGTACCCGTCAGACGGCAAGCAACCAGGAATTCACATGGCGAAGTATAAGCATGGGAAGGGTCTGGCGGCCGAGCAAGCGGGCAGGAAGGAGGTGCTCCCGCATATCGCAATGTTTATCCCGCGTTCAGCGAATCGCAAGCTTACGCAGTTCAGGCTTTGCTGTTGGGCATTGGCAGCTAACAGAGCGCGTAAGGGACGGTGTTATATACCTAGGGAGGAGCGAGTATGCCCCTGCTGCGGCACTGATAGCCACATTGAGAATGAGAAGCACATTTTGTACGGTGTACGACAAAATCAGGTCTGATTTGGATTCCCCAGGCTTCGAGCACATGAAGGACGCTATGAAGTGGGAACCTGAACGCCTGGCAAGGATGCTGGAATGTACATGGTCCCACCGCAACTCTATCGTCCGCTTTGGTCGTTAGTATCCTTTATCACTTGCTCTGTTCGAAGTGCGAGGTAGGATGGTGCTTATGGGCGATCTGGCGGCCCTTGAGCCCTCGGCTCGTATTGGGGCGATCTGCAGGTACGAGGTACGCATCCCCACGACCATGTAACACACACACACACACACGCACACACACACACACGCACACACACACACGCACACACACACGCACACACGCACACACGCACACACGCACACACGCACACACGCACACACGCACACACGCACACACGCACACACGCACACACGCACACACGCACACACGCACACACGCACACACGCACACACGCACACACGCACACACGCACACACACACACACGCACACACACACACACACACACGCACACGCACACGCACACACGCACACACGCACACACGCACACACGCACACACGCACACACGCACACACGCACACACGCACACACGCACACACGCACACACGCACACACACACGCACACACGCACACGCACACACTACCACGACAGTGAAATCTGCCGCCAATAAAAGCTACCGCCCGTTGTACGGTTGCCTACAATGCGGACACACAGGAGGGTCGCAAAGGGGTCCCATCCCCCAATGCATGGGGGCGGGTACTGGTCCTCCCATCCTTGGGGCAGGGGCAACCATCCCCCAGGGGCAACCATCCCCCATTCTAGGGCTGGTGCTAATCCCATCGACCTCCGACAGGGTCCCCATCCCCATCCTGCAGCTGGGCCCCCCAGTCCTCATCCTGTCAGCCGGGGTCCCATCCCCATCCCTTGAGCTGGTGCCACAACCCTCATGCTGAGATGCCTGCCAGCTGCAAACCTAATCCTGTAACAGGTCTCATCCTTCCTGTCCTCCTTTTATCGGTTGTAACTCTTAACCAAGCTGGGCTGGCCAGAAAGTACGAAAAATGGAGTCCCGTACATTACACATAGAACACCTGTAAGAAAGTCGCAGGGGGATTGATTGCACACATGCACAGCAACTGTACGATTTTCATGGCAGTTGTGCGCCACTGTACGGCAGCTTGACTGCTTGACCTCCCACATTATTTCAGCCCTAAAGTGAGTTTCCAAGCAGCCACCAACAGGGGGCCACACCACCCACATTCAGATGCATATGTTAGTGCGAGCAGCATTTGGCAAACTTGCTCACACGCACTGCTGAGACCGTGTTTACTTGGCTTGCCAAGAACCAAGTACCAGCAGGAGGCACCATGATCCAAATTGGGACACGTGCACCCTTACACAGTCAAACGCATGCATGATAGCAAAATTAATGCGATCATGCACTAAAACAGACCGTTCGTATGTACAACAGGCATCCCTCTCTGCCCAGTCCATGTTGCAGAGTCGCAAGCAGAGGTGACCAGCTGGTGCGAACCGCCTCCGGGCGTAAGGTTTGGACAAGATGCGAGAGACTTTTTTGTGCAAACTCTTTGAGAAGGGTCCAACCGCGTGTTTGAAACTCCGTTATACCAGCTGGGCACACTTAGACACCAAAATACCCGTATTCGAATTTTGTCCGAATTGCAAACAGTACGTGCTGTGTAATGATCCAGCCAAGGAATCGCGCGATCGGCTGGAGAGCGTTGCGGCACCATATGTTGTGCTGTCCGCTAAGGTCGTGCGAACGAAAGTGAACGATTCGCAGCAGGCAGGCAAAGTCAGGGCACAAGGAGTTGTCGTTGTCGCTTTTTGCGTTAATCAAGATGCGTGAAACGCGAACATAACCCGACCCGAGGCCTTTTTTTGCAGCCGTAAAACCACTGAGCGATTAAAGAACAGCGTGGCTACGGTCCACCGTTGGCGGAGGCAACACTGGGTTCGTGGTTGACTCCTCGTTTTCCATCGGCTCCCCTCGCGAGCTTCCCGGGGCTACGATGTGTGCGGGCAATTTCCGATAGGCGTCCGTGTTCTTTTTTGCGGTCGCCATTGTAACGCGGCCGTTTGCCGCATTGGTGGCCTTTGCCAAAGGGCTGCTGCCCGCAATGATAGCATTCAATATTTTGTCTTTTGCTAATTCACGCATCCAGGTCGGTTTCATCTCGAAGATGCCGCCGCGGCCGCGGCCGCTGCAGCTGCTACGCGAGAAGCTTTGTGGTTGAGGCAGTTGTTCCTGGAGCTGGGGGTTGACGCTAACTGCGTCAGCATAGCGTGCGATAATAAGGCAGCTATTTCTCTTATCGAGAATCCTGGTTCTTCGGTACGAACCAAGCACATAGATGTCGCTCACCACTTCGTGCGAGAGCGAGTTGAGCGAAGCAAGGTTTGTTTTCGTTATTGTGGTACAGCTGATATGGTCGCTGATTGCATGACGAAACCGTTGAGTCATGCAATGTTCAAACGATTTCGTTTGGCTATGGGAGTGCGATAGTCGAACAGGCTTGCAAATTGCCCGCGTGGGAGTGTTGAGGAAATGTTGTCCGGTCAGTCTGTCGCCTGGTGCTTGCGTGATAGTTGGTTTCTGGATGGGTTCGGAGCCATCTTCCGTACTTGCTGATCGACTGTCGAACTCGTCAATAAATAGAAATGAGCGAGTGTATATCTTTGGTCTGGTGTGCTTGTAGAGTAGTGAGCTGTGGCTGAGCTGAGCCGTTATTTGCTTTTGTAACGCTCTGGCAATCACTATTGCATCCGATCCACTTTAACAATGTAACTGCGGTTTTACATGCGGCAACGTCACCTAGCGCCAACAAACTGTCTCTAAAGCAGATCAAAAAGCTGCAGAAACATGGAGCGCCTTGTTACGCTGCTGCCTTATTAACAAGCGACGATATTGCCCAGCTAAACGCCATGGACGCCACATCGGCGGCCGCATCCGACCCTTCCCTGGTGTCGCCAGAAAAACTGGAGGACTTGCTGGACGAACCTATATAAGGAGGTTTTTGAGCCCTTAACGGGACTGGGGCCTGATCTCGGCACTGGCTACATCATCGGGCTAGAACCTGGCAAAAAGCCACCGTACTCCCGGCCGTACCGGCTTTCACATCTGGAACAAACGGAGTTGAAAAAGCAGCTCGCTGACCTACTGGCCAAAGGCTTCATCAAAGAATCGAAATCGTCATTCGGCGCGCCCATACTCTACCCATTCGGCGCAAAAGAAGGACCGCTCGCTGCGCATGTGCCTTGACTTCCGCGACCTAAAGAAAATCACTGTGAAAAACAAGTACCCACTTCCGAACATCAAACACCACCAACCTGCTCAACAAACTCTAGGGCGCGAGGATCTTCTCATCCCTAGATTTACAAAGCGGCTACAATCAAATCCGCATTACGGAGGAAGATATCCCCAAAACCAGCTTCATCACACGTGCACCCTTCGGAACGTTCCAGTATAGCTGGCCGCTGGAAAGGCCTCTCGAAAGAAGCTGGTAATCGCGCTTAGCGCGTATTTGTAGAGGTCATGTGTGCCGTACTGTGTACTGGCTACTACACTGTGCTTCGTGTTGACTAAAGGTCATGAACACCATGCGCAAAAAACACATCGACGCTGGTTATTGCGTTGTCTACCTGGACGACCTCCTCATCTTCAGCACCTGTACATGTATGTATGTATGTATGTATGTATGTATGTATGTATGTATGTATGTATGTATGTATGTATGTATGTATGTATGTATGTATGTATGTATGTATGTATGTATGTATGTATGTATGTATGTATGTATGTATGTATGTATGTATGTATGTATGTTCTCATCGCTTTCCCGGGCTTTCAAATAATTGATTAATAGCGGTCGCTGCCGTCGCTCACTGCATTGCCGCCTCGTTGACTTAAAACTCGTTTTGTTGCTTTGTTTTGCAAGAATTTTGGAGCGACTTTGTGCCGGTAGGAATGGTCACGTGTACGACGCTCCGTGTACGACATTGCGTTAAAGTCGGAGAAGCGCATAACGCTGAGAGTAGTCGGCCGCCGCGGCGGCGCTTATCCCCCCTGGACTCCAAAACTAGCATATGCTTGGCCGTGTGTGAGAAGGCCCACGTCATGTCGTACATGCGGTTGGAGCTCGTTTAGGGTGTTGCACACACGGACGAGCCGGTGGTCGGGCTTCACTGCAACAACTAACTAACTAACGAAACCCGCTTATCCCCAGCCGCAGATAAACCCACCACCACCCGCCCAAAACCAAAACCCCCAATCCACCCCTCATGCAAAAAGCTCCGCCTCCTCCTCCGCCTCCTCCTCCACGTCCTCCTCCACGTCCTCCTCCACGTCCTCCACCTCCTTGTATTAGTCCTAGTAGGCTACACATACGGAGCAGTGTTTTTCTTTTCAATTTTGCCGGTGAAATTTCCAGTCCGAACGGAGGAATAGGTTTTTAGTCGCGGGAATATAAGTATTCCGAATCTGTAAGGCGCTGGGGGGGGCTCCGCCCCCCCCAGACCCCCCCCGAAGAGTTACAGTTTACTTCGTGCAAACGCCGTGGGGAATGCCGCAACACGCGCACACCACAATCTCTCAAACACTGATCGAATAGAGTTCGTTCACCATCGTTCGTCTTGCATCATGTTGAAAGATAACACTACACGACTTTCCGGGTTGCAAAAGTAATGATGCATAGCAGCAATGGACCGGAACCACCAAACGCAGCCTGTTTCCTGGACCATCGCGATTGTCTCCATTTGACGAACGTTGATGTTTGGCCCGCTCGCTGTTGACAACCGGAGTGGCGTCATTGTCGTCGGCTGGCTGCAGCATTGCGCCCGCATTCCCTACGACCTCTATACCGTCTTCATTAACGTCGCTAATGGCTTCAGTGATTTTTTATATCTGCTTTAATAACCTAACACGCTTTGGGAGCTTCGGGTCAATGTTTTGCAGCGTTTGGTCCGGTCAGAAACAGTCCGATTCCTCGTTGACTTTCGGGCGTGAGCTTCCTAACAGTATCCATGGCATTAAAGTACTATGATATGGTTAACATGTATGTCTCCTGTGAGATTCTAGCGGCTTTGGCATGGACAGTCCATTTTTGGCTGGAGGAATGAACTTGCACGGTCGGAACGTTATTTATTCTTAACTTTCAGGACCACGAACATTTTTTTATTCCGAATTCGGAATATATTCCGCAAAAAAATAACGCTGATACGGAGGCTACCCGATCGATCCGTAGGTCTGCTGCTCTCTTCCACTGCGATCAGGACCCGAGAGCTGTCCATTTCCCCCCCGCGGTCGGTGGGGTATCGGCTAAGTCAATACACACCCACACCCACACCCCATACACCGTAACATGAACGCTTATGAACGGTCCACGACCCCCCCGGCTTTGACGGCCCCCCCCCGCCGCACTTGTGCGGGCAGTGGAACTGTAACTGTAACTGTGTAATAGGTCGTCAATCCATTCATGCCGTTGGCCCCACCACCACCACCACCACCACCACCACCACGATCACCACCACGACCAAAAACAACAACAGCAACAACCCACAGCCCACAGTGTAACACCCCAACAACAATAGCGGCAACGAAAACAGCAGCAGCAGCAGCAACAGCAACACTGCCATCGACAACAATTACAGGTGCACATCTCTACAGCCACAGAAATCAGTGGTTCGAGGACATCAGAGGTTGTACAACATGTACGACAGTCAAGAAATATCAGAAGAACCTAGTACTGAAAAACGCACCATCATTTCTCATTTTAAACATAACTGACTTCTTTTTGCTGTTCCAGGCTGCCGGCCTGCCGAGCTAACTCCGGGCGGCTAGCAACCGTTCGGGATATGCCCACGACCGGGAAAGGGGCGGGGGGGGGGGGGCCCGGATTGTGTTGTTTGTGATGAACCGTTGCCGCCACAGGGCGGCGCTTCAGCATCTCTTTTTACACACATACACACATACATACAGACGCGCACACATACATACATACATACGAGCTACATGTGCCCTCCTACCACCCGCATATCTATCGCCACAAGCACACAAACCCAAAAAGCCCAGTAATCCCGGCTCCGGGCCCCAAACGGCTCCGGGCTCCGAAACCCACCCACATGAAATCGGCAATCGCCCGTGAGCGCATCAAAGGCAATGCCCACCTCCTCACAAACCCCAACAAACCCCCTACTTACTCTATTACTTCCTACCCGCACAGACAGACAGACAGACACACAAAGACACATACACGCACATGAGCCACACGAAGGCCAACAGACCAACCGCGAACCACACCACCTGTTTATCTGCTTAGTCGTGTATCTATGTATGTATGTTGTTACAGGGTGGTTAACTTCGCCAGCGGCCCCCTTTCCCGGGGCAGTTCCTGCTCTCCCCTGCTAGAGGGGCACCCTAATCCGTCACCCCATCCGACTTCAGAATGTATTCGTTGAGTTCGGCAACTCACCACCAGCATCCAACCAAATCTAGCGGATCAACGGCGCATCAACTGAGTTCCTGGTCAGCTCGCAAGTTGATATTATCACGTCCTACATCGTCCATATGATGGGGGGCCACCTCCCATATCAACATTCCTCAAACACCCGAGGAGCCGGCAGGCGGATTTGAACCCGGGTCGGCCGGGAGCAGAAGTCAGGCCATAACCTCTGCCAGCCGCCTGCCTATGTATGTATGCATTTATGTACGTATGCATGTATGTATGCATAAGTACGTATGTATGTGTAAATAGGAATGCATGTATGTAGATATGCAGACGTATGCATGTATGTCTGTAAGTATGTTGACGAGGTATGTAACCCACCCACCCACCCATCCTATAAGGCTGAGGTTAAAAACCCGCCAGGACCCCCTAACCCCACTCCCCCTTCTTCCCCCCCCCCCCGGGGGGGCCGCATCGCCATGCATCACTGTTAACATGCCCCCGCCGTTGCTGCTGCGGCGGGGCCACCCTAGCTGCTAGTACTGCTAGTACTGCTGCTGCTGCTGCTGCTGCTGCTGCTGCTGCTGCTGCAAGAATGGAAATTGGTTCCCCCCTGAGCCGATTGTCGATAACTATGTTGACGTCAACGATGATAATGGTGCGGCAGCTGCTACTGTTGCAAAGGCTGCTGCAGCGGCGGTGGTTGTGGCAGCGGCGGCTGTAGCACCGGTGGCGGCGCCGCCGGACTCCTGCTTATCTGTGATCCCTCCATCCTAGCTTGCACCGGCTGTTGCACCGGCTGTTGCACGCACTGTAGACGTTGTAGCGGCTGTAGCGAATGCAGCAAGTGAGGGTGCGTGCCCGCCGCCGCGGCGGCCGCCACCGCCGCTACTGCCATCGCCAGCTGCTGCTGCTGCTCCGGCGTCAGCGTCCCGCCGGTCAGCGGACAACCCTCTATGTCCAATGCTAGGGGTGCTGCTGGCTGCGGCTGCTGCTGCTGCTGCCGCTGCTGTGACGGCGGCGGCGGCGGCGGTTGGCCCACCGCGGATGGGACACCCATCGCCACTCCAGGCAGCAACATTGACCCGTGGGTCAATACCGGCAAGCCCCCATGCGTCGGGGAAGTGGCGGCGGCGGTGGTGGCGGTGGTGGCGGCGGCGGCGGCGGCTGCTGCTGCCGGTTCCGAGCCTTGTCCGGATTCCGGTCCTGGTCCTCGAGCAGGCGGAGGGGGAGGGGCAGGGGGAGGCGGGGGGGTTCCCATGAGGAGTTGGGAAGGGGACGCCAGCGGCATGACGGCGGCCAGGTGGCTCGACGGCCGGGATGACGGTGACGTCGCCGCCAGGGCGGCCAGGTGGGATGCAGCTGGGACTGGGACCGTCCCGCGGGTCGTTGCGGCGCGGTCGTCGTCGCCGCCGCCGCCGTCGCCGTCGCAGGCGTGGTCGCCTATCATAGCCGCCGCTAAATCCAGCGTGAAGCCCTGCTGGGCCGGGTGAGGCTGTAGCTGGACTTGGCTCCCTTCATCGGCTGTAGCTGAAGTAGCCATGAAGGCGTCACATGGGCCAGATCGTACAACCGCTGAGGCTGCGCAGCCACCTGGCGGCGGCGGCGGCAGCGGCAGCGCCGCCGCCATAGGAAGCGGCAGCAGCGGCGTCCGCCCGTCCGCGGGTTGCAGAGAAAATGTCAGAGGCAGAGACAGAGGGACCATAGGGCCCGTAAAGCCCGCCTCATGTGCGTGCATGTGTACGTGTGCGTGGGGATGTGTGTGTATGTGTGGCCCCAGCTGTAACCCCGCCAGAAGCCCCAGGGGCCCCCCGGCGCCGCCATCTACATGGCCGGCTGCCGCCGCCGCTGCTACTGCCGCTGCCGCCGCCGCCAGTTGCGCCTGGGCCTGCACCTGGGCTTCCTGGGCTGCCCTGGCGGCCTGAGCTGCCTGTGCTGCTTGAAGCTGTAGCTGCTGCTCTAGCAGATCTTGATGTAGCTGCTGCTGCTGCTGCTGCAGGTGCGGGTGTTGCAGGTGCGGGTGTTGTCGGAGCAGCCCCGGCGGGCCCCCACCCCCCCCCTCATCCTCCCCCCGCACCACATCATTCCCCTCCTGCTGACGGACAGACGGACAGACGGACAGCACCCCCTCGCCACCACCACCAACATCAACACCACCCTTCGCCTGGCCCGTCTGCTGCTGCTGCGGCGGCGGCTGGTTGTGCTTAAACTGTAAAGCCGCCGCCGCCGCCGCAGCAGCAGCAGCAGCAGCAGCCGGCGACGCTGCTCCTCCCCCTCCCCCTCCCCCTCCCCCTCCTCCTCCTCCTGCTCCACCACTGCCCGAGTG
>NW_003307575.1:941263-958686 GCF_000143455.1 Volvox carteri f. nagariensis
GGGCCGAGCCGCAAGGGTCGGGAGCACACAGCATGTATGTGTGTGTATCTGTTACACATCGATCCGGGCCTGGGACGCTGGCCAGGGGCACCTAACCGTAAAAACCCCAACGGTAACGGTCAGCACTGAAGCTCTCTCCCCCTAGCGGCGGGGGGAGAGGGGCGTGAGGGCCCACAGCCTCCTAATACGTACTGGTCGTCCGGGGGCGCGCGACCCATCACCCTGTGTCACTCCACCTCATGCACAGCCGCCCACAAGGATGATAAAAAGCGCATGAGGTGATGTTTGTGATGAATAACAAATGTTCACAAACACCAATAAGCAGCGTTTGGAATGATGGCGACTGAGGTTTCCCTCCACAAAGCACTAACCATCATCACCCCCGCACCATCATCTTGGTCGCCCATGCCCCCACGCCCCCAGGCAGCCAAACCCTCTTCCCCCCCCCTCGCCCCCCGCCGGGGGCCCCACCTGCTTCTTGTTGAGGAGCTCCTTCCGGTGTTTGCGGATGAGGGACCACCGGAGGCCGTACTGCTCGATGCCGCTAACCAGAGCAACCATCTCCTGTGCCAATGTACGAACGAAACGAACAAACGAATGAAACGAATGGTGAGCAAGCGAATGATTGATCAATGAACATGCAAACACACACACACACACACACACATCGAAACACACACATCTCGAAACACACATCGAAACTGCTCGTCACCTGCAACGTAAATCGCTCCTTGTGCGGGCCCTCCTTGTGCGGGCCGCAACCACCACCACCGGGCCTGCTGCTCGCCGAAACCCTCCCTGGACCACCAACATGGGGTGGAGCACAACCCCCTCCTCCTCCGCCTCCGCCTCCGCCTCCGCCGCCGCCTCCCCCATCATCACCTCCCCCCCCACCCCCATCGGAGCGGTCACGGGGCAGAGTCCCTGCCGGGGGGCGGTCGGCCAGCTCCTCCTCCCGGCCACCTCCTTGAGCTGGAACATGGACTTGAGTTTGAGCTGTGCTGCAGCCGCCGCCGCGGCCAGCTACAGCTGCTGCCGCTACAGCTGCGGTGGCGCCGTAGGGGGCCCCCTGAAAAAGGGCTATGGAGTCGTTGACAGTCGGCCCGGCTGTAGCTGTAACAGTACTGGCAGTAGCTGCTGCTGCCGCTACAGCTGCGTTCATCACCTGTGTTTGCAGTACTGCCTGTGGGGCCGGCGGACATACAGACATACAGACATGTGCAAATGAGGCGGGGCGTGAGGCGGGGTTGGGATTGCTGGGACTCGGCTATCGACTTGTGGTGTTGTTCGGCGGTGCGTATGTAAGTGTTCGGTCCGTATGTATGTATGTATGTACGTTCGTGGAGAGCCCGAGCACGACCCAGTTGACTAACTCTGTGTGGATCTGTCTGTTCACCTCTACCACCACCTCTACCACTACCACTACCATTACTATTACTGCGACAACCACCACCACCACCACCACTATCATCACCAACAACACCAATACCAACAGCAGCACCAAGTGCAGCTGAAGCTGCTGCAGAAACCTAAGCTACGTCCTCCCGCACCTTCCAGCCCACACCTAACCAACCAACCGACCAACTAACCGACCAACTAACTAACCCCCATCCCAGCCCTGAAACCCACCCCCAGCAGCTGCTTGTGTAGAGGCGGCAGCTGCAGGTCGGCTTCCTGCCGGGGTGGGGGGAGGTTCGGGGGGAGCGGGGTGGGGGGAGGGGGAGGGGGGAGGGAGGGCATGCGGAGGTCAAACCAGCAAGACGCAAAACAGAAAGGCCGGGGAAGGGGTTTGAGGGAGGGCCCCATCCGACCCGACCCGACCCGACCCGACCTGCCGGGTTCCGTTTCATAACAAAGTACGACCACCACTACCACCACCATCACCATCTCACCATGGCTATGTGGCTATTCGGCAGAATCCCGGCCTCCGCCAACGTACGACAGTCGCCTGCCGTACCGTCTCCTTCACCGCTATTGCAACTGCCGCAGCCGCCGCCCCCGCCACCAGTGCCGCCGTCGCCACCGCCGAGCATCCTCCAGGAAGGCTGAGCAGCCGCCGCCGCCGGCTGCTGCTGCTGCTGCGGTGCCGATACCTCCGCCACGCCCGTCTCCATTCCCCTTGGCCTCCCAGCCCCCTCCGCTGCCGTCAGCACCTTCGTACCGCAGTCGCCCCCGCCGCCGCCGCCGCCATGGCCGCCAGGCGACTGCTCCCCAACCGGATATCCCACAGCGCCCCCCGGGAGAACAGCGGCGGCGGCGGCGGCGGCGGCGTCAGGGCCTTCATTGGAGGCGCCTTCTCGTCTTCCCCCCCCGGCATGCCCCGGCTCCTCCTCCGCCGCCGCCGTCTCTGCGTGTTCCCCCTGTTCCAATACACAGCCCCCGGTGGCGGCAGTAGCACCTCCCGCCTCCCGCCCCCTTGCCGCTGTTGCTACTGCTACTGCCGACCGGACTGTAGGGCCGCCCGGACCCGCACCCGATGGATTTGCGGCAGCGGCTTCGCCGCCGCCGCCGTCACCCAAACGATCGGTGGCGGCCTTATGTTCACCATGACCCATGGGTCGCAGGGTCCGGGGCCACAGCGCGCTGCCCGAGGCCTTGCAGATGAGGCGCTTCAGGTAGCCCACCGTACAGTCCGCCGGCACTGTGAGGGCCTTATGGGTGATATGCGTACCCGTACCGGCACCGGCGCCATCAGCCGCCATTGCCATTACCGTTATCATTACCGTTGTCGTTAGCATTGCGATTGCCATTACCATTACCGTTATCGTTAGTATTGCCATTACCGTTATCATTGCCGTTGTCGTTAGCATTGCCATTACCGTTACCGTTTCCAGTACCCGGCAGGTGGATGGGCGTCGGGTAATTGGGTGGGGGGAGGGGTTGTGGGGGAAAGGGAAGGAAGAAGAGTGTGAGGGGAGGGGGGCACGGCGTCGGGTGTATGCAACCGGTACGGCAATCGCTAATACACAGAATAATACTGAAGGGGGACTGGTTCGGGTTATGACTACCTTTAACTCGGTAGTCCTCCTGCCAGGAAGTGGAGGGGCACCTCCCTCCCCTCCCCTCCCCTCCCCTCCCCTCCCCTCCCCTCCCCTCCCCTCGCCTCGCCTCCCCTCCCCTCGCCTCACCTCAGCGATTTGATTTCCCAGCTCAGGTGGCCGATTGACCCACACCACCTGGACGGTCGTGAGCCGCCCCGCCCCCGCCGCCTCCTGATATGCAACGTAATCCAACATGGCGTACAGATGCCGTACAGGCTCAGCCCAGCCCAGCCCGTCAGCACCGCCCCCGCCGCCAGCACCCCCGCCGTCGCAGCCTCCGCCGCCGTTGCTGGTGGCTGTAGCCGCAAAGCTGGAAGCAGACGGTGGCGCATTCGCCGCCGCCGCCGCCCCTGCTGCTGCTGTTGTTGCTGTTGCTACTGCTGATTGTCGTGCTACTGCTTCTGCCGTACCTCCCCCATGGGTATTAAACTGCGGGTTGAGCCTTGACTGCTGCTGCTGCTGCTCCATCATCCCCTGCTGCTGCTGCTGTTGTTGTTGTTGTTGTTGCTGCTGTTGCTGTTGTTCCCCCAGGAGCAAGGTCATGAAGGGCCTATTGTTCGCGTGTCCGAGCAGTACGGCAGCGGAGGCGGAGGCGGCGGAATCCATGCCAGGTCCGCCTCCGCCTCCGCCAGCGCCGTCACCCGACTCCATATCGGTGACAGACCCCACATGATCGCCGAAGCTCTGTAGCGCATGTGGGAGAGGATCAGAACCAGGACTAGTCCCTACTGCCGTTGTTGTTGTTGTTGTTGCTGCTGCTGCTAATAGCCCCGGGTATACCGCCTCTGTGTGGTGAGCTGGCTGTGTGACTGTGTCCTGCAAGCCGGTGGCTGAGAAGGCAGCGGCTGCAGCATCGGCGGGGGCTGGGGATCCAGTTTGGGCTGTTGAGATGTTGCTAGGTTCGGCGGCCAGTCCATTAATTAGCTCTTGATTTTCGGAAACCAGGACCTCCAGATGCAGCTGCCACGGCCGGCTGTCGCTTGAGGACCCTTGGCCAAGCTGAAATGGTGGGGAATGCAGCCCAGAGGATGCGGGGTCTAGGTCAATACCTCCAGGAGAGATGCTGCTTGTAGTTTGTTGTCGTTTTAAGCGAGTTCTCCTCTGATTTGCGGAGCTGGCGTCGCCGTCCAAGTGTGCAGCCGCGGCTGAGGTGTCATGAGGCGGCGAAGTGTCATCGTAGGGTCGCTTTGGCCAGGTTGACAGCAGGCCGTCGGTTGCTGGTGAGGTCACAGGAGCTATATCACGGCCTCCAACAAGCTGGAATCCTGACCCGAGAGCCGTATGGCCGTGAGCCATTCCAAGCCGCTGCTCAGGAAATTGAGCCGACAGCTAGGCGACGTTCATCGATGACCCAAAAAACCCCGTTACATTATACGCATACGCATAGTTGAAGGCTTATAGTCACTGTTTTTGGGTTGTCCCGTTCGGCTCCAGCAGTTGCTTGCTGACGAAAGGAGCCGGATATGGCGGCGGTGTCGTCTGCCCTTTGCAGCGATAATGACTAGGCAGGAAAGATCCATACCACTAAAGCAGATGTTAAGAATTTTCCCCATGGAAGGCACAACTGAGCGCAAAAACGCTCAAAGCCCTTTCTTGTGCAAGTACAGCAGTCGATGCTTGGCACTTTAATATGCCATGTACAAGATGACAAAAGTTCAAAGTTTTGGTATCCGATAAAATGTAGGCTGGGGCTTCTCATTTTTACTTAACCTTGACCGCAAGCTTTGACCCCGACAGACGAGTTTCCCACGAAGCGGGGAGATGCATCAAAATGAAGCGAAAGGACATCTGGAAAGAGCTCAACTTGCCGCCACCTCCCAAGAAGCCTTCGAAAACGGCTGCATCAGCCAGGCCGGCGCGCCAAGAGGCAGCGCAGCAAGAGCTTCGATCAAGCTGCGTTAGGACGCTATTTTCGGCTCTGTCCACACCATCTCCGGATGGAGGCCAGCAGCAGCCTTCTGTCGACGAGGCCGACTTGGGGGACGCAGCAGTCGGTGAGCTTTCATCTCGATGTCGCAGCTCAGCCGGAAACCATACACCGGACCCGCGGAACATGCGCGAAACATATTATCCTCCTCCTCACATACATCTGCTGCATATTTGGATCTGCCAACCGGAGGTTGCTTGTGTGGGCCCTTGCCTTTGTGCTGGTAACTGCGCGACCTGCGGCCGACCGAAGCAGCTCCAGAACCACAAAGCCCCAGTTGCCCTCACGCCACACGACCCCGGCCCTGCCCTCGCGCTCAATATTTAACCCCCATAACCGCATGACTCCCACATACTCCACTTCCATGCTGAGCACAGTCTGTATGCAGCCCCACCGAACCCGCTTCAGGTACCAAACCCACACATCGCTCTCGCGCGCACAACCGCCGCCTCCTGACTGGGCCACAACACACACGTGTCACAACACACACGTGTCACAACACACACGTGTCACAACCACACGTGTCACAACACACACGTGTCACAACACACACGTGTCACAACCCACACGTGTCACAACCACACGTGTCACAACACACACGTGTCACAACACACACGTGTCACAACACACACGTGTCACAACACACACGTGTCACAACACACACGTGTCACAACACACACTTGGTGATGTCCCTAAGACCATCAACTCCCCCTCCGCCGCCTCCCCTCCCTCATCCTCCCCCCCCCCCGCCGCCTGCTGTGGCAGAACCCCTGGCTCAAGCCATAGAGCGGGAGCTCTTCTTCCGCCACCACCACCAGCGGCAGCAGCAGCAGCAGCAGTCAGTGACCGACCAGGTGCGTGGGCGGAGAGGGGAAAGTGTATGTATGCGTATGTTGGAGCGAAAGTGTATGTATGTATGCGAGTGTTTCATAGAACTAGGGCGCGAGGAAGGAGTGGCGAAGTTGGCAGACTTGCAACCTCGCCCGTCTGTCTTTCTGTCTGTCTGTCTGTCTGCCACATATGCACACCCGTCCCCTCCCGCACAGGAGTACAAGGCAGCCGCAAGGACGCTAGTAGCAAGCCTAAAGGTACGACATTCGTACTGGGCTCTTTGGGATGATCTCTTGGGAACGAGCACCCCCTCTACCCCTTCCCACCCCGGCCCCCAACCCACCACACCGCCTCTCCTCTCGTCCTCGCACCCATAACATAACCACTCCCCTTCCCTCCACCCTGCTCCCCTCCCCTCCACCCTCCCCTCCACCCTCCCCCATGCCCTCCCTGTAGCGCAATGCGGACCTGCGGCGGCGGGTTCTCAGCGGTCAGGTACGGCCTGACGAGCTGGTGGGCATGGGCGTACGACAACTAGCCACACCGCAGCAGCAGGAGGAGTACGCCAGGCTGCAGGTACGGAGAGAAGAGGACTAAGGGGACTAGGTTACGCATCCCTCTGGCGTTGGGTAGTACGGCGTACGCACGTGCGCGTACGGAACATGAAGTCTATGTAAATATGGGAAGCAGCAGCACCCGGTAAGTTTGCGACATACACATACACACACATACACACACACGCACACATACTCACGTGCGAACCCCAACCCCGGTGGTCTTCATTTTCCTATCCATTCCGTCCCACACACATACATACGTACATACATACACATACATACGTACATACTGTGGGCTCTCGCGGCCCATAGTGTAATCTAAGTCATACATACATACATACATACATACATGCATACATGCATACATACAGGAGCGGGAGACTCGCCGTGTGACCCTGGCGGGGCACGGATCCGCAGCCTCCATATCCACTAGTGACTACGTCTGCGGGCGGTGCGGCGGCCGCAGCTGCGACTACCTGGACAGCGGCCGGCGGGACATCGGCAAGTGCGAGACCTGGGGCAGCAAGGACGGCCCGGGGAGCAGTCGCTTGGTGACGTGTCTAGGATGCGGACACCGATGGGAAACAGATGATGTATGATGTCGTACAATGACTGCCGTACGGTTCTGCCGTACGGTTCATGTGCGTCTATAAATATGTTTTTTGGTTTGTGAATGCGTGGTGCCTAGCTGTATGTGGCGCTACGTGCATCGGGGGTTGGGGGTGGCGCACGAGTATCATGTATGATGTGTGGGACAGGGAGGCCCATATCTTCACCCTGAGGCCGATACCCGGCAGACCCTGCCTTCCCCGGTGTTTCGGGGCACTCTCATCTAGTCACCCTAGCCAACTTCTCAGTGGATCGCTCAGGTTTTCAACACCCACCACCGGCATCCAACGGAATCAACGGCGGCTTAACTCATTACCTAATCAACTCGCGTGTCTACTCTTTCCCAGGTAACCACCTTGCATCTGGACTAGGGGCACTCTTAACTTTTTGCCTATGGAAGAATTTCGACCGTGACAGGTTTCGATCCCGATACCGCCGGGGCATCGGTGTGTGCGTTACTAGTAGTGCCTGAATCGTGTCATGTATTAATGCATGTATGTGTTAACGTAAACCGTCGAAACGTGACCCTTCCCAAGGGGGGTAGAGGGGGTGGGTAGGAGGAGGAGGAGGTGGCTAATTTAAAAGGCTAGGAGGGCTAGGAGGGTCTGATGACGGCGGTGCGGGGGAGGAAAGGTTGCGGCCTTGTGCGAGCAGGTTGTGGGGCTGTTGGGCAGAGGGGAGGCGACGTGAGGTGGATGGTGATTGTGATGATGGTGGTGGTGGTGGTGGTTGTGGTGGTGACTGTGGTAATGGTGGCCATCACTCACGTGGCTAACAAGCGCACAATAATAATCAGGAATGCTTCGCCAATGATGTGCTTTTTTTGAATCAAAAAAGTGAAATCCAGAGGAAAAACTCTAAGCAGGAAAATTTGTACATGTATGTATGTATATATACTATATATTCACGCATGACATTGCCGTACATATTGTTTGTTTTTTTCTCCTCCGTCCTCCCTCAAATATTTGTTTTTATGGGGGGAGTTGTTGGGAAATATGTCCTGACGGATTTGTACTGACTGCATTCTGATTGATATCTCTTCCTGTGTAATGTGTGTTGTTGTCGGGGCCCCGCGGGACCCCTCGGGTGGATGGATACTCGGGGTGGTAGGTGGTAGGGGGGGGGCCTTGGGGACAGCGCTGTACGGGAGTTCCCAGATTGGCACGTACATGCAATAGATGATACATAAACGCAAAGCCTGTGTATGCATAGGTGTACATATACATGTATATACATGTATGTACATACATATGTATATATACATGGGGGAATTCTCCCGTGGTTTTTGAATGGCTGCTGCGTGAGTGTGTATGTGCAGGTGCTTGACGTGCGCGGGGGCGGCCAAATTAGCAACTGCTAGGGAGGGGGCGGAAGACAAACTGCAGGCAGCAGTGCTGCGCCTTGCTTACAGAGCTTTGGGGGGGGCCCTTTGCGATCACGTTCACAGAGCTTTGGGGGGGGCCCTTTGCGATCACGTTCACAGAGCTTTGGGGGGGGCCCTTTGCGATCACGTTCGCATCTCCGTATCTTGCCAGGGGCGGAGACAGCATAAGCCGAAGGCTGCACACCCACACACCACGACACCGGATAGGCAGCATGGACAGAAAAGTCGCCGAATGATGCGAAGCCTGTTGTCCGGGGAGGTGTGTGTGTGTGGGGGGGGCGGTTGGCGGCTTCTGGGAGGACCACAGCCCAAGTGCGGTCATGACGCACATGCGAAGCGAGAGAGAGGTGTTGATGGCCCATGGGTAGCGGAAAGAAATCACACCATCGTGCGGTTGGTTGGTGCAGAACTCCGGTGACCGTTAGCCGTTAGCAGGCGGAACACGTGCGCAGGAGGGCTAGGGCGGGTCTGACCGGGCGAGGCGGTGCTGCTGTGCTGCTCGCCTCGCTTCCCACCTCCTCTTGGCGCGAGGGCATCATATACTATAACAAACATAGAAAGAGCAACGAGACGCTCTCTCCCCGCATCCAATATCCGATTAAAGAAAAGTGCTTTCGTCGCTGAGTCGCCTGATTCGTGGCGACTCCTGGAAGGAGCAGCAGCTGATAGGGCTCCAGGCTCAGTGACCCAGCTATGGCGGCATAGCGGCACTTCCGAGAACACCTCACTGTCACTGACTTGAGAGGTCACCCCCTCGATTCCCACCTGGAAACGTCTACAAAGATTTTCCAGACTCCACTGCATTGGAGTGGATTCGCAACACCTCCACTTAGCATCATTTTCAGAATTTAGAATGGTTTTGGGATAGACAGCGGATTACGGCACATGCAGACAAGATCAAGTTGTCGTACATCAGATATTTTGACGTAAGAACGCACATAACCTCCTGCAACACCGAAATTCAAGTGCCTATTACACTGTGAAGAAGGAACACACACAGGAACAAAGACATATTTAGATAACAAAACACGTGCCTTAAACCTGCGTTAAATGCAAGCATTCCGCCTACAGCTCATACATATCGTCATGCGCACACAGATGCATTATCAAGGATAAGTCCACATGCAGAAGGAGCGCAGCCCCAGAGGCCCAAGAGTATCTGCAGCCCATGGCCGTGCTTCGTAGGCATGCAAGTGCAGAGCCAGAGAATTTTTTTGGTAAAGAGCACACCAAAGGGGCAGAGAACGCGCTCCTCCTCCTCTCACTTGGCATTCCTCCATCCCTCCGTCCCAAGGAAGGCTCCAAAAGCATCATCGGCCATCATCGTCATCATCGCGCCACATCGACACTAAGAAGAAGAGGAAAAATAGTCGTTTATAGTTTGTTTGTTTGCCTCCACGCTGCGCGGTCACACAAGCAGCTTCTCTTCTTTTTCCCGGGCGTATTTCCCGGTGTACAACGGTATCATACACACACGTGACGGCACGTGCAGCACGAAGCACAAAATAAGGCAGGGGAGCAGAGCTTTGAACACACCGGCACAGCAACGGAACAGCAACGCAGAGCAGCCACATGCCGCGGGTTCTTTTGCATTCCTCGCTTTCCAAATCGGCAAGGAGGAGATGCAGACGAGTCCTCGTCCTCGTCCTGCAGTATCAGTTGGTGCAACCCCCGCTGGAGGGTGCGTACACACACAGACACATACACACACAGACACACACACAGACACACACACAGACACACACACAGACACACACACACCACGAAACGAAACCGCCGCGGTGCCTCACATTGCTCCCCCCCTTGTGCATTTTGTGCAGTTACGACAGCTTCACACGCTCCTTCCACTGCACTGCACATCACTGAAAACTCACTTCAAGAAGAATCCGGAAGATGAATTCCCCTCCCCCCCTCCCTTCCCTCTGAACCCCCGCTACCGCCACTGCACACACATATACACACACATACATACACACGCACATACACACGCACATCGATTGGCGGACTGAATGTCGAGAATGGGGATTTATTCAGACCCATACAGTCGCCGTGTCGCAGCCAACAGCCCTTTCCGCTTTTGCAAGCAGAGTCCACAAAGCCAGGCAGCAGCAGTACCAGCAGCAGCAGTACCAGCAGCAACTGCAGCAGCATGCACAGCCAGGACCCTAATGGTCACCAGGTACTGCACACCACCACCACCACCACCACCACCACCACACCACACCATCCACAACTATTCCAGCTGCTTCATTCCCTTTGTGGCTATGTGATGTTCGAAGGGTGTCAGTCATACTAGGGTGTCATGCCGCCCCTCTCCCCCCTCAGGCCTTAAGCCCCAATTTTAACAAACAAAACATTGTAACGGCGTATCCGACCAACCGACCTACCAGCGGCTTGCGCCACCGACTGCCGCACAGGAGCACAAAACACCCACAACCACCACCCGAGCCTGATACCTCCGAAAACACCGCCACCACCACCACCACCACCACCAGCACCACCGCCACCACCACCACACCAGCACCACCGCCACCACCAGCACCACCACACCAGCACCGCCACCAGCACTAGCGTCCACGCTACTTACTACACGACCTTCTTGTTGCTGCGATTAAAAGTTAATATAGCGTCATACATGATGAGATGCGCACCGAGCAAGATGGCAACAAAAAGCCAAATCCTCACATACAGACACACATACAGACATACATTCGGGCTCCCTCAGCCCCGCCTGGTATCTCCTCCGATCCCCCCTTCGTACAACCTCAACCTTTCGTCCTACCACATTGGCTACAGGGTCCTTAAACTCTCCCGTACAAACGATACTCGTCTATCCGTACACCATAGACCAGCAGTACGGGTCAACCAGGTTTTTAAAAGTGACAAAAATACACGTGCACAGAGGCTGTCTGTCTGTCTGTCTGTCCCTCCTGCGACGCAACTGGTTCCAACAAAACTCACTCCACAGCCTGCCCTCCCAAACGAGAGGCCAATGGACCCTGGGGGGACGTCATACGCCGACCAAAACCAGCACCGAAACCAGCGCCATTACCGTACATTGCCGTACATTACCGGCATCTTTTATGCCTTATCCGACCTCTACGACGAGCAGACACATGCATATGGCACGCAGGCGGTAAATAGTGCATGCGGTGACCAAAAACATCCGCAGCGCCACCAGCACACATTACCAATCGGTGGCTACACTACAAATATAAAAAAGAAGGGAAGAAAGAAAGAGGAGGGACACACGCGCTTGCGCGGGAGAGTGATAAGAGGGGGGTGGGTGGCCCCCGGGGTGGGTGACTCTTAAGACGGAGAAGAGGAACAAGGGGAACAGGGGTATGGGTTGAGGGAGCGGAGTTACCGATCAGGCAACTGGGGGACCTGGCGGGAAGACATCAACCTCCCCCACCATCCCACCCCGGCCCTAAACCCGCAGTACCCCCTAAAACCCCAAACACCCTCCCAACCACATGCACCTCTCCCGCTCCTCCCCCCTCTCTCCCTTACGGAAGGAGGTCGGGGCATATCAGCAAAGCGAACCCCGCATCAGACGTCGGACAACCCAAATACCCTCTCCCGCCCTCCTTCCCCGCATCCCTCTCCTCCGCATGACAACC
Source organism: Volvox carteri f. nagariensis (assembly GCF_000143455.1). NCBI lineage: Eukaryota > Viridiplantae > Chlorophyta > Chlorophyceae > Chlamydomonadales > Volvocaceae > Volvox > Volvox carteri. Next base: position 953,236 of record NW_003307575.1, read on the forward strand.
CAACACCCCCTTTCTCTCCCCTTCTCTCCCCTTCTCTCTCCTTCTCTCTCCTTCCCTCCCCCTCTCCCTCCCCCTCCCTCTCTCTCTCCCCTGCTCCCCCTCTCCCTCTCCTCTCATTGTGCGGTTGCCACCGCCGCTGCCGCTGCCGCTGGCCCCGCAGCTAAGCCCATTGCTTCGACGACATCCGTCACGGCCTCATCGTCACGGCCCGTCGTGGCGCTGCCAGGGCTCGACGACGCCGGGGAAGCCGGGAGCACCAACGACCCCCCTCCTTCTTGCATCGACATCATCATCGCCATGCAGCTTCCGCCGCTGTTCACCGAGGACAGTGGCGACCCGCTCCCAGCTGCTTCCGCCGCCGCCGCCGCCGCCGCTGCTGCCATCTCCGTTGCCACCTCTTCCGCTGCAGCGGCGAAACACTCCGCGGCCCCTCTGGCCGCGCCGTCACCATCCACCACGCCCTTGGCCGCGGGCCCCGAAGGACCGACTGCTGAAGGACCCCCCACAGCCGGCTCCTGCACGACCTCCACGTCAATGCCAACGCCAACGCCAACGCCAATGTCGATGTCGAGGGGGAAGCGCTGCTCCGACATGGTGCCGTCGGGCATGGGAGTCAGCTCTATGAGGGTGTGGAGCGGCATGCTGAGACGGGGGATGTCTTCCGGGGGAACGTTCATGAAGTAGGCGTACACGGCGCGGAGGACAGCCTGTGGGTGCGGCGGTGGGGAGTGCGGTGGGGAGTGTGGTGGGGAGTGTGGTGGGGAAAAGGGGGTTAAAAACGCGAACCATGGACTAGTGATGCGGATACGAGGATGGGGAGAGGAGAGGAGAGGAGAGGAGAGGAGAGGAGAGGAGAGGAGAGGAGAGGAGAGGAGAGGAGAGGAGAGGAGAGGAGAGGAGAGGAGAGGAGAGGAAAAAGGGAAGCTTAGGAAGGGTATTTTCAGGCGCCAAAGGGGAAAGAAGGGATCTCACAGAAACAACAACAAAAGACCCCACCAACGGAACGAGGGGAATGGGGAAACACATAGCAATAGCATGTGTCCCTCATACACATAGGGCAGATGCCTGTACTGCAGTTTCAGTACATATTCCGTATTTGTTGCATCCCTCTCGTGCATTTTCTAATCTTGTGGTACGACAGCCACATGGTGAAGCGCAGGAGGGGCCCCCCGCGTGAGATCGTAGGAAGAAAAACACATACGTACACACGCCCAACTCCAAAAGGCCCCAAGCCTCCGGATAAGACTGACTGACTGACGTACAGACATACGCACGGACATGCATACAGACAGACCTGGTGCGCCACCACGAGGACGCTTTCCCGCTCGCGCTCCAGCTCAATAATCACGGGCTCCACTCGTTGAATCACGTCCATGTACGACTCTCCTGACGGATACCTGATACGGCACAAGGGGGTGACGCACGCGAATACGGGGGGAATAAAACCCTAAAACCCGGGGGCGTCGCGGCCGATGTGGGTCACGCGTCTTTCAAAATTCCACTTTCGTACGCTCGTACACATGCCGCCAGGACGCAGAGGGAGGGGGGGAGGGAGGGAGGGAGGGAAGGGGCGAGGGAGGGAAACTCGAGTGCCACCACCCTCCTCTCTTCACTGCACGGCAATACCACGGCAGCGAACCCCCCTAACCGCACAAAGCTGCTGCCCGCATCCCTAGTTTCACGCCATCCATCTAGAGGCCATCCAGCCGATAAATGGCCAAAAGCCAAAAAAGCACCGTTACCGTTACCGTTACCGGGAATGCAGCGTATCGGGCGATGGCTCTAGTTATACCCCCGGGCTACGGCGCTTCCCAGCTTCGTGCTCTTGCGTCCTTTCGTTCCCTTCTCCTCCCCTTTGCGTTCTTCCATACCGATTTTTCTTTCCATATCGATTTTTCCGCACATGGAAAATGCGCATTCCCAAATTGGCCTAATTGGACGAGGCCCCTCCTCACCTGTACCGGAGCTTGTCCTTTTTGCGAGCCTCGTACTCCTGCGGGTACCTCTCAGCAATCTGCTCATACGTCATGCCGTCGCAAATGCCCGCGTCAATCTCGTCCAGGGCCTTCCAGCGCAGTTTTGGGAACGGCAGAAACCTGGCGGATACAGATACATGTCATTGGAAAGTAAAACGCGTGCTGTGTGGAAAGATCGTACGTAGGGATTACTGCGAGCGTTTGAGCCCAGATTTTTAAATATAATGCGTGAGAATCATGCCATCGCCATCGGAACTGAAACTCAAGAGGCGTTGATAAGACGGGGTGAGCTCATAACCCATGGAGGTTGAACATCCCAAAAACAGGACCCGAACGGCGCGGAGCTCGGATGCCCAGGATTTGGATGTTAATCAGCAACGCGTGAAAGAATTTAACCTATGACGATGTATTGCCGCATGCCCGGGCCGAGCTTACCGGGCGGTCTCAATTGTCCGTTTCAAGGTTGAGGTCCACACCGCCACGGAAACCGGCTGCTCCTGGACACAAAGTCAAATGCAGCACGGAGCAGATATATTGCCAAAGACCAATTGCACTTTGGTTCAGGAAATGCCCAATTCAAAAGCGTTCTGCAGCTGTCTCGGCATGTTTTCAACTTCCTAATGAACGCCTCTGATTGGTTTTTCACTTGTAGATAACAATAAAGTCAAAGCTTCAAAACATCCCCACTCAATAAGCCTCTCAGCCAATCATGAATGAAGCAACATTCCTCAATTTTATGAATCGCAAGTGCGCACCTGAGGAAGACGCGCTATCAAAGCCCCCGGCAACGCCCGCGAATAGCGCTCTCCGCGCTCCGAGAGTGAGCTGTTACCACCGATGAGCCCCTTTTGGCTGCGCGATATGATGCAAGAAGCGACTCAAGTCGGACCAAGGCACACAGCAATCGCCCATTCCAATTACTTACTTGTATTCTGATTCCCCATGCCTAGAAAGCCATATCTTGCGGACGCTTGTCATCCCTGCTTTACATATCTGCATGCGCGGGAGCAAGCAGGAAGCTCCGTCGACTCATCACTATGCAGCCGCATCCAGTTAGAAACAAGTGGATAGACGCTTAAATTCCTCAGCTGCGGACGACATGTTTTCTAGGAGCGCACGCTGCTTGGGCGTACCATGGGCCGTTTACTTTCTCCGCCTGCACCCATTTCCAGTGAAGAACTGGAGCTATACTATACGTTGGGAACTAGGCTGAGTATCGCAACTATTGTCACCCAGGACACGTCGTCGCGCAGTGAGCAGGCCTACGAAGCAACAGTTCGACTAAATGCACGTCCTAGGGATGAGACCTATGTAAAATGCTTTACTAAAAGAGTGTCACAAATAGAATGGGGGATCAGCGGGTTGCACGAATCTGGTACGCCCACCATTACGCTCGTCCTCTTGCCCAATGTCGTCCCAAGCAGGACCTCTGAGGAAGCCTCAGCATTGGGCGCTCCCCGATTGGATAGCTTTTCGACACGAACACTTTACGCGCATTCTTTAATAGCTCTTCCATGTAATCTGCTGGGCCTCCGCAACAGACAACATCGACAGGCATCTCCGAGCCCCAGTCTCAAAGCCAAAACAACGACCGCCATTAGACCTTTCACCGCCTTGAAATCCTAAAAATTGGGAAATCAACCATCTTCACAGTGAGCAAAGGCCCTGGCAACCCATTTAGCAGTCGTAACAATCCACTAAGCCTTTTCCAGGTCATTGCACTTTTACCCGGGCTTTTTGCAAAGTTCTTCATAGGGGTACATGCGCGGCCTACTACTACAAACGAACTTCCTGGGCAACGGGCTGTGTTACCGCCTCGACAAAGCTAGTTGGTTTTACCTTCTCAATCTCGCTTCACACTAATCTCGCGTGCATCTCTTCTTTTTAGATGATGCGCGATGTTCTCCTCTTTCCACACGCTACACAACAAAAAATTTCAGCTTAAAACTTCATTTGGATTATGACTTGCCAACATTTATGTCTAAAAACCTAATCCTCCCACAAACATCAGTTCATGTTTGCCTTCTAAATTCTGGGCATATGCATGCTACAAGCACTAGGAGCACGGTAATGATTCTTAACACATGTTTTCATCATAATCCTGACAACCAAGGCAAATATCCCCCGACCCAAATTGTAATAAAAACACCCTCGCAAGACAACCCCCTGAGCCGGTGGCTTCACCCCGGCGGATTCCACACACACCCGAATAAAACTTCCTAGCATCCTTCCGTGTGTCCGGTCCGCTACGTTCGCTCTTTTTTCTTTGTTGGTGCTGATCGGCTATCGGCGCGTTCTTGTCTTTTTTGACTTGACTTCTGGTTGGGGGCCGCTTGCCAGGCGCGATAAAACCCAAAGGCAGACACACTCACGATCGTCATCACTCACACGTACATAACATACATACATACGTACATACATACAAACACACGCCCAGCACCCACCTACCCACCCCCCTACCTGCATCAGAAAGAACACGATCTTCCCCGGCAGGTAGCCGCTGATCCGGTTGATGTCCCTGAAGTTGCATACATGCATACATACATACATACATACATACATACATACATACATACATACATACATACATACATACATACATACATACATACATACATACATACATACATACATACATACATACATACATACATGGTGTGGCTGCTTAATGTGTTGGCAGTCTGAGTCGGGGTCGGGAGCACACAAGACTAACCGACTTGTGCTGTGTGCTCCCGACCCTTGCGCTGTGTTTCGGCTTCGGCCCCCGGCTCTCGCAGCCCACAGTGTAATCTAAGTCATACATACATGCATACGTACGTACATGTGGCCCCTTCCCGTGACCATATCAATGAGTTTGATGTAGTGCAGGTTGCGGTCGTTGATGGGTTCGTACACTTCCTCGTACTTGGAGATACGCGCGAGGAAGTCCGCAACCGCCTGTGTGTGTGCGTGTGTTTTGGGGGGGGGGGGTTGAGTGGGTTATGAGGGGGGGTTGAGTGGTTTTTGACGGGTTTGGGGTTTTTGGGGGGGCGGGTTGAATGGGTTTTTAAGGCGTTGGGGTATTGGGGGGGGGTTGAATGGGTTTTGAAGGGGCTTCCGGGGCTGAATTGCGGATTGAGGAATGCATTCCCCGTGTTTACGCATTTGTGCCTTCATGTCTGTTCGTACGCGCATAACAACGAAGTTTCCGAACATTCGCGTGCGTATGGTATGACGATTAAAAAAAACACATGCGTAAAGACACAAACGCGATTCGGCCAAAAAATTCCCTTTTACGGACACTCTAGCTCCACTTGCGCTTTGGTCCCACGTCTCTTAACGGGCGACGTACGAACATACGGAATGATCGTACGTACGTCAACAAGGTATACGGACGCAGACGCATTGGCCGTATTGCCGTCTTCGGGGCATCCAAAAACATCCGAGTATTACTCCATATGTTATCAAAGCGCTAACACACGCTGGAAGACACAGG
>NW_003307575.1:958806-971673 GCF_000143455.1 Volvox carteri f. nagariensis
GTATGTGTATGTGTGCGCGTGTGGAGGGGGGGGAGAAGGGGGGGAGAGGCAGGGGGAGAGTTACCAGGCGATGGTGGTAAGAGGGGCGGGAAGGTTACGGCGAACAAGGCTCCCGGCAACCCTCTCCCCCCCCCCACCAGCTCCGTTGCTTACCAGCAGGTTACGTCGCGACTCGGTAGTGTTCGTGGCGTCAAACACAGCTACCTGTCCCTGATCTGTAGAGGAGTTCCAGGAAGGGGGAGGAAGCAAATGTACGAACGGATGCAACGGAAAAAAAACCAGTGTGAGCCCCCTCCCCCCCCCCCCCGGGTCCCCCTCCTCACCACTTCGCAGCCAGGCAGTCAGATCGTCCAAAGCCGCGTTGAGAGCTCTATGACGAGCCTCCAAACCAGCCTAACCATGTTTGCGTATGTATGTATGCGCATATGTATGTATGTAGGTGTTGTTTTGGGGCGCGTGGGGCGGGGGGAGGGAGCGCGTAAGGGCCGGTAAGCGGTCATGTGTTTCGGTAAGTTGGGAAGGTGCCAGTGTACGGCACCTGGACACATCGGCCGCGGCTTCGCAAAGGGTGCAAAACTCGCGGAAGGGTTTGACATGCCGACGGGGGGAAGGGGGCGGGGGGGGGGGAAAAGGCGAACCACGAGGCGGGGGGGAAAGGGGGGAGAGAAAACCACCTCCTTACGAAAACAACTCCACGCGCACACATACATACGGACTCAATCATACACTATGCACCCTCAATTCACAACATCGCAATTTCTTTCGCAACCTTCGCGCCACAGTTAAACCAACCAACCAACCAACCAACGAACTAACTGACACGCACCTCATTGGTGTGGTCAAAGAACTCCGCGTCCTGCATTTGATCGGCATGCCGCTGGCGGCGGCGGTACGACCCGACGTTGAAGTGGCGGGTGGCATGGCCCAGCCTGCGAAAAGTGAGTTACAGAAGTACAGAAGTACGAACAAAAGAATGGATGCAGGACAATACCACCAAGAGCCTTTAGAGCTGCTTCATATCTGTGTGGGGCTTATGAAAACCGATTTAAGTTAGTTAGGGGCAAATAGGTTACGAGGGCGAACCCTCGTTGTCCTCGTGCGGCCCCCATCAACGTCTTTCCATACATACGTACATACATACACGCGGACAGACGTACATACATACATACATACACGCGGACAGACGTACATACACGCGGACAGACGTACATACACACATGAGCACGCGACGGCAATTAACCCGCTGCCCTCCTTTCTGCCGCTCGCCCACACATTTATTTTGTCGCCCACAGACTGTCTTTCTTCTCCCCCACTCAGAAGCCTAAGGCTAAAGAGGTATGTGTATGTATGTATATATGTATGTATGTATGTATGTATGTATGTATGTATGTATGTATGTATGTATGTATGTATGTATGTATGTATGTTTCCCCCCCCCCCGCCCACCCACCAGTTCAGATAGCAGCAGAGCTTGTTGCAAAGAAACGTCTTGCCACGACCTGGTAAACCGACCTGACAGCAGCAGTAGCAATGGCAGCAGCAACAGTAGCAGCAGCAGACGTGTCATCACAGCAACAGTACCAGCAGCAGCAGCAGTAGCAGCAGCAGCTGCAACGGCACCTTCTCCTTCAACCCCGTTGCAATTTAATAATAATTCATCGTTTTGTGTTTTTTTGCGTCTAGTTTCGTCTGTTTGTCTAGTTTCGTCGCTCTCTCCCGCGCTCACAGACCCCCTAAGGGACCGGGGACAGCTAGCCCTCCCTGGCCCCTCCTGATTCACCAGGCTTTCTCCCCCGCCTCTCCCTTCCTCTGGTGCCTGTCTCTGGCGATCAGCTTCATTCGTCAGTGGTTCGTTTTATCCCCCCCCCACACCCACATCCACACCCACATCCACACCCACACCCACATCCACACCCACATCCACACCCACACCCACACCCACATCCACATCCACACCCACATCCACATCCACACCCACACCCACATCCACACCCACATCCACACCCACACCCACACCCACATCCACACCCACATCCACACCCACATCCACACCCACACCCACACCCACATCCACACCCACATCCACACCCACACCCACACCCACATCCACATCCCAAATCTCTAAACTATCCGCGAGAGCAAAAACCACCGTGTGTCACACCATGATGATGACCAGCTTGTTCTTTCGAACCACCGCGCCGCTGGTCCGTACTCGAGAGCAGCCCGCCGACACGCCGGCGACAACACCCGCCGCCAACGGCATCGGTGGCAAAGGCAACCCCCCAGCCGCCGCCACCGCCGCTGCCGCGGCAGCGGCGGCGCCATCCGCCGCGCCGTGGCCTCCGTCGTCTCCACTGCCGTCGCCATCACTCCCCGCCCCAACGCCGCCAGCGGCGGCAGCCGCGGCGGCAGCGCCACCGCCGCCGCCGCCACCACTGCCGTTACGACCGATGACCTCTGCCGCTGCCGCCGCCAGTGATGCTGACGCCGCCGTTGAGCCGGTAGCGGCGTCAGCGTCAGGCTCCTCTCCCTGCTGGTCCATAAGGCCCTCCATAAGGCCCTCCATGTCGCCCTCCGGCGGCTGCGGCTTCGGCATCAGCTCCACATCGCGAAAGTTGACGGCGGCGTTCGTCACCAAACCCCTCAATCGGCGGGCGAGCTCGGCTGTGGAGGGAAACAGCAACATGGAGCGTCCCAAGGACGAGCCAGAGTTTCCCCTGAGGGACACCCCGCCGTTGATACCGTTGAGGCTGACGCTGGCACTGCCTCTGGTGGTGCCGGCGGCGCCGCTGCCGCCTCCAGGATGGAAGGAGGAGGAGGATGCAACGTGAAGGGGCCCGCCACCGCCACCGCCGGGGGTGAGCTGGTTGTAGCTGGTGCTTTGTTGCGCCTCAAGTGAGTGGGCGGGGTTAGAGGCGGAGATGGGGGCAGATCTTGAGGCGAGGGAGGGAAGTAGCGCGGAATTCTGGGATTCTGGCTGTGGCTGGGATTCTGGCTGACATCCAAGAGGCGTTGTAGCTGGGTGGGTGGAGGAGGAAGGGTTTGGTAGGGGCGTGGCTAGGCCTAAGGGGCTGGGACTGTGGCGCGTGGAGGGGTTTTGGCGCAGCGGGGAGTGCGGTCCTCCTCCTTGCTGGCGAGGTGGTTGGGCCGGTGCCTCGTCCGGATTAGGCGTATGAGCTTCCGTTGAGGAAATTTCCATTTTATATTGGAATCAATTATTAGTATTGTTTTGTGCGCTGCCAGATGCACTGTGCGCCGTGCAATGGTGGCCGTAAGGACGCGATAGGGGGTCAAAGCTTAGTGCAGTTTTAGCAGCTGGATGTCGATGAAATGGTGTTAGAATTATGTCGGATCTTGGATGATGGTGTCAAGCCACGCGACCGGGAGAACCCGTCAATGACGTTGCGCCGTAGCCGCGCAAAGCTGCTGCGTTCCTTTGATCTGGTCAAAAAGCCCCCAGAAGATACTTTTTGAGCGAAGACAAGGATATATTGTGTAGCGCCTGCTTTGGGAGGACCTGTAACAGTGCGTTGTGTAACTCAAGTGTACTACTAACGCCGGCGTGTGACAAGAGCCTTCAAAGTGATCGCCAAATGTACCTCAGAACTTGTAACATATAGCGACTTCCGTAATCCAAGGAACACAAGTCACATTTAATGCAGCTAGGCCGCGGACGAGCAACACGGTCGTTATCCTAGGTTTTAACCCCTGAAGCAGATGACATACATGGGGGCATAGCAAGGTAATATAACAAACATGGCGTGTGCACATCTTGTGACGTTTTGGATTGTCACATTTTGGCAATGAGAACGGTACAGTACTGTAACCGTCAGATAATTTTTAAGAACCCTGATCCTCGAGGCGTATGCCAATTTTCCTTCGCCCCTTCAGCCGTGGCTTGCCACTTTTGTTTTCGTAACTCTGGAAAACGAGATTGCAAATCTTTACGCCCGCCAGCTGAGCTCGGCGACAGCCACAGACTTGGGGCAAAAGCCGTATGCATATGCACAACCCTCTTCGGCCTTTGGTCTTGGAGAAGGCCCTCCGGAAAGATTCCCTCAGATCTGGGATAAGCAAGACAGCGGCCGCTATGGGAAGCACTGTGGCGCAATTCGAACTAGCCCAGTAAACGCAGTCTCAATATTTTGTCCAGTCTAAGCTACGTCCCGCGCATGCAATTCTCCCTATATAAAGGCGTTTGGCAGATACTGAAAAAGCGCTCATCTATAATCCCCAGTAAAGTGATTTGCGAGCGGTCCCCCGGGGGATGCGGCTCTCTTGTGCCTCTTGACTCCCTCAATCATTGGAATTCTTGTGCTTACGTTTCGGCAGGTTGTTGTGTGACGCTTTTAGAGTCCCTAGCTGGTGTTTTATTTGTATACCGCGCCATACCATGGAAACTATCGAGATGTTTAACTACCCTGACCCTGATAGCAAACCCCCGCTGCCACCAGGCCCCTCCCCTCCCCTCCCCTCCCCCTCTCCCCCCCCGTCCCCCTCCCCCTCCCCTCCAAGGAATTAAACTCCTGTAGCTACTGATGTTGCTCTTCTAATGTCTAGCAGCAGCTGGGGTAGCTGGAAGAGCTGCTATCTATCTGTTTGTCGGACAGCCAGTCAACGACCATTCCATAATGTGTGTATGTATGCATGTATGTATGCATGTATGTATGGGAGGTCCGTAAAGAAGGATTTGCAGTTTGGGTGATGGGGGCGGCCAACACCGCCTTCTTCGTCATCCGCATCCGCATCATCTATCAGTGGCATAATCAACAAAAAAAAGTTTTGGATACGTACGTGAAACCCCCCTGTGTGTATGTGTGTATGTGTGTGACTGCGCAAGGGAAATAAAGACATACATACAGAGAGACTGTGGGATAAGGAGTTCGGTGGGAGGGTGGTGGAAGCACGTATACGTAAGGGTTTTCTGTTTTTTTTCGATCATCAGAGCTACTGGGCTCTGCGCTCTGACGCTGGCGCGCAGTTATACGCTACTACGGAGGATGCGGTCTCAGGAGGAGGGTCGACATCGTCCAACGTTAGCTTTTACATATCAACCTGTTCGCGCTGCTCATCATCTTGCTTCATCAATTAGCAAAAATTATTGATGCTAAAGAAATTGTTGATGCTACAGAATTTGGGAGGAGGCGGCGGCGGTGCTTTTCTCACTACCAACGTACGCGCACATAACCATAATAACCGCATTCACATAACCACACAACAACTAACCGCCGGCGTTGCAGCGGCAAAGCGACACAGCGAAAGCAAAGGGAGGGGAACCTGCACATAACATAAACAAATCAACCCACCGCCACACAACCAAAACACAAAATCAACGCGTTCAGTGTCGGTCGTACGAACTGCAATGAACCAACAACCAACCACCAACGAACCACACAGTGTGTATGGCAAACGTCCGTCGCCCACCGCTAGCGCGTGAGCGTCGCATGCACACCAACCAATTGCACACACACAAACACACAGACACGAATACACACGAACACACACAACACCAGGACGCAAATTCATTAACATTATCACCCGCAGCAGGATCATGAACATCAACTCATTACCATCAATTTGAAGTACCCCAGGAAATTTCCCATCGCGTCTGGAGTAACATTTCCCTTTACGTACTACGTACGGCTTTCCAGGAGATCGTACATATACTGGAAAAAAGCGAGTCGCATCTCAAACACAAATAAAGTTCAAACCAAAAATCTCAAAATGATAACTAAACCTTAGGGAACGCACAAAGCCCTCGCGACCACATGTACGCGACCACATGTACGACCAAGAAAACCAGATCCGGATCTATACCCAGAGGAACTGGGACCCGAGATGTACGGAAACACGCAGGGCCTTCAACGGCAGCCGTAGCTACTACTGCCGTAGCTACCGCTGCCGCTGTAACCGCTAATACCAGAAACCAAGCGAATGGTGTAGGAAGGTGTGTAGTAAAATTTGGCCCAACCACGAATAGCGTTGGCTGAGTTTTTGTCTGTTTATCTGTCTATCTGTCTGTCTATGTCCCTTGTCTCGTTCACGACGCCGAAGTGGAAATGGCATGAACAGACATACCGACAAACGAACAGACAGGCAAACAGACGCAAACACTCAAAGCCACACAGAAATGTAGCAGTGTGCACAAAAGGGCAGGCGCTACGTGATACGCCCCCCCGCTTGCGAACAACAAAACGAACAACAAAAAATGTGAAGACGAGTGTACTGTAAGAAAGCATCAGAGTACGGCAACACGATACGGGCAAAGCCCATCAAACTGGACGCCGTACCGTACGGCATCCCCGGTGCCGTGCCCTTCTTCATCCACACACAGCATCCTGCGCCGTGACACTGATGCAAGATCATGAGACGTCCGTACACTAATCCGTACAACCGTCCGCATACATAACGACAGGTTAGAGGTGTTATTCCTTCTACCATGTCCCAAGCATGCACATTCGTGAACACACGTACGTACATACGTACATACGCGCGTACATACAGAATATAACACACAAACACGCACGCGCGCTGCTTCACGCCACACATACACACACACACAACCCACCGTGGGGCCCATGGGAAATGCAAACACCAAGGGGGGAAAGAGAGGGGGGATCAATACCCGCCGCCTCCTGAGCACCCCAACCACCCCAACCACCAGAACAACTGCCTTGCCTTGCAGGCAAGGTCGCGCACATAGGTGGTGCGCCGCCCCCTTTCCCCCCCCCGACGGAACCTCTCTATCTCCATCTTGGTTGTCGGTTGTTTCAGTTGTTGGGTTGGGTTCAAATAATTATTGCACAACCAACAAAAACCTACTTAAACAACTAACAGCAGAGCAAGAAAATAAAATGCCGGGAAGCAAAGCCTGCCCTGCCCGCATTTCCGTACGTCCGTACACGGCAGCATGTGTCGTACATCCATCCTTCCAGAGGTGCCTTACCACTTCATCTCCATACTGCCCATTCCTGCCGTACACATGTCATCCGTACATAAACTGTCCCCTTGCCGTACAACTTGCTTAAAAGGAAGATTACAGCACCGCTGCAGTGCCTTTTTTCCCCTTCCGACGGAAAGCACTCGCACAAGCAGGTCAGGGCCGCCGTACAGCAAAAGCCCATTCTCCTTTCCCTCTGCCGTACAAAGTGGTGCACATCCAGTGGCAGCATGCTTAACGAAACGACAACATATAATTTTGGATCCGGCTCGAGCCGCCGCCGATGCCCTCTGCACATATAATTTTAGAATTGCTCATCTCCCAATTTCCGATTTACCCGGATGAACTCCCCTACAGCGAAGAAGGGGTATTTACCCCTCGGCTTTCATGCCCGAATCGCTCCTCCTCCTCGCCGCCGCCGCGGCCACGTCAGCAACCGCTCAACATCCGCCCATGCAGCGAGATGTGCCTTGATACCGTTAATGCTGCTGATGATAATATCTTCTCTTCTGCAAGGTGAGGTTGAGAATCCTCAAATCCTAAATCCCGAAAGACGCAAAGATAAAAACTTGATGATAGCATTTGATAGCAAAATATTTAAACCCCTTCCTAAAACCTGTGCATAAGCCGAGATAAGCCGCAGATGCGGGAAAAGCATTTTTTCTTCATTTCCTCGCCTCGCCTCGCCTCCCTCTCTTGACTCATCATCATCAACATCATCATCAACATCATGGCCCGACAGCTCACGATCACTCCAAAACGGTACTGCGCGTCGCAAAGAAAGACACACCAAGCTTTTAAATACTCTTCAGTGGCGGCTGCTGCTGCTGTGGGCAGTAAGCAGGTATCTAAGCAGCTAGAGCCTAGGACGGCGGTGGCAGCTACAGCCTTGTTGTGTTGGTGGTTACAGCAACTCAGCAGCAGCAGCAGCAGCAGCAGCTACTACTCGAGTAACGCACGTCGCAGCTCCGACTTCTGCTCAGGAGTTAGGTCAGATGGGAAGGAGACTTCGAAACGAACACGCAAATCCCCGCGCGCCGCCGCCGCAGCAGCAGTGGTGGCGGCGGCGGCGGCGGTAGGCGCTCCGTCCATGACGGCGGCGGCGCCGCCGCCGCCGCCCGTACGCGCGGCTTTGGCTTTGCCCGGGGGTTGAGGCATACCCTCCCCTTTAACCACGAATTCGCTAAAGGGCTGCAGGCAGGAGGGCCCTAGTTGCAGTACAATCGTACGACCGTCCAGAGTGGTGATGGCCGTGTCGCCGCCAGTTAGCGCATCCACCAAAGGTACGATAACGACCGTGTGGAGGTCGTTGCCGTGCCGTTCGTACTGCTCGTGTGCGGCCTGAGCCACCACCAGCACCATATCACCGCGGGAGCCGCAGGGGAGCTCGTCGCCCTTACCTGCATAGCGTTTACGATATAACACGAATACGGAAAGCAAACAATGCAATACTGTGTCGTACACTGTCGTACGTTGTCGTACAAAGGTCCAGGTGAATAAAAGATAGATTTGGGTGGAGGAGGGGGGGGGTTCAGACCCAACATGAGAATACAGTCACCATGACACACGTGGTGTGTTTACCCCTCCGAAGGAGCATCTTCCCCCACCCAAAGGCTTACCTAAGACCTTTAATAACCGCTTCAAACCACAAGAAACTGATAACTGCCCAACCGACCGTCAACGCACCGGGAAAGGTGACCTTCGTGCCCTCGCGCCAGCCCGGCTGTACGACAACTCGAAACAGCTCCTCCACAGACCGCCAGGCCGCACAGGCCCCGCTGACGTCACCACCGCCGCCGCCACCACTACTACCACCACCGCCAGCGGCAGGGGCAGCGGCAGCTAGCTCCACTCTAGTGGTATCCTCCGCCGCCGCTCCCAACTCGCACAGTATGCCGCCGTCAGCCGCCGTCGACGGCGGCGACGATGGCAGCCCTCCCGTCGCCGCCGGTGGCGGCTGATACACTCGCCTCGCCAGCCTCAGCTGCTTCACACAACCGCTGTACATCTCTTCCAGCGTCAACAACAGACGGTGGTACACGTCAGCTGACGCGGGCCGGCGGCCGCCGCCGCCAGGGAGACTGAAACACACGCTCCCGCCACCGCCGCCGCCGGCTGCGGCCGCAGCGGTGGAATCGCCGGACGCAGCTGACGGCGGCTGCGGCGAGATAGAATACCGATACGGCGAATGAGGATGTAGCTGCGCGTCGTTGGCACCGCCGGGTGTACGGCGCTTACCGAGAAGGCTGCCAGGGCTAGTGACTGGGCTGCTACTGCCGCCCCAGCCGCCGCCACTATCACCACCGGCGGCGGCGGCAGCAGCTGCAACAGCGGTAGCAAGCGTTGGAGGAGGGATACCAACGGCGACTGGCCGCCTAGGAGAAGACGCGGGTGCGGGCATGTCGGACATATCGTCGGATATATCGTTTCTTCCGCCGTCAGGAAGTGAGAGCAGCACCTGGGGGGAAGCGGTGACTATCGGTCGCTGTGAGACCGAGGCCGATCCCGCCTCGTGCGGTTCTTCGATCTGGGTTTCCGTTTGGAGCCGTTGAAAGGGCGACTGGTGTAACTGGGACTGGTGTACGGCACTTGGGAGAGGAATCCCAGACGACGTGGCGGCTCCGTGGCCCGTCGTTGAGGCTTGAGGGAGGTCAATGTGGGGTCGTGTGTGACCGCTGATGCCAGCTGTTCTGGAGGCGTCACTTGTCAATCCCAAGGCACCGGAGTCGTTCACCAGGTTTTCAGAGCGAGTGCAATTATGGTAGTCGGAAATTGAGGCCGAGACGGAGGTCGAGGCTGGTGAGGTACTTGGAATGCCGACAGGGCTAGAGCTGAGGTTCGTCGAGTCGACCGATGATGGCGACATGCGGGATGCAGAAGCAAAGGAGAAAGACGCGGTCCCCCAGGAGTGCAGGGTATCTCCAGAGCTGCTGCGAGACCAAAGCCCGTTACACGGAGAAAAATCTGTAGCGACCGCTCTGCGGCGCTCCTGCTGCCAACCGTTTGGATTGGTTGGCATGGCTACAGGACGCGATGCCGTGACTTCCGCAAGCGCCGCGAAGCATCCAACGAAATTGTATAGGCACCTTTTTTCGGGACAGGAGAGAGTCTCATAGGCCTCCTGGATGTTGCGGTAGAGCTCGTCGGCGTCGGCGTCAGGCGTCCGTCTTTTGTCGGGGTGGTACTGGAGACTCAGCCGCAGGTAGGCTCGACGAATTTCACCATCAGAAGCAGTAGCCCGGAGGCCGAGCAACTGGTAGTAGTTGATGCCAGACATTTTGTTCAAGCGGCTCAGAATCTTCCAAGTTGCCTACCCAACCTATCCTCTAGGCAGTCCTCGGGCACTGTCCGCAATGCGACTTACACCAATTATCGTTCTTTGACATAAGCGCATTCCAAGGTACTCTGGTATGTTGACCGCCCTGGTAGACCTAGCGATGAATCCTTCCCGCAACGATATCAAAAGCCGTCCATCATTAACGGTGAAACGTTGAAGGAGATTTCGAAAGACTTTCCTATCATGAATCCTGCGCAGGAAGCATGGTTGGCGAATCCTCAGTCCTGAATACGACACGTCGGGAGAGTTCGAAGATGGAGATTGTTCCAGGAAACCTGCACTGACTTACTAGTACTCTCAAGCAATTTGGTACATGTTTGCTCGGCTGTAAGCGTTATTCAAGGATTCTTTATCGTCTATTTTCCTGAAGCAGCAGAGGATAGAATCGTGAAGCCCTCCCCCGTCGAACAGGGAAGACCTTGGCTAAGCCCCTTATTTCAGCCTTCCGAGCCTTTCACTAAAGGCCCTGATCACTGAAACAATTCATGGATCAGTCAGGAAGCAAAGCATCGACCCAATTTCTTAACCCGGAATTCTCATTGCTGACGCGCGGGTTCCCCGAAAAGCCATGCGCGCGAATCCCTGAGCGCAAAAACGAAACAAAGCCTCCTCAACTCTCCCCAGGTGGTCTTGTCAGGTCTAACCTGCGGAACACAGGACCGCACATACGCAACAGCCTGCTACCTTTGGCATCCCCTTACCAGGTGGTACGAGCCCGGATACCCTAAAACCCAAGGTCTTCAGGTCGTACGGAAGCGTGGGCACACACACGCACACACAGACCACAGAGTCTTCTCCTTCGCGCTTTCGCCTGTCTGTCCCTGGCCTTGTACGCACGTATGTCCCTGGCCATGATATGTGGGACAGGGGGGTGTATCTTCGCCCGTGGCAGCTACCCGGCGAAACCCTGCCTTCCCCGGTATTTCGGGGCACCCTCATCCAGTCACCCTAGTCAACTTCTCAGTGGATCGCTCAGGTTCCGCACCCACCACCAGCATCCAACGGAATCTGCCGGGTCGACAGCGGCCCAACTCCATTCCTGGTCGGCTCGCAGGTTAACTTTATCCCAGGTCACCACCGTCCATCAACTAGGGGCGCAACGCCTTCCACCTTCGGAAGGACTTTGACCCTAACGGGTATCGATCCCGGAATCTCCCGGGGGCAATGGTCGCGCGTTACCAGTAGTGCCTAAACCTAGAAATACGTATGTACGCATACCCTGGCCTTGTTCCCTGGCATCGTATGTATATCTGTCCCGTCTGGTGCGGTACGTGCTTCTGGTACGTTGTCCCCTTTCCTTACTATGTTGTTTCTCCTCTGGCCCAGCCCAGGGAGGGAGCAGTTATAGGGTTGCTGCAGGGCGGCTTTGTGGTTTGTTAGCAGCTCTCTTTGCGCTGTTCTTCTTCGGAAGGTTTCCCTAGGATCGTTTGCCGCGACAGTCGAACCTCCCCCGTCCGGGACACCCCAGCCGTCTTTTCCACTTGGTTTCTCTTTTGAACCGGAGGGGTCCGGATCTCAGAGGGTCTCTGCCCTAGCTAAATATGGGTGAGAGCGGCTTTCAGTCGGGACTTGAGAGCCCCCGTCGTGCCGTGTCGGGAGCACACAACACTATACCCGTCTCTTTCTCTTTCTCTGCGCAGAAAGACACTTTTCGATTCCCACTCCCAACTCCCACACGGCGGCGGTATCATCAACCCCCTCTTCCCCCAAAAAAACACCGTTCATGCCGCGGAAATGGGCATACACACTCTTCTCCCCTCAGGCCTCTCACCCCAGGGCAATACCGTAATCGAAGCGTCAAAGCATCATGTACAGTCATATACCGCGTCCGTTACCTTATCAGGACTTGCGCACTTGCACACATAAAGAAAATATAATAGTAACCATGATGCCTTCTGGCAAATGCCGGCTTCACTTTATGCATTAATAATGTGTTAATTGAGACCTGAAGGGGAAAGATGATGCATCCGTGGGGGCAGCGTGCATAATGGTGCCGTACCCCGCCAGCTACAGCCCAGTTGACAAACCACAAGCTGCCGTAGCTGCCAGCGATGTTGGTCACGCTTGTAATGCTGCAGCTGCCGGCGTTTTGCGTTGCTGTGCTGCTGCTAATAATCATGACGATGGCAGTCACGACGATGCTGATGCTGATGACGATGGTGCAGGCGGTGATGTTGGAAATAAAGTTGGAGCCACCCAATCCAGAGGCCCCACCAAGAGGCGGGAGTTGTGTGGCGCATGTGGGGCACCACCACCATCCACCCCATCACCACCACCATCACCATCACCACCATCACCACCACCACCGCTATCACCCAAGTAACCCGCACAAACCCCCGCTCTCACCTCACACTACCCTAACCACAACCCCAAAGCCACCACCGCCTCCCTCGCTCTGCTCATTTCTTGGTCAGTATTTTTAATTTACTGTTGTGTCCTCATCCTCATTTTCCCCCGCCCGCGCGCAACGCGTTTGGCCGCCGCCGCCGTCAGGCACCGCTGCAGCGGCGGCGGCGATGGTGGTAACGGCGGCGGCGGCGGCCACAGTGGTTCACCGTACTATTCTGGTCCCGGTCCTCGTCCTCGCCTC
>NW_003307575.1:971939-986798 GCF_000143455.1 Volvox carteri f. nagariensis
CGCCACCACCAATACCAACACCACGGCCCACATGCGCTCCATCGCGTGGCCCTGTGTACCCCGCATCCGTCGCCGAGCACGACAGCTGCAACGGCGTACGACCACCGACACCGCCGCCGCCATTGCTTCTATCGCACGACAGGCCATCGGCCGCCGCCAGCAGCCGTACCTTCGCCAGCCGCCGCTCCTCCGTCCGCACCTCCTCCTCCGCTGCCGCCGCCGCCGCCGTCGCCGCCTGTGGCACCTCCGGCAGCACCACCGTGATGCCCGTCCCTGCAGCATTCTCGCCGCCGCCGCCAGCCGTCGCCACCGCCGCTGCTGCCTGTGCTTCGCTGCTCTGCGCCAATCTCGCCTGCATGGCCGCCTCATCTCTCCTCATGCAGCACACCAGGGAGGTGAGCATCACGCTGCAGGGAATCCAGCCCCCGGTGGCCACATTGAAGGCACCCTGCGTGGAAATGGCTCCAGGGAAGGCGGGATGGGCGCGTACAGGATAGTCAAGGGAGGGAAAAAGACGAACCACGAACGAGTGAAGCTGCTGCCCCAGGGCAAGAGGGAGGGAAGTCAACAAAGTGTTCATAAAACTTTCCCTTTACCGGAGTCTGATGGATACCCCCCCAATCCGCAGCTCTCTCCCCCTCCCAAACCCTAGTTAGTTACGCCTTCTTTGTTACGCCTTCTGGCGCATCAGTGTATCCTTGCCATCAGCTTCACTCGTGGTTCGTCTTCCTCCCCCCCCAACCCCCTCCTCCTCCACCTCCTCCCTCCCCCCCCCACAGCCCTCTATCCGCGCACCTCGCGACCAAGCACATGGATGAGCCCCGCCACCAGCACGGGTCCAAGGCCCTTGCCCAGGTCATCCGTCATAGACTGTGGAGGGACACATAGTTTGGGGGACACAGAGGTGCGGTAGGTCCTTTTCACAGAAGACTTCTTTGTGTACGTAAGGCGTGTGGGTTTTGCTCGTGCGGGTTCTTGTGTATGGCGGGGTGCGGATGGGCCCCGTCGTGGAGGTGGCGGTGGTGGTGTGTGTGTGTGTGGTTGTGATGGTAGTGGCGGTGGTGGTGTGTGTGTGGTTGTGGTGGTAGTGGCGGTGGTGGTGTGTGTGTGGTTGTGGTTGTGGTGGCGGTGGTGGTGTGTGTGTGGTTGTGGTTGTGGTGGCGGTGGTGGTGTGTGGTTGGGGAGGAAATGGTGGTGGTGGGTTAGGTGTGAGGGACGGAGCTGCGGGATATTTTGCGCACGGAAACATCACTCATCGTGCGGCGGACAACGGGCAACGACATCCAGGGCGTGGTAGGGCCGGGCAGGGCAGGTCACGAGGAAGGTCAGCAGGAGGAAAGGGGAACGCGGGCTGCGGGGAGGGCAGGACGGCCGGAGTGTGTGTGCGGAAAACCTGATTTTAACACTGCCCTTCCCACACACACATCCGAGATACACCGAGCACCCGAAAACCTCCCTCTTCCTCACCCTCCCTGCCATATTCCTGCACGCTGATCCTTCTTCTTCTCCTCCCCTCCCACTTCTCAACAACCCTCCCGGACCCCCCCCCCTTTCACTCGCTCGTGGTTCATCTTCCCCCCCCCCCTCTCTGCGTGCTTGCTTGCTTGCCTACCTGCAGTGCCAGAGCCACCCCCCGTGTCTCCGGCTCGTTCACGTTGAGTATCACCGATCTAAGGTTGGGTCCCGCCACTGAGGCCACTGCGCCCCCCAGGGCGGCCACGAAGCAGCTGGCGGCGAGACCCATGCGCTGAAGGTCTGGGGCCGGTCCCGTGTGTTGGGAGGGCGTTGGGGGAAGGGGAGGGCGTTGATGGGATGAGGGGGGGAAGACGAACCACGAACGAGTGAAGGTGCTGCCAAGGAAAGAGGGGGAGGGGGGGGGGGTCTGAGCAGGGCAGTGGCTACATGAGGGTGTTGGGATTTTTGAGGTGTACGTGTGAAAGCATGATGTGGAGTGCGGGGTAGGAGGAGGAGGGGGGAAAAGACGAACCACACACGATTGAAGCTGCTGCCAGGGCAAGAGAGTAGCAAACGTAAAAACTGACCGAAAGGCGTCCGAGGCGACTGTGACGACTGTGACCTCGGGATGACGAAGTGACGTTGATGTCGGAAATCCTACCTACCTAAGCCGCCAGAATTAAAAAGCTGAATAGTATAGCCAATCCGTAAAGAAGTAGGTGTAGAAAAGTAGTAGTGAAGGCGGCGAGTAAAACAGTGCTGTCGTAAAGGTGGCCTAAAGTTGCTGGCCTGGAGAAAAAGGCTGATTTGCTGATACTGAAAGGCTGTCGGTATGCAAGTGCTCCTCCCAACCCCCCAAAAAAAACTAAAACGCGCGACCGACCCGACCGACCCGACTATTCTATTCCGGCTAGCCTACCGACGCCAACGCGATATACCAAAGAAGCTCGAACCACCCTTTGGACTCACCTGGCCAGGCCGCAGAAGTAGTGGCAAAAGGCACATGCAAAAGCAAAAGGGTAGCAAAGAGGTGAGCCGGGTGCGATAAAGGACAAGGAGACATGCGAATGCTGCTGAGGAATAGTAGTAGCTGGCTGGCTGATTTGAAATTTTGACTGAGAAGGGAAAATAAAGGAAATGGAAACGCTAACGGGGTGAGAGCAATTAGGGAAATAATAATAGAAAATATAATAAAAACAAAAAACAGCCAAGCAGCCAAGGAGGAGGGGGGAAGAGGGGGAAGAAGACGAACCATGAGCTAGTGAAGCTGCTGCCAAGGAAAGAGGGGGAGGGGGAGGAGGAGGGAGGGGAGAGGGGAAAATGTAACATCTGAAAAACAGGTGATCCGGTATAAACCGGTATAAACCGTTAGACGTTACCCAGTCACCCACCCCACTCAGTCACCCACCCGAGTTGATGAGTGCGTACAGTGGTCCGATACCTGCCAACACACAGCCGCCCGCCAACAGCGCCTGGTACTCCTGGAGTTGGCCGTTGGCAGTTGGCAGTTGTCGGTTGTCAGGGGAGAGAGGGGAGGAAGAGGAGTGGAAAGCACATAACGTAAGCATTAAGGAGCCGGGAGCACGAGGACAATGCAATACGATAACAGTACATTGCAGTACGCCGTACAACAGGCCCCGCAGGGGGGTCACACGTGGCACGTGACGCGGCAAGGTGTGTTTTTTCTTGGGGGAGTTCGGACACATTACGTGAACTCGACACGGCAACCCGTACGGCACACCGGGGGGGGGTGAGGTTACACGAAAACAGCACAGTGGGGTAGATGGGAAAACGTCGTAGAGAAGATATTAAAATGAAATGGGACGGTTGCGGTCATCCAGGGAGGGAGGGAGGGAGGGAAAGACGAACCACAAACGAGTGAAGCTGCTGCCAGGGAGGGAGGGAGGGAGGGAATCAACCGAATCACACGCATGAGCGCAGAAGCATCAGCGAACAGGCCAGGGGCAGCAGAACAACCTGTCGCCATTCTCTCAAACACACCCCGAAACATACACAAAAACACACACACACGCACACACACGTACTTTGCGCTTGTTGTACAGCCACTGCCCACCCGCCCCGCCGCCAATGACCCCCAACGCTCCGCCCGCTCCGAAAAACAAGATCACGGCCGTGGCGGCCTGAAAGGGGGGGCCAAGATGTACGGAAAGGGTTAGTTGGGATCAGTTGGATTTGGCTGGAGAACGGACACAAGCCGCACCCCCTCCCCCTCCCCTCCCCCTCCCCTCCGCCTCCCAGATACATGTTCTTTCGCTTCCTAGCTGGCCACGCCACCGCGATGACTACCACCCAAGTCACTACTGATTGGTAATTTCCTACAACTTTTCCTGCAATATCTACCCATGCCCGGGGGGTTCCGCCTATCCCTGGTATCAGCTTCACTCTCCTCCGTGGTTCGGTTCCCTTCCGCCTCCCCTCCTCTCCACCAAATCCCCAACCCCCCAACATCGATCGCCAGTGGTTCGTCTTAACCCCCAACTCCATCCACACGTACCCACCCACGTCCGCACACGCACACACACATACTCCCCACCTCCCACCTTCCCACCTACCTCCCCACCTACCTACCTCCCTACCTACCTACACACGCACCTGTACCGTAAAACCCTTTTGTTGCGCAAGGAAATCATTGAAGTACGTGAGCACCATGCCCCACGGCAAGCTGCCCGGGAGCCCCTGTCCAATGACCAGCACGTTGGTGGGGCAGCGCAGCAGCACCCCCACCTTGGACCAGCTGATGGAGCCCTCGTACGCACCCAGGCCCTCCGAGTAACTGATCGGGGGGTGGGGGGTGGGGGAGAATACGTGTGTGTATGTGCGTGTGTGCGTGTGTGCGCGTGTTTGTGTGCGTGTATGCGTGTGTGTGATAGGCGGTGATGGGTGAGGTTTGGGACGTTTGGGTGTGTAAAAAGTTGTGTGCACGTGTGGTGCAACATGGACGAGAAAAGCAACTGTCAACGTCCAAAAAACACACAACATGATCTGCAGAAGTCTGTACGGACTTAGCACCAGAGGGGGAATGTGTCATAAGGCTGTAAATGTGCGAGAGAGGCGGAAGCGGCTATCGTAAATGCAGGGGAGGGTCTTCCTTCCCCCTCTTCCTCCCCACCCACCCCCTCACCGCTCCCTCAGCGCCTCCTCAAACGCCCCTCTAGGGGGCTCCTGCGTGGTCGCCAGCATGAGCAGAGCCGCACACAGGGACGGCGCCGCGACCACAACGAACGGCAGGCGCCAGTTCGTGGCGGGACCTATGGAACCGCTCAGGGCCTGGGGGGGGGGAGAGAAGGGGGGGAAGAGACGAACCACGTGAACGAGTGAAGCTGCTGCCAGGGCAAGAATGTACAGACAAGAGGTAGAACTGACCAGATAGGGGGAAAGACGAACCACAGACGACAGATGCTGACACCAGAGATAGACGAGGAGGGGGTTTGGAAGGCAGTTGGTGGGGCGAGGAGAAGGGGGAAGGAAAAGGGGGAGGGGAAATGGAGCGGGAGGAAAGGGGAGGACGGTGAGAGGTAACAACCTGCATGTGACGATGTGGGGTGTGTGCGTGTGTGTGTGTGTCACATATACACATACACATACACGCACATACACCCTTCCAGGTATGTCCCTTTCCAACACCACATGTATGCATACATACATACATACGGCAGGCCCCCCCCGCGCACCTGGCCCGCAGCAATCCCCAGCCCCGTGGCTATCTGCACCGCCGCGCTGACCGCCGTCCTCCTACCCGGCGGGTACAGGTCCCCCAGCAAACTGAACACCAACGGGAAGCAACCGCCAACTGCCACACCCGTCAAGGCGCGAAGCAGGAAGAACTGCCAGAAGGACCTGACCTGCATGCAAATGGCAGTGGGGGAAGGTGAGGGTCCCTTTCACACATGTTGCTAGGCTCCCGCCGCCCACACACAGATGTGTAGTGTAATGGCTTTGGACTCCTACCACCTCCTATTCGGCAGTTGGCGTCTCTTGGCCGGGCAAGTCGCCGCACTCGCTCCTTTGACCCCCTGCATCATCACCATTATATAATTACCGCCCACTCCACCCCACCTCACCCCACCCTTCCATCCACTCCCCCACCCCACCCCACCATTCCATCCACTCCCACACCCATCCACTCACCCCCGGCTCCCTCCCCCACCTCACCCAGTATGTGAGCAGGCAGGGCGTCTCCCCCACCACCACCACCCAGAACAGCAGTGTACGGCGGTTGATGTCCCCCCGGTCAGTCAGCCAGCCCACCAGCAGGGCCGCGGGGGCCCCCACGGCGAAGAAGGCCGCCATCAGAGCGCCCCCCAGCAACGTGTCCTTCTGACGTTCATTGAGACGGAAGTAGTTGGCGGCGGCGGTGAGCTGCCGGGGGGGGATGGGGGAGGAAGGGGTGGGGCTGTGGACGGGGTGGGAGCTGAATGCACAATCAAAAAAAGCAATTGCCGACGTCCATAGTTGTGGTTGTGGTGGGGGGGTTGGAAAAGGGAAGGGAGGGTGGGGGAGGTTGTATGAGTGGCAATACACACCTTGCTTTGAATGGCCTGACCTGACGACGTGTCCGCATCTTGACCCTTCACCCCTGCCCGCCCCCCCCACATACACCGTCCCCCCCACAAGTTAAACATCTGTGTACACCCTGCATATGGTATGACCCCATCACGATCACCGTGCGCATCTCTGAACTGATACCTCACTTCCTAACGCACACGGTCGACCCGCACGGCCAGAGGGGCTGGTGATCCCGGATCCGGTCGTTGACTGGTGGTTCCTGCAGACCTGCCCCTCTTCCTTCCCCATCCTTGCTCCTTGCATACGATCTCCCCCTCCCCTCAGGCCCCCTTTCGTAGCCTTGGCCCTTCTTAAGTCTTGCATGTACCCCCCTCCCTCTCACTCTCCCCCCCCCGGGCCCCCCCCTCCCCCTCACATTCGGCGCCAGCAGGTTCTGGTCGGCGAAGAGCAGCGCGGCAACCAGGCAGAACATGAACACCATCCACCTCCTCCGAGTCAGGGAGATGGGGTGCTGGAAGGGAGGGGGAGGCTGCGCAGGCAGCAGCGCTGCGGGGCGCAGAGCAGCAGGTCAAGTGTGTGTGGGGTGTAGGGGGGTTAGGGAGATGAATTATATTGTACAAAATTTTCAAATAGCGAGGCGAGCTCTTTCCAGCTGTGAAAATGGGTGAAACGAAACCCCACTGCCGAAATGCACGCGAAGAGAGAAGGATGGGGGCTTTGGGGTCGTGGGTGGGTGGGAGGAGGAAGGGGGGAAATAGGTGGTGTAGGGAAGGAGGAGAGAGAGGGGAAGGAGGGACAGGGTGCCCAGGAGGCGGTGCAGGGCGAGGACGAGGACGTGACTGTGGTACTGCGACTGGTAAAGGGGTAAAGGGAACGGGGGCAATTAGACAAAGAAGAGGCAAGGGAGGGGGGGGGACGCCATGGGAATGAAGCCTGCTCAAAGGACTACGCAAGGAGGAGCTGGCTGGGGGATGGAAAGGTGAGGCGGGGAAAGACGAACCACACACGATTGAAGCTGCTGTGAGGCGGGGAGGTTAGGGGCGTTTGGGAAAGAGGTTAAAGGCGTCGTGGACGGCCGGACGAGGAGGAGCGGGACGGAACGGGTCACCTTTTCCTTGCTACGGATGGTTGACGAAAGTGAGAAAATGGGCCACAACGGAAATTTGCAGACGGTGCGGGACCCTGGGCCTGGAATGCAGAGTACAGAAAAGAGAGTGCGTGGGCGCGTCCTCACCCTCTTGAATCTCCATGGCCGCTCTGGCGCTGCTGCCGCCGGTGCTGGGGGGAAGGCCCCGCGGACTTGTCAAAAGTTCCGGAGATGCAATAGGTCCTGGCGCCGTTCCATGAGGTCCCGTCGGCGTTGACCCGATCGCAGCAGGGTTGCCTTTGCTGCTTACTGCTGAGGTCTCATCCCATGTGGCAAGCTCACCGCTGTTGGCAGAGTTCTCTAAGTGGGATGGTGATGCCAGGCCGGATGTCGCAGGCATTGTGCCCGGCAGCGGCAAGTCGTACTGCGGGAATGCGTGAGCTCTAGAGCATGAGGTTTCCCCCTCAGCATGTCCCCTAGATACCAACTGCTGCTGCGCGTAAGCCGTGCCCCCCTGTCCTCCAGCCATTGTAGTTTTTGCTGGCTTAGTTCACGACGTAGCATTCATACATAGACGTGATTATCCCTAATCATCGTGGTGTCCAACATCGTAGCACAAGCAACGGCCTTGAGCGGTTTGCAAAAATTATCCCATTTACTGCAGAGGTCCAACGCTATACTGTGACGTAATGATCTGTAGATGACTTACGTTACATGGAGGGTATTGCATAAAATGATTGCGCTTTATGACGGTTGACGGAATGACAACTTGCAAAATTACAGTCATCCAAGTCATCATGCCAAGCCCCATAACGGGGCTGCCGGTGCCCTTTCAATTTGGGATGCCATAACATAGTTGCTTCCTTGCTGGCACAGTATTGCGTGCCCTAGGTCAGCTGGGCGGCATAGGCTCGTGTGTGGTTTCGAACTGGACAAGGCACGTTAGGGCACTATAAAAGTAAATTGTGGTTATTTGATCGTTGATCGAAGGAAGACTGGGCACCGCAAGCAAGGCAGGAGGACTGGGCGCCGCTCGCGCCCTGACACAGGGCTTGCAATCCTAAGGAAAGGGAGTGGTCGCTGAAAATGGCAGCTTTTACGGAGGAGAGCGAAGACGATTCGGGCGAGGGTATAGCGGCGGACGACCTTTTCGCTTATGGCACGCCACCGACACGCAGCGCTCTCAAGCTGGTGCCCAGGACACGCAGCACAGGTAAACAACGTCACATTATTGGTTCTGGGCTTGTGGCCAGGGTTTCCTATCTTGTTTGCAAAGAGGGTGCACCCCTAAAACTGCTCGTCATGAACCTAAGCTTTGCTTGCTCGCAACTCGTAACTCGTGTGGTCTTGATCTAGTGCTTAATTACACACCACTTCCTGAAAATGCTATGGGGGGCTCTAGTTACTCACGGTTACGCACTGGCCCGCGCCATTCTACCGGAAGCTGCGACGGCACGACGTCGCCCCGAGCAGGGGACGCCTTTCCGAGCCCCTTACCAGCTCCACACCTCCAAGCACAACTTATGATACGCTACCGCAGACGCGTATACACATGAGCCGCTTTCCACTCGGCGGACTCGGTCATGTTTGCGCCGCTCGTGCAGCTTGACTGTCCAGGCCCAAAGCACAGAATACAAAAGCCATACTGAAGATGGTTGAAAAACAACCATGCCATATTGAAGAGGGTATGAAGTTATGAACCATTGAGGTCAGCCAGCAGATTCCTCTACCCTTAGCCAAATGGCGAAAAGGTCTGGAGTTCTGCTGGCTGCCCAGCCGCCCAGCCACTCCCAATTTCCCTCTTGTCCACACACCTGTATCGGGTAACAAGTTCATGAGAGAAAGCCTTGTTTTGGGGTAGCCATCCGCACACGATTACTTTGGCGCTTCCAGTTCAGATATCCTTCGCATTTGTCCTGCACTTGACGATTGGCGACTAGGTGGTTATGGCAGTGCTTTTGGAATCTGCCGCTGGTCCAACAAGTCGGTATCTGCATCTTTGTCTTAGCCTTCGCTGTCCTTGTCGTTGTCGTCGCAGCCCAATTGTGTATCCCCAAGCAAATCCCGGGGGTCGGAAGAACGGAAGGAAGGAAAGGAAAATTTGTAAGAGATCCACTTTGAAAGCCCAGGCGGGAAGTTACCCCGGCGCAGGTGGAGGGAAGGACCTCGGCTGGAAGCGAGGGGAAAGAAATCTTACAGCCGACCCAGATGGGAATTGATTGACACGGGACGAAGCATATGTTGTTTTGGGAGGTCTAGGAGGGCCTAGATTGAGGCTTAGGAAGATTCTAATTGAATTCCAGGGAGAGATTCCATCTGGGTCATCCACGATGCCACAACT
Organism: Volvox carteri f. nagariensis; assembly: GCF_000143455.1. Classification (NCBI taxonomy): domain Eukaryota; kingdom Viridiplantae; phylum Chlorophyta; class Chlorophyceae; order Chlamydomonadales; family Volvocaceae; genus Volvox; species Volvox carteri. The sequence continues at coordinate 981,350 of NW_003307575.1, forward strand.
AGCACAACTAGCTGCAGGAGATCCCCCAACCCAGAAGGAAGCACATAATAGGTGCGGGGGCCCGGGCGGGCCTCTGGCTTTGGCAGAGCCCCCCTCCCATCGACGCAAGGAACCCCACCTTCTAGGCCTCTTCCCCATAGCCTCATCGAGTTGGATACGTGGAGCCACCACGGGCGGGTTTCTGACCGTTTTTCGGTTGGTTGGTTGGTTGGTTGGTTAGTCATAACCGAGCACCGGTTTATTGCTGGCCCCGAGTATATCTGTCCACCGCTCCGCTGTCATCGCTTTATGTTAATCTGCGCTACCTGCACTGCCATCAGCCGTAATCGTACGTCCTATGTCGTACTTGTCTTGTCGTACACAGGTGGCAAATCGGAAGGGAAACGCTCGGGTGTGGGCAAGCCCCACCGCGTGGCATCGTCCAAGGTAAAATGAGCTTCTTTTCCCCTTTTTCTATCCCCCAGCCCTTCTCTCTTTTCACCTCGTTGGAAATCGATCACATTTGACTTCAGCAGTTTTGCAGTTTGTAATGTACCCATTCCCAATCGATCTCCTCTTTGGCATTTGCACATAGTCCCAAGCCTCCCCGCATATTTAAAGAGAACTTCGACAGATGATTTTTCGAGTTATTGTTTCTAAGCCCTTGAGCACATCCCCAGAACCGATTTCCCACCGACTCTCCTGCCTTTTTATTCCCTAAGCCCGCTGGACGTCCAACATGACAACCCATGCCGTGTGTGTTTTTTCGTGCTCTTCCTCCCGCGTCGTCGCACTCACCATTCCTTCCGTACTTTTGTCCGTACATTTCTTCGTACGTCGTTCGTACCTCAGACGTTGGACCCTGCCTCAGCGGTGGTGCGCCAGGGCCGCAACCTGACGGCGGCGCGGCGGGAGTCCAAGGGCCGACGGCAAAAGGCCCGCCAGCAGGCCAGGTCGTACAAGGTACGACAGAACTGTGTAACTGTGTAATTTGTAACCGTGGCCGTGACTCATCAACTTCGGCGCCTTTAATCACCTGTGACCGCGATCGCCACAGCCTCGGTTATAACCGTAACTGTAACTAAACTAACGGCCGAGCAGTGGCCGTAGCCGTAACCATGGTCACCGGGACCCTCAGCCCTCCTCTTCTCGCCCGCCCGCCAAATCCAATCTTCCGTACGGTACGGCAGGAAATTGATACGATGCTGGAGGCTCTGGGCATTGGCACAGCGACCGACCCGGGGGTCATTCCCTCCGCCAGTGGCGGCGGCGGCAGCACCTCAGGTATGCCGCCAAGCCCCGTCAGCTCCACGTTAAGTCTGTCGTTGGCGTTTTCATCCGAGGCTCAGCTCGCAGCGCTTGCCACCCCCACGGCGCTGTCGAGCCGGGCAGGGACGCCGCCTCCGGGGCTTTCCGCGGCCGTGGGCGCGGGCACTGGCCCAGCGACGGCGGCGACGGCAAGAGGAGGAGGCGGCGTGGGCGTATGGACTTCGGCGACGGCGGTCGCTGGGGCCTTTGGTCGTCGAGTGACGAGCGACTTGTCATTGAAATCGTGAGTCATAACCCCCCCCCGCAACCCCCCTCCCCCACACCCAGTTTTGGGCCGTCGGCAGTTTACCTTTTGCCTCTTACATCCTCACATCCTCACATCACATGTCCCCCCCCCCCCACACACACACGCAGAGACAACCCTCTTCACACTCTTCCACTCTTCACACGCTGTTCCATTTACCACGGTCGTCATTTCCCTCCTACCGCGGCTCAGATCATTTCATTCGACACACCCTCCTCCTTTCTTTACTTCTCACTGACATCGCATCAAAGTCTTTCCTTGGCATCACCTTCACCTTCGTTCACGTGGTTCGTCTTCTCCCCACCTCTCTCTCTCCCTCTCTCTCTCCCTCTCCTGCAGCTCGGACTTCCCCTCTGGCTACTCCACCCCGGAGCGACGTCCCTCCACGGCCGCTATGGCGGTGGTGGCTGCGGGGCCAGGATCCAGATGTGAACATCCTGGTCGGCTAGCACCTGGAATCGCCGCTACTGCTACTACTGCTGCTGCTACTACTGCTGCTACTGCGGCTGCAGTACCTGGTGGCGGTGCTGGCGGCAGTGGCGCTGCTGTCGGACAGCCGATGGATGCTTTGTAAGTTAGGGCAAACAACAGCCCAGCAAGAGATTACCACTAGATCGTGTTCCGAGCTCGCAGGGGGGCAGGTGGCGTTTCCTGCCGCTGGTACGTTGCCAATGTTGTACATTTTCATTTACGTGTACGAACGGTACGGCCATCCATCCGTCCGTACATCCATATAACCAGCACGCCATGCATTCTTTTGAGAGCTTTTTTTTGCTTGTGAGAGCAAGACCGCCCCAACCAGCTAGCTAGCTAGCTAACTATGCAAACTATGCGTTTCTTGCTCCCTCCATGTAGTCATGTAATCCAATCCCCTCATCCATCCACCCATTCCATCCATCTGACCATTCCGTCCATCCATTCATCCATCCACCCATCCTTTCTTTCCTCAATTTTCCTGCTGTTGATTTCCTCGTCGGAGATGTTCCTGATTATTTCATCGCCTTTCCGTCGGTCCCTTCGCTGTCCCGTACAAACCCAAACCCGCAGTGACGTCAGCCGGAGCTCTGTAGCAGGGGTAGCGGCGGCGGTGCCGCCGGGGCTTCCGCCCCGCAGCCCCACACCCCCCGCAATGCAGACCGTTCCCCCGTTTCCCGCTATCGGGAATCTACCTGCGACCGTGCCCATTCACGGACCATTGCAGCCGCCGGCGGCGGCGGCGGCGGCGACGGCGACGGCGACGGCAGCGAACCAACGGAGGTCTAATTCTAACATTATTGCAACCGCCGCCTCCGCCTCCGCCGCCACCAGCATTGCCGTACAGCAGATGGGCCAGCGGCATCCGCACCGACGCAGCATCAGCTACGAAGAGGAGGTGGCGGCGGCGGCAAGGCGGGGGCCGGCAGCGGCATCGGCGGCGGCGGCGGAAGTAACGGCACCGGCGGCGGCGGGGTCCGTGCCGTACCACCATCCGACGCCCATACGCATCGGTTGGGATGCAGTTCACATGTCGCCGCCGCTGCCGCTGCCGCCGTTGTCGTCCACGGCGGCACTTGGAGGTGGCGGCGCCGCCGCCAGTACTGCAATGGTGACCACGGAGGGTTTGCCGGCGTCCCGTTCCTACGGCGCTTTAGCTGACCGGTGAGTTGGCGGCGGATCTCGTCACGTGGAGTGCGGGGTTAGTGTAAGGTTGGTGTGAAGTCGTACAGTCGTACAAGCAAGAAAAGCAAAGGGTCAACTGCCGACCTTCTCGGGTCGGTGGGGCAGTGGAGCTCGCGACGTGGACGGGGGCGTGACGTGGTCGTGGCGTGACGTCATTGCTGGTGACAGTCTGCGGAAGGCGAGCCGCAGCAGGGGTGCCGCAGGGCACGGCAGCGCAGGGCTGATCTCAGGAGGAAATCCCAAGCGGTCTGGCGGGTGCTGGATTTCAACCCCCCCCTGTGCGATGTGCCTTTTCGCTGTCAAAGCTCCCCACCAAGGTGAAGCAGCTCCCCCGTGCACCTGCCTCGGATGAGTACTCGTTATTTTTACTGGCACCCCTTGCCTTATATTACCCTACCCTACCTTGCCCTACCTTGCTACCATGTCTGTTCCTCTACATCTACCCGAACCTAAACCCTACCCCGACCCTATCCTGCCCTATCTACCCCTTGACCTATGCTACACTGCCGTACACACTGCCGTACCACACAGGGACGAGTTTCGGCGTCAGCTGGGTTCCGTGTTGGTGGGTCATGGTTTGAGTTTAGAGGAGTTGGAGGCCCAACTGGTGGAGGTGGAGGAGCGGGGGGAGGCGCTAGAGGCGGCGATTGGGGTGTTGGTGGAGGAGGGGGAGGGGATGGAGGCGGAGGCTGGCGCGACGGCGGAGGCGACGGAGGCCGTGGGGGGGCGGAACGGAAGCCGCGAGGGAAGGGGCGGCGATGACAGCGACGGAGGGACGACGACGACGACGGAGGAGGAGGAGGAGGAGGGCTTGGGAGGTGCGGGGGGAAGGGGGGGAAGAGGACCCACAGACGAGTGATGCTCGGTGGTTTGCGGGGAGTTTGTGTTTTTTATGTGTGTCTGTGTAAGGGGAGAAAGAATGCGTCCTGCCAGTATCTTCAGTTCTCACACGCCTCCTGGGATTCCTGTTAACTTAGGGTTTAATAAAACCCGTGTTTTGCGTGGCTGTGCTTTCCTTGCGAAGGACTCACTCACACCCCCTCACCGCCCTCAACCAATTTCCCATCACTGGAACATGGGGGATAACTGCCCCCCTTGCAGGCGGCGGCCGCTCCCCTCCTTTCTCTTGGTTGGAGCTTTCTGAGCACGTGAGTTCGTTGGACGAGATGTACCGCAAAGTGAAAGATCTACTGAGGAAGGCTAAACCGCTCAGGTAAGGGGGCAAGTGGAAGGACGGAGGGGGGTGTTGGGTGAGTTCGGGAAAATGAATGGGCTATGGATGGGCCAAGGGGGGGGGAGGAAGGGTATTAATTTGACGTCTGTGCTAAGCCTCGGGCGCTAAGACCGTGCCTGCCGTACATGCGGTTTTTGGCTGTTTGCCTAGTCCTAGTTGTGTGTCTTCGTGCCTGATGCGTGCGTTCGTCCAGTCCACGTCGTCTGGTTTTAAGTCTAAGGCTAAGAATTGGTCGGAGTACCATGGGACTGCCGTACGACATGCACGGGATGCATGCCGTACGCCGTACGCCTGTAGGTCTCACGCAGCAGAGGACCCCGAGCTGCTGCCCCGGCTGCACGACCTCGCGTTGAGGCTGCTGGGGGGGCTGGCGGAGGCGGCGGAGGCGCTGGGGAAGGCTGCGGTGTGCGGGCTGCGCGGGTTGGGGACAGCGGCGATGCGCGCGGGACCCGCCGCCGCCGCCGCCGCTGCCGCCGCCGCCGCCGCCGGTGGTGGTGGTGGCGCTGCGTTGGGACGGTTGGGAAGTGAGGAGGATGTTCGCGCTGCCGGCAAGACTGTACGGAGGTTGTTGGACGCCATCGACCACGTGAGCAAGAAAATCAGGTGGGGATCAGGGCTGGATGGCTGACGATGTACGACGGTGATGAGAGGGGTTTGAGATGGGGGATGGGGGATGGGGGTTATGTGGGCTGCGGGAGAAGGGGGTTGGTACGGGATTCGAAGCTAGGTCAATGGAGCAGTAGGGTTGTGTCGTATATGTGTGAGCCATATCCTTCTCCGGCCACCTCCCCCAATAGGAGGGTTGAGGCTTTTTTTGGCAACCCCCTCTCGCTCTCCACGCTCCTTTCCTCTTCCGCACACTTTTACCTTGGGTATTTGTGACCTCCGAACCGCAACTCTCGTCCCCCAACTCCCACTTCTGTGGTGGTATTGGTAATCGTGGGGGCTGCGTCTCTTTTTATACTTTTGTCCACGTTTTCTGTGGGTGGGTGGGGGTGGGTGGG
>NW_003307575.1:987026-1001003 GCF_000143455.1 Volvox carteri f. nagariensis
TTTGGTCAAACTCCCAAGTATGTTTCCTTCCCGTTGTCTATTACCCTTCTACCCCTTCTCCCTTTCCTACCTTCACATCGCCATCATCATCACCACGAAGCCCCCCTCCTCCGAACCCCCCGCCCTCCTGACCAACTCACTCCCAAATTGCTCCTCCACAGTGACGACCTGGGCGGTAAGGACAGTCCGGAGGCCAGGGGGATGCTGGACAGATGCCAGGTGGGTGCGTGACTGAAGGAGAGGAGAGGTGCTGGATTTTTTTGTAAATAAAAATACAAAACATTGAATTAAAAATAAAATAAAATAAAGAAAAATAGGGGAAAAGCGGTAGCGGTAGCGGGACCCGTAGGGGCGATGGGATGGGAGTAGGCGCTGACGAGGGCTGATGCCGGCCGGGGTGATGGGCTGATGGGCCTGGGTAGATGTTTTAATTGCGATTGGGAGGGGAAGAAATACCATTTCACCCTGTCCACATAGTTCACTTACACTGACATTCATCACCACTTAAAAGAGTGATAATAAGTGCGAAGGTCTCCACGGAGGTCGTACAACACACATACACACCTACACGCACACGCACACGCAAGCACGCAGGCACACATACACAGACGCACGCACGGCTGCTCTTAATCAACATATTGATCTCTGTGCGGGCGTGTGCTGTGCCGTACACTGCCGTACGGTCCTCTCCTTTGCAGGCGATTTCCTTGAAGCTTGCCCGTGCGAGTATCCACGCCGCTGAGACCGCTGCCCCGGTGTTGCTGACCCGGGGGTCGCTGTCACCGCACAGCTTTGTACATGAGAAGAGCAGTCAGGTTCGTCCGGGGGGGGGGAAAACAGGCAGTTGATGAAGGTAACAAAAACCTGGCTGTGGCTGCCACTAACTGGGGGACATCACTTCATGTATGATTTTTGCAAATTTGCATTAGCAAAGGTTTTGAATGATTCAAAACACACACACACACACACATTCAATCATGACCGGTGAATCATAATATCATAATAATCCCTCGTCCCCCCCCCGCTCCCCTTCAGGCCAAGCGGTTGGTTGCCATCTGGGAGGAGGCGAGCCGCCAGGCGGGTATATGTGGTTGGGAGTTGGGAGTTGTACGGGAGTCCCGAGATTCCGCGCATTTACGTGGGTGGTTGGTAGTTGGTGGTTTATTTTTAGTGATTGCGAGACCGGATGGCCTCCGTGGCGCGATCTGAACAGCCATGAGTGACTGTCATGCGGCGTTTGTGGGCTGGTCAGGGGGGAAATGAAAGGGCATGGATGTTGGCCGGGGGCGGGGAGGAGGGTCTTGACTATTTGGTTTTCACTCCAATTCGCCACTCAATAAGAGGGCCTCCTTGCTCCACTGCCACCACATTCCCGAGCAGACCGACCGTATTGCCAAGCGCTACAGCCCGCAACGTCTGTCGCTGTACAGCGAGCTTTGCGACGCGTACGAAAAGGCGGGACTGTTGGCGCTCAAGATGACCCGTGGGTCGTTCTCGACCCAGCCGGGGAGCCGCGCGGGAAGCGAGACCGGTGGTCCTGGTGTGGATGAGGCCACGGAAACGACGGAGGACACCATTTGCGATGGCGACGGCGATGGCGACGGGGACGACGGCGACGACCCGGACGGCATGATGAGCTTATCGTCGGGCTTCAACAGTGACTGCAGCCTCGGCATCAGGGGGGGCCCCCCCAATGGCGGCAGCGGTGGCGGTGCCTTGGCGGTGACGGCGTGGGGTGGCGGCGCCGCTGGGGCGTGGGGCGGCGGCGCCGGCGCCGGGCGGGGCCGGCGGCGGCGCGTTGTGACGAAGGAGGAGATTCAGGCTCAAGCCTGGGTGCCGTCGTTGCTGCAGGTATGAAAAAAACCGTTTTGGTTTTGTTGGCTGGTTTTGTTGGCTGGGACTTAGGTCTCCTTGGCCCACACCCAATAAGCTCCCCCTCTCTCTACCCCGCTCATCAACTTGCGTCGTACGAGCCCAGTGTAGTAGCCCAGTTTCCAGTTTCCAGTTTCAAATCACTGAGACCGTGAAATCCTATCGATATAGTTGTGTTTTACGTAAAGGCTCCCCGCCATCCCATTCACCATCACTATCACGATTACAATCAATATGGGTTGTACCAAACAAATGCAATGCAGTGCAGTGCAGTGCAGTGCAGTGCAGTGCAGTGCAGTGCAGCTCCCACAAGCTCCTCCGAAGTCGTCCAAATTCCTTCCCAACCTCTCGGCAAACCCTTCCCTGGCGCACACACACACAGACACACACACACAGACACAGACACACACACACACACAAAGCGCATACATGACACCGCGTTCCCCCCTCCCTTCATAATGGCGTTCCCCTTTCTGCAATATGTAAAATCCGGCTCCTACTATGTTTTGCATCATGCCCTTCGTAGTATTTTGGGACTGATACACAAATTTTTCTCAAGTTATATAAAGTTATAAGTTATACAAGTTGAAATGCTGCTCAGGCAGTTATTATTATAAGTTTATGGGTTCCGCCGCACGCGGCGAATGCGGGGGTGTGTCCATCAAAGCCTGAGGGGGCCCCACGGACAGCGTCATGAAAAAATACTGGTAAGGTAAGGAGTTCTTTCTTCTTTACAGAATATGTAGAGTTCTTCTTTCGGCCAAACGCTCCAACCGACCGAAACGTTAAACCCGCGTTAAACCCGCCGCGCCTCAGGTGCTCTTAAACCGAGCGTCTGAGGCCCACAGGAATCTCCGCAACGAGCTTGCCATGGTGGATCGCGTAACTGGCGGCGGCGGCGGCGGCGAGGGTGGCGGCGGCGGCGACGAGGCCGCCGGGACGACGGCGGCGGCGGCGGCGGCGGCGAGCCTGGAGATGATGCTCTATGGCTCCGCTGGCGGCTCGGGGTCGTTAGGGGTTGCGGTGGCGTCGTCGTACGAGCTGTCGGACGAGCAACTTGATGAACTGTGGATCCTGTTGGACGAGATGCAGCAAACGTTTGCGGAGCTGTGTTTGGCGAATCTGAGGCGGACTGTACGGCTGTGTGCAGGTATGTGTATGATGTGTGCATATGTACGATAGTAGTACTTTTTAGGAATATCGCATGGCATTACGCTAGGTCTATACATACGTTGATCCATTCCACTCTCCATTCCAACAACCCCCACCCCAATTCCAAAATACCTGCCCGTCAACCCAACCCTAAGACTCCTCCTTTACAAAAGTCGCGCGACTGGTTGTTGACTGAGGTACTTGTAGTTACTTACCTCTAGAGGCGTATATCCCCTAGTCCATCCTCCTTGGCATCAGCTTCACGCGTTCACGTGTGGTTCGTCTTTCTTACCCCCCCCGCCCATCCTCCTTGGCAGCAGCTTCAATCGTGTGTGGTTCGTCTTTCCCCCCCCCCCCCCGCCAAAACCGCCTGTGCCTTATTTCCACTTCCTTGGTGTTCTATCTATCCTTGGTTTACACGGTTTAACTGTATTTGTGAGTTGATTGATTCCTATCGCAGCCGCTACCACCTTCGCATTCGTACTCCTGCCGTAGGTAGAATTGACAATGTCATTAAGCGGCCCAGAAGCCTCCCACTCTGTAACATTACATGTACACCTACCTCGTGTATTTTTCGTCTCTTCTGCCCCCGGGGCGGGCGGGCGGGCGGGCGATCTTCCTTTCTTTTGTGCCTTCCCTCCCTGTATATATACACACATGTATATATCTATGTAAATGTATACACGTACACGTACACTTACACGTACATACATCCTACATGCGTACACATGTACGAAAAGGCGGCTCCGGTCCGCTGCCGATGTGGGCGCTGGAGTCTGTTCGCGACGCCGCGGAGGCGGCCCTGCGCTTCATCCACAGCCACGAGCACTCCTCCCTCGGCCTGGGGGACATGCTGGACATGCTGCAAACGGAGGGGGAGCTGTCCGAGGAGACGCAGGTGCGCCGCCGGGGGGAAAGACCGGGGGGAAAGACCGGGGGGAAAGACCGGGGGGAAAGATCGGGGGGAAAGACCGGGGGGAAAGACCGGGGGGAAAGACCGGGGGGAAAGACCGGGGGAAAAGACCGGGGGGAAAGACCGGGGGAAAAGACCGGGGGGAAAGACCGGGGGGAAAGACCGGGGGGAAAGATCGGGGGGAAAAGATCGGGGGGAAAGATCGGGGGGAAAGACCGGGGCGATCGGGGGGAAAGACCCGGGGGATCGGGGGGAAAGACGAACCACGTGAACGAAGGTGAAGCTGATGGCAAGGATAGACTGATGCGATGTCAGAAGTAAAGAAGGCGTAACCAACCAGTCGGGGATGGTGGGAACGGCTGGGTGGCTGACGGTTCGAGCGGGCAGGCCCGTGGAAATTGCAGTTGGGGTGGTTGGTGGTTGTGGTAGTTGGTTAAAATCGTTCGTTGGGCACAGGGGAGGCGCAAAAACACGATGCATGTTACTGTTACTGTTACTCCCCCTCGTGCCGGGATTAGTACGGAGAAGAAGTACAATAACAACCCGACATTGAGTTAGACATTAAGTTACGTGCTTAGCGTGGGACAATAAAATTGAGATAGCTATTAGGCTGTGCCGCCAACAACATTTTGGCGTTGTGTTTTACGTTATCCTATCCCTGTTTGTCGTGTAATTATGATCTCATGTATTTTACAAGTGACAAATTACAAGTTAAGCAACTTTTTTGTCATTTTGTAAAACTTTTTGCAATGTGATATCCAAGACCCCTTTCCTAACGGGAACTCCTACATGCCTGATTATTATCATTTAAATTTTGGACGACTGGACGACTGGACGACGCAGTGCTGGCTCCATTCCACATGGTCAGACTACACCAACCTCACCCGGCGCGTCGTCAATGGGTTGCTGTCCGTACGACGGCAAATAAATGTACGGCGGACCGTAGGGACAGGGCCGAGACTTCCGCTGTCGCGACTGCCCGCCGGGCAGGGTGGCGCTGCCGTCGCTGCCGTGCCGCCCTCCGCCTCGAATGGGGGATTAGCGGCTGGCGGCGGCGGCGGCGGCGGCGCCTATGGCCGAAGTGGGCCGTTGGCGGTTGGGGGCCCGCCGAGTGGACGACACGCTGCCACACGGGCAGCGCCGGCGTTGCCGTCAGGCCGTTCGCACCAGCCACCGCTGCAACTGCCGTACCAGCAGCAGCAGCAGACGCTGCCGTCCTGGCAGTTGCAGCAGCAGCAGCAATTACAGCAGCCACTGCAGCCGATCGCCCGGGGGGTTTCGGGGGGTTGGGGCGGGTTAGAGCTGGGCATCTCGGGTGGTACGACAGCATCGGCACAAGGCCCGGAACCGACGGCGCCCTGGCAGTACAGCAGGCCGTACGATGCTGCTGGTGCTGGTGCTGCAGCTGGGGGTTCCTCAGCCTTCGTTCACGCCGCTGCTGTCGTTGGCGGTCCGTCGGCGCCGACGACGGCCGGCGGCGGCAGCTGGAAGGCGGCTTTGTTGACGGTGCCGCAGCCCTCATCTGACGCCGCTGCGTCCACGGCCGCCGCCGTCAGTGGCGGAGCCGTACCCCTGCGGACCTCTCGAAGCAGTATCGACGCTGGGGGTACCGAGCGGCCGCAGCAGCCGGCAGTAGCATCCGTTGCCGCAGCCACCGCCGGCGGCAATGGCGCAGTAGCACTGCACAAGTCGTCATCATCCGTACGGTTGTCGGCAACGCCGGGGCCCAACAGCGGCGCGCAACGGCGAGTGGCGGCGGCAACGGCAGCAAAGTCGGCGGCCCGTTCGGGGAGAGGTGGTGGTGGCGGCAGAGGACGGCACGCCGGCGGCGGCGGCGGCCGCGGCCACGGCCGACTGTACGGCAGGGGTAGGTCACGGAGTCGTGGAGAGGAGGGACTGGACGCAACGGTGGCTGCGGCGTCACAACCGCCGCCACCGCCGCCTTTGCCGTACAATGGTCAGGAAGAGATGCACCGGTCGCAGCCGGACCCGTGGCCGCGTCTGGGCCAGCACGTCGTAACGGACAATGACGTCAGCGTGGTGAGCGACTGCGGCGCCGACTCAACGGCAGCTGCCGCCGCCACCGCCGCGGCACCCGCTTCGCCACGGCCCAGTTCGCCAATTGCTCTAGGGCCATCGTCTCCGCGATCTCCGCCACAGCTGCAGTCGCCGCCGCAGCAGCCGTCGGCAATAGCGGGTCCTTCTTGGGCGTCTGTGGCACGGGGCAGTACGGGAGGAACGGCAGCGACGGCGACGGCGGCGGCGGCGGTGGCGGCGGCAGCGACTGGGACCCGGCCGGCAACCACCGGCGGCGCCGGCCCAGGCACTCGCACCGCCGCACTCAAGTCCCCTTTTGAGATCGGATCTGGCGCGCAGCGCGCGGCCGCTGCAGCGGCAGCAGCAGCGGCGGCTCCGGGACTTCCTGCTGTCGGCGGCGGCGTTGGCGGCGGCTTCATCTCGTCGCCTTTTAAAGCTCTGGCCCAGCAACAGTCGTCGGCGTCGTCGCCGCAACGCTCGCCGCCACGTGCCGCCGCGGTGCCGTCGCCCTTCTTGGGTCAGGTCAGCGGCGGCGGCGGCGGCGGCGGCGGCGAAGCGACGGCAGATGGCGGCGGCGGCGGCGGCGGCAGCAAAGCCTCTGGGGTTTCTGGTGGGTTGGGGGCTCCTCCTGGACGAGCATTGGCGGCGGCGAATGTCCATAACTCCGACGTCGCTAACCCCCACCTCCGAAACCAACCACAGCTACGCCCCGCGTCGCAGTCGGGATCCGTGCCTCACTCACCGGTAGGGTACGGCGGCAGCGGTGACAGCAGCGGCAGCAACGGAGCATCCTCGTTCCAGGTACGGCTGTACGGTCTTTGTATGTACGGCACATGTGAACATAAAGGACGATGATGGCGATGCCCCAGTCAATATGATGGCGCTGTTCTGCTACGATGTACTGTACGATGTACGATGTACGACTTGCGGTCTGTCTTGTACGGACACACACACGCCGCGGAGGGGCTGCCGCAGGAAGGAAACCATCTTGATTTCTAGGCTGGCCCTAAGTTACAAATCTTGGCTTGCCAGCTCTGCATGTGTCAACTCCAAAGCTCAAAGCTCTCGAGCTCCTAAGTCCGGCGCATGGCTGTGTTTGCAGCAGCAACTTCAAAAACTGCCCCCCCCCTCTTGTCTTTTTCTTTCCTACCTCTCACATTCTGGGCCCCCCCTTCCCGCCAGCAGTTCGCTACAGGCCCAGTAGGCCGACCCACCGGCGGCAGCGCCGCCGCCGCCGCCGCCGCTGCTGCTGCTACTACTGCCGTGGGTGGCGGCGGCGGCGGCGCTGCCGGCGGTGGCGGCCATCGGACTCCTCGCCTAAGCAGCCCCAGCGGTTCGGGTCCCGTCGTACAGGGCTCAACCTGGAGGCCACCTTGCGTCGATACGGCCACTGCCGCTATCGGCGGCGCCGCCGCCGCCGCCGCCGCCGCTTCAGGACATCAGGCGAACGGCTCCCTTGTACTCAACGGCAGCCACCAGCACCACCAGCACCAGCAAAACGGTACGACCACTGCCGTCACCGCCGTCACCTCCGCCACCGCCGGCGCTGCTCCCGTCCAGGCTTCTCGGAGCGCCGGTATCGTCTCCGCCTTTGCCTCCGCCGCCGCGACGGCGGCTGCGCCAGCTGCTGCGGAAATGGCGGCGGCCGCCGCGGCTGCCGTACAGAACGCCACGTCGCTGTCGGCGGCGCTGTCGTTTGGTTTGGACAGCCATATGGCGATGCGGCGTCACGGGTCGTACAGCTTGCAAGGGTACGACTCTGTTGGCGGACGTGGCGGTGGCGGCGGCGGCGGCGCGCAGGACGAGAGCTGTTTGTTGGCAGATCCCGCGGTGAAGGAGCTGTTTCGGAGCATCGCGCAAGATCCTTTCTGGTGGGAGTGAGGGGGAGCCCCGTGAGGGAGCTCCGTGTGCGTGCTTCTTGGGTTTCACACGGCCATGTTGGTAATGTCGGGCACTTTGGGGTTCTTCCCCTTAAGGCCAATGACAATGGCTGAGCGCGGAGGTCAGGAAGCGGCTGGCGCGTGCACATGTGCAACCCTAAAACCCTAAAACCCATCCATCCGTCCATCCATTCTTGCCATAGCCATACTCACCCCTTCATCCACACCCCTTCATCCACACCCCTCACCACACCCCTCACCACCCTCACCACCACCCCGCTCAGGAACATTCGTTGGCGGGATCTCTCCCACGGCCTGACTCAGGGCTTGAGCAACTTCGTGGGGTCCGGATCCATAGGCCAGGTGTTTGCCGGTATGTACCTCCACGGGGAGGTGGCCATCAAGGTAATAAGGGGGTGGGGGGGGGCGGGGGGGCCGGGGGGGCGGGGGGGCGGGGGGGAGAAGACGAACCATGAGCGAGTGAAGCTGATGCCAAGGATAAGATTGGGGGGAGGGGGGAGGGGGGAGGGGGGAGGAACAAGCAATTTGAGAGGATGTGCTGATGATGGTGGTGATGGTAGGAGATGGAGATGGCAGAGGTGGGGAACCAATCGATGACGAGGAAAGTAGTGAAGAAAATATATGTGTGAATAAATAGTGCAAGTTATACGGCGGTGTTGACCATATCCTTCTAACGCCGTACGCGACGCTGTCGTACAAAATGTACTTGATCTGCTCGATTTGCTTGGCGCCGTTCCCGCATCGACACCGATGGCGTTTCGTTTTTGCGAATTTCGGCTGTCCGTATCTCCCCCCCCCTCCTCCTCACCACCTTTCAGGTCATTGGGATCAATCGCGACATGAAGTACGACTTGCGGGTGCGTGGGGGCCTGCTAGGGGGTGGGAAGGGGGAAAGAGGGAGACCCGAGGGGTATGGGAGTTGAAATTAGTTAATTAGTTAAAAAGGAGTTAGGAGTTACGAGTTAGTAGTTGAAAACAAGTAAAGAGGGGAAGGGATGGGGGAAAGACTACACGACCGACCATGTCCCACTTGCATCTTGTCATGGAAACAAACTCTTCCCTCTTTCCCCCCCCCCCCCCCACACACACACACACAGACGCCATACACACACACACAGACGCCATACACACACACACATTCTTCCTGGAGCATATATTGTTATTGCGTCCAATCAATCTTATCTATCGCGTGTACTGTGTCGTACAATTGTCGTATATTATGTTGCTGACCTTTCTCCTGCCCTTTCCTTTCCCGTTTCCTCCCCACTCGTACACTCGTTCGTGGTTCGTCTTCCCCTCCCGTACACCCCTGTTGTCGTACACAAGGCCCTCCGTGCTTTCAAGCACGAGGTGGATCTCAACAAGCGACTCAACCAGCACACCAACATAGTTCGATTTATTGGTGAGTGGCCCCCTGGAGTGGGGGGTGCCTGACAACGTTGGTTGGCTAAACTGAAGGCGCGACTGCAAAGGTCATGAGCGCGTTACTGCTAACGTTACTGGAAGCGTTACTGTGAGCGTTATTGTGAGCGGTTACTGTGAGCGTTACTGCGAGCGTTATACCTTGAGCGTTACTCAGAGCACAAGTGAGAGCGTTATACCCCCGTCCTTCCCCCTCTCGCCCCGTTGTCTTTTCCCACCTCGCCCACCTTCCATTCGCCAGTGGTTCGCCGTCCTTCCTCGACCTCGACCTCGACCTCACACTCCTGTGTGTTTTGCACCCACCCTCTTCACCTACCGCCTTCCGTACAGGCGTGTGTGCGGAGTACATTCAGCACGCCGCTCGCCAGGCAGGGCTGCTGGGGGAATTTTCGGATCGAGGGGGGCCGGGGCCGGTGGAGGGCCCTATGCAACACACTGGCACCACCGCGGCCACCACCACCACCACCGGGCCGTCCGGGGTCCTTGGCACTGGGGGGGGACATCAACCCATGCTGGCCATCGTGATGGAATACTGCCCTATGGGAACTCTGTACGACATGATTGGGGAGGTACGGCGAGTGTCGTACGGCGGGCCGCGTACAGCGCATCGCGTGAAAGAGGGGTCGGTTAGTTGTTTCCCAGTTATTGCTGTTGCTACCGTTGTTGTTATTGTTGTTGTTGTTGGTATTTTGGTATTTTAGGGCGAGGGGAAGGGGGTGGGGAAAGGACGTGTAGCCCGCCCTCCCCCCCTTCCTCCCACCCTCACCCTTCCCTTCCTCACCCCGTCCCTCCCTCCCTAACGCTCGGGTCGATGCAACATCACACACCGCTTAGGACTCACTCACTCACTGGGGGCAGTTTCGGACTTAGAGGGTTTGGACGCCTCCCCGCAGGCACAGCTCATTTGTCTGATTTCCTCCTGTGCATATGATTTCCCCCTCCTTCCCTGCCTCTCCCCCCCATTCGCTCGTGGTTTGTCTTTTCCCCCCACCCTCCCCCTCGCGTGGGGGTTTTGTTCACCATAAGGCCCAACAAGCCTCCCGGGGGCACCGCCGTCGGGGCCACGGAGCGGACTTCCTGCGGCGGTGGGAGCGGAGGTTGGAGGTGCTTCGGGGTGCAGCCGCCGGCCTGGAGTACATGCACAGCTGTGACGTCATCCATCACGACTTCACGTCGTACAACCTCTTACTGGAGGAAAAGGACGGGCGCTGGATTACCAAGGTAGTTAGGTATTTCGTTAGTTAGTTAGCACCGCCCACTCGAAAAAATTTGTTGTTGTTGCTTTTGGGTTGTGTGTTGGAGGGGGGTTACTGGGGGTGGGGGTGGGTGTTTTAGGTTACTGACAGCCTGCTTGGGTGAAAGGTGTGAGCCACCAAGCCTCGTATACTGGCGGACGAACAATTTCGTTCGTATAAATTTGTACTGCGCTTCCAAAGGGCCCACATACATACATACGCACATATGCATACATACAGACGTACACAGACACAGACAGACAGACACACACAGACAGACATACTTTTATACACATTCCTTCGCACGCAGGTTTGCGACTTCAACCTGAGTCGTGTGGTGGCGCGAGGCGGGGGTGCGGGAGCCGCCCTCACCGTCCCTAACTCGCACAACTACTGCAGCCCCCGTTGGCAGTCCCCGGAGTACCTGGCGGGGGAGGACTATGGCTGGGCCACCGACGTGTTTTCGTTTGCGGTGGTGGTGTGGGAGGTGAGGAGGGCGACGGCGGGGATTTGTCGGTGGTGGGTAACGACGGATATAGGGGTGGAGGGGGGAAGGTTGTCTGTGTATGGCTCAGGGGGGACCCCGCCTCTCCTCTCGGCACCCCCCCCCTTGATGGCATTTGAGGGGGTGGGGGCTCGCCGGGTGCGCCGGAGTCTCCCGGGGGTGGGGGAAGGGTTTGGAAACCGCCTGTCAGTTTCCTTCTTCGGTCCTCCGGTCGCCTTCGCCTGCCCTCCCGCTACCTGTGCATTTGTATGCCGCCTCGACTGCTGCTACTACCGCTGCTAATGCTGCTGCTACTACCGCTGCTAATGCTGCTGCTACTACCGCTGCTAATGCTGCTGCTACTACCGCTGCTAATGCTGCTGCTACTACCGCTGCTAATGCTGTTGCTACTACCGCTGCTAATGCTGCTGCTACTACCGCTGCTAATGCTGCTGCTACTACCGCTGCTAATGCTGCTGCTACTACCGCTGCTAATGCTGCTGCTACTACCGCTGCTAATGCTGCTGCTACTACCGCTGCTAATGCTGCTGCTACTACCGCTGCTAATTCTGCGGCTACTACCGCTGCTAATGCTGCTGCTACTACCGCTGCTAATGCTGCTGCTATTACCGCTGCTAATGCTGCTGCTACTACCGCTGCTAATGCTGCTGCTACTACCGCTGCTAATGCTGCTGCTACTACCGCTGCTAATGCTGCGGCTACTACCGCTGCTAATGCTGCTGCTACTACCGCTGCTAATGCTGCTGCTACTACCGCTGCTAATGCTGCTGCTACTACCGCTGCTAATGCTGCTGCTGCTACCGCTGCTACTGCTGTTGCTGCTACGGCTGCTGTTGCTGCTACGGCTGCTGCTGCTGCTACGGCTGCTGCTGCTGCTACGGCTGCTGCTGCTGCTACCGCTGCTAATGCTGCTACTGCTGCTGCGGCTACCGCTGCTAATGCTGCTGCTGCTACCGCTGCTAATGCTGCTGCTGCTACCGCTGCTAATGCTGCTGCTACTACCGCTGCTAATGCTGCTGCTACTACCGCTGCTAATGCTGCTGCTACTACCGCTGCTAATGCTGCTGCTACTACCGCTGCTAATGCTGCTGCTACTACCGCTGCTAATGCTGCTGCTACTACCGCTGCTAATGCTGCTGCTACTACCGCTGCTAATGCTGCTGCTACTACCGCTGCTAATGCTGCTGCTACTACCGCTGCTAATGCTGCTGCTACTACCGCTGCTAATGCTGCTGCTGCTACCGCTGCTACTGCTGTTGCTGCTACGGCTGCTACTGCTGCTGCTGCTACGGCTGCTGCTGCTGCTGCTGCTACGGCTGCTGCTGCTGCTACCGCTGCTACGGCTGCTACTGCTGCTACTGCTGCTGCTGCTACCGCTGCTAATGCTGTTGCTACTACCGCTGCTAATGCTGTTGCTACTACCGCTGCTAATGCTGCTGCTACTACCGCTGCTAATGCTGTTGCTGCTACTGCTGCTACTGCTGCTACTGCTGCTACTGCTGCTGCCTATTGCTGCTGCAGGTGGTCACCCTGCAGCGGCCCTGGGAGACGGAGCTCCAAGACGCCCGGTTCGAGCCCCTGGCCATGCACCGGATGTACTCGGACGGCAAGAGGCTCACCTTCCCGCGACCCGAGGACATAAAACCGCAACTGCCGGAGCTACCGCAGGTGAGGACATGCGTGTGTGCGCGTCTCTGTCTGTCTGTGTGTCTGTCTGTCTATATGTCTGTCTGTCTGTCTGTGCGTCTGTCTATCTGTGTGTCTGTGTCTGTGCGTCTGTATGTGTGTATAAACACGGGCACGGACACAAACACGTACCCCAAGATCAAAGTCGTTTGACGAACTTCACTTCCAGGCGCCCACATAAACTCAACACACACACATACACATACACACACGCGCCGCCAAGCACCCCGCGGGAAAAAGTGGGGGGAAACTGCGAGATAGGTCCGGTCGGATCCACGTCTTGGTCATCTGGGTTCTCTCTCCCTTGGGCCACCCAACACGTCCCCCCTTTTTTTATCCGCCTGCCCATCTGTCTGCCCATCTGTCTGTCTGTCTGTCTATCTATCTGTTCATATGTATCTGTGTCGTACAGCTCGTGGCTCTTTGTCAAGCCTGCTGGCGGAAGGACCCTCGAGAGCGACCGTGTATGGGCGAGGTGGCGGAGGAGATACTGAGTTTGCTGCAGGTGCGGGTTCGGGGAAGGGATGAAAGGGGGCAGAGATGGGTGGGTAGGTAGGGAGAGGGGAGTTGTCATTTGTGTGGTGGTGGTGGTGGTGGTAGTGGACGCGTTTGAGGAGTTTGGCGAAGTTTGAGGTGGGAGGAGCTTTTTCTCGTCCCTCCTATCGGCCCACCTACTGCTATTGTTATTGCTACTGCTGCTACCATTGCTACTGATGTTGCCATTGTTGCTACTGCTACTGCTACTGATGTTGCCATTGTTGCTACTGCTACTGATGTTGCCATTGTTGCTACTGCTACTGCTACTGATGTTGCTACTGGTGCTACTGATGTTGCTAGTGCTGCTACTGCTACTGATGTTGCTAGTGCTGCTACTGCTACTGATGTTGCTACTGGTGCTACTGATGTTGCTATTGTTGCTACTGCTACTGCTACCGCTGTGCAGAAAGTGCAAAAGCGGGAGAGGGCGGCCGCTGCCGCAGCTCGTGCGGCGGCCCTGACTGCCACCGGTGCATCACCCCATCTGGCGGGGCACCCGAACACACCGCCGAACACACAAACACAAGTACCAACAGCTGCCGCTGACGCTGCTCCCGCTCCCGCCCCGGTTGCGGCTGCGGCTGCGGCTGCCGACGCGGCGGCGGCGGTGGTGGCGGTGGCGCCAGCCGCTTCCGTTGGCGTGCCTCCGGCGTCACCGCCCGTGGCGGCATCGGCGGCGGCGGCAACGGCGGCGGCAGCTGCAGCAGCTGCACCCTC
>NW_003307575.1:1001143-1001982 GCF_000143455.1 Volvox carteri f. nagariensis
GACTGCTGCTACTACCGCTGCTAATGCTGCTGCTACTACCGCTGCTAATGCTGCTGCTACTACCGCTGCTAATGCTGCTGCTACTACCGCTGCTAATGCTGCTGCTACTACCGCTGCTAATGCTGTTGCTACTACCGCTGCTAATGCTGCTGCTACTACCGCTGCTAATGCTGCTGCTACTACCGCTGCTAATGCTGCTGCTACTACCGCTGCTAATGCTGCTGCTACTACCGCTGCTAATGCTGCTGCTACTACCGCTGCTAATGCTGCTGCTACTACCGCTGCTAATTCTGCGGCTACTACCGCTGCTAATGCTGCTGCTACTACCGCTGCTAATGCTGCTGCTATTACCGCTGCTAATGCTGCTGCTACTACCGCTGCTAATGCTGCTGCTACTACCGCTGCTAATGCTGCTGCTACTACCGCTGCTAATGCTGCGGCTACTACCGCTGCTAATGCTGCTGCTACTACCGCTGCTAATGCTGCTGCTACTACCGCTGCTAATGCTGCTGCTACTACCGCTGCTAATGCTGCTGCTGCTACCGCTGCTACTGCTGTTGCTGCTACGGCTGCTGTTGCTGCTACGGCTGCTGCTGCTGCTACGGCTGCTGCTGCTGCTACGGCTGCTGCTGCTGCTACCGCTGCTAATGCTGCTACTGCTGCTGCGGCTACCGCTGCTAATGCTGCTGCTGCTACCGCTGCTAATGCTGCTGCTGCTACCGCTGCTAATGCTGCTGCTACTACCGCTGCTAATGCTGCTGCTACTACCGCTGCTAATGCTGCTGCTACTACCGCTGCTAATGCTGCTGCTACTACCGCTGCTAATGCTGCTGCTACTA
>NW_003307575.1:1002107-1011353 GCF_000143455.1 Volvox carteri f. nagariensis
ACCGCCCGTGGCGGCATCGGCGGCGGCGGCAACGGCGGCGGCAGCTGCAGCAGCTGCACCCTCCGGCCTCGGTCGTTCCCCCCACCACCGCAACACCCCGGTGTCGCCCTTCGCGACCCCTGCGCTACAGCCCCGAGTGACGATCAGTCCGAGCCCCAGTCTAACGCACCACAGTCCCGGGAACAGCCCACGGCGAAAGGGACTTGACGGTGATGGCGGCATCGGCGCCGCCGCCACCACAACCGCCGCCGCCGATGCCGCCGATGCCGCCAAACCCCGCTGAGCGGTGTGCGTGCCAATGTGTATGTACGTCTGTATGTATGTAGGTCTCAGACCGCATTCAGGGACAAAAAAAGGCTCGTGGCCTAAATAGTACACGGACAGGACAATTCCGGCGGGGAATATCTTGTTGAGAGCCAACGCGTTGGAGGAGTTGCTGTCGGGGGGGGCCTCCTGGTTGCTAGCTGCTGCTGCTGCTGCTGCTGCTGCTGCTGCGGCGGCGGCGGCGGCGGTGGCGGCGGCGGCGGTGGCAATGCGACGTTGGATGCGACGTGATGGGGTGGTGCGTGTGGCGATATGATGTGCGCTAGCTGGCAGCCGCCAGGCGAGATGATGACGTCACCATGAGGAGCCGCCCCGTGAGGAGATGACGTCACGATAAGACTTGAACGAGGAGCGGACGGAGGAGGATTATAGCGGACTGGGAAGTCCCTGACTTGGGTGGACGACCGGTGCGGTTGGAAGCTCCGGTTTCGGAGCGAACTGCGCAGTGTCGTTATGGCCAGTATGCGACAGTGTACGGGATACGACAGTAAGAATCGCTTTAGGATAGGGTGGGTGGTTTCGGAGCGAGTTGAGAAGCCTGAAATTTATACGACGAGATCCGGGGAGATGCGTTAAGATGGGTTTTACGATGTGGGGGATGATGGGGAAGGGGAACTCGGAATGGGGGTCGGGGGGTTGAATGTGTTTCGCGTGTCTGTGTCTGTCTGTACCGTGTATGTATGTGTATGTGTGTGTGTTTTGGAAAGACCGGCTCGGTGAGGTTGCTGATGGTTATGGAGGGGTGATATATGGTATGTGGATTTGGTGATGAGGTTATGATGATGACTGTTGGTGGTGTTTGTGGTTGTGATGGTGTGTCAGCACGGCACTGCACACCCCAGCTCGCGCCGTTCTTACACACGTGCTTTTTGTGTCTCTATGTGCCTGTGTGTGCCTTCACCTCCATGAGCTCATTCGTCTGTCTGTCTGTCTGTCTGTCTGTCTGCACCTTGCTGTCCATCTGTCTGTCTGTTTGTCTGTCTGTTTGTCTGTGTGTCCAAATATCGAAACCAATTTATACATATTACACATTGTCCGGAGTTCTCTTGGTGGGCCCTCCCTCCTCTCGTCCCACCCGGCCTTCGTTCGTAGTTCGTAGTTCGTCTTTCCCATCCATCCGGCCTTCCCCACATATTTGCCTTCCCGGGTCATACCACCGTCAAATTCGGTCTGTCTGTGCGTATGTCTGTGTGTGTGGGCCGTAGCGTGTGTAGGGGCAAACTAATCTCAGGCTATCAGGTATATTGAGACGAGCTGCATCCCATGCATTTGGTTAATCCCGTGAGGAGCTTCACTTTCCCCTTTCTCACGTGTCCCCCTTCTTACCCCTCTTACACATCAACACGCTTACACCAGGCGTGACTCCTTGCCTTGCGTCGTGTTGCGTTAGTTGCTTTGAAAGGATGAAAATCCTTCTCTGTTTGTCAAAGCACGTCAACTTGAACCAGTTGAGTTGCTTTCTTTTCGTTTTTTCCCCCGTGATAATTTATCTTCCCTCCTACTTCTCCACTTTGTCGTCTTCCTCGACTGCTTCTGCTGCTTCTGCTGATGTTGTGTTGGTTGGTGGTTGGTTGGTTGTTAATGTGCTGTTTCTTTTCTTCTCTCGTGGCTCCTGTTTTTCTTCTTTCCAGACAAAATGAAAAATGATGTGATACGCAATAGAGGCGCCCACGGGGCCCATAGCATCCAAAATCGGACGCGGACAATTGCGGGTGCGGGTGCACCCTGGGGGCGGGTCGTCGTTCACGACACATAAACACTGCACACACATACATACATACATACATGCCCTCCCTGTCGTACAAATATCGTACAAAACTGCGCTCTCTCTCTTTCTTACCTTGCACCCTATCCTTAACTCTCAACCTGGCTTGGAGCATCCGCCAGTTCGCCGCAGACGTGAATGGTGGTTAACAGTTGGTGGTTAACAGTTGGTGGTTAACAGTTGGTGGTTAACAGCTGGTGGTTGTGCATGTGCGGGAGAAGCGAAAAAGGTACTACTGGGAAAGGAGGTGATTTGGGTTAAGGGAGGAAATGGAATCATCATCACCTCCTGGACAGGCCTAAGTATGATGGACCCAATCACGCGCGCTCGAGGGCCCCTGGGGGAAGTGCAAGGCGCGCGCGAAAACGTACCGTGCGATGATTGTGTACATGTTCGTCTGTCTGTCTGTTTGTCTGTGTCAGATCTGGGACCCATGGTGCTCGAAGGTGGGGTTGGTGTTGAGGGACGCTACGAAGGGAAAGCGCCCGAGGGGACGAAGAAGGCAAAGAAGACACTTAGGGTTATTTTGCGGCTGTGCGGCTGTATGTCGGTCAGCGCCAGGCAGGTTAGGTAGGTCTTAAGAGACCGAACGCGGTGGGGGAACTGCTGGTGGGCAAAAACGTAGGGCGAGCAAAAAGGGAGGGGATCTGCTGGTTGAGGTTTTCTGTCTAGCTTTAGGGTTTAGGGTTTAAGAAACCCTTCAGTTTTTTTCTGACTCCCTTTTTACATGGAATCAGGGGGCGGTTAGGGACGGTTACGTGGCCAAGTGCCGCAGTGCTGTCGCTGTTAAATAGACTGTCATGGTGCCCAAACAAGCAGGCAAGTATATTGTTACAGTGGAGGCGGAGGATTTTAGAGGAAGTTTTAAGGTTAAAGAAAAAACCTCTATTCCTCTTTTTTATGTACCTGTTCTGTAAGATGGTAGCGCCCCAAGCGGAAGAAGCTGGACTTATGTCGGAGCGAAGACGCAGAGTATACAGCAGATATATCGTGCGGGGCATTTTTTAAAATCCCGAAGAACGACCGACGGAAAGAACGCCATCCTGCGGTTTTTCGGAAGCAATTTTTAAAGTTGGGTTTGTATTCCTGGGACCGTGGCATTGCCGGCGAGGGAAGGAGGATGAGGATGACCAGGAAGGAGCGACTGTGACGGTGTTGGTAAAGAATCTGAGCCTCTTGTGTCGTAAATTGATCGTATTAGATATTGGGCTGATTGGCTGATCGGGTGACCTGCCACTGCGGATGTAGGGGGGGGCTGTGGGAGGTCGTGGGCATGGACTCCCAGGGCTTTTTTGACGGAAGGAGAGGGAGGGGGAGGGGATTTGAAACATGGACGAAGGGGGGAGCATGGCAGGGGACGGGACGACAGCAGCTTTTGTGTGTTTCGCAGCCCAGGGCAATTTGATCGGGTAGTATTGAGCTTTATTTGGGGGGGGGGTATGTTGGACATGCTGGGATTGCAGGGCTTGTTGCCAAGACCAAGATTTTGGCTTTTTGGAGTGTATTTTTGTCAAGAGCCGCGAGTTGGGGTGAGGAGAGGGGGAAGAGAGAAAAGGAACGTCACCGTCGCGCCCATAGGATGGACCCATAGGTTTCCTCGATCATATGATTATGATTGTCGTCCTCCCTGATTGACAATCGGGATGTTTTTTCTTTGGTGTTTTTTGGGTCACACATGCGGATATGCGCACGGGGTTATCTCACCATGTGGGTTTGCCGGTGCCATTGGGGTTAAGGTGGTAGGTGTATTAGCAATCGTAATAGCAGGCCATGCCCAGGTTTCATGTATCTGTAACGGGGTATCATCACAATGAACTTGTAACGGGTATCATCACAATGAACTTGTGTCATCGTCAATGTTATCGAATTCATACTTCCTGATTCTGTAAAGCATCTGGGAACAGCGTTACGCCACACGCGATGAAGAGACAGGTGGCAACACAAGACGACTAGACGAGCCGGCGACGCGAGGATGAGTTCGGTTAGGTACGACGGTTTGACGCTAGTACCTTCGGTCGCTGACGCCTATCTTCGAAATGGATCAATGACCTGTGAAAAATTTGAAGTGTTTTCTTCTCTCTCTATGTATCTTAACATTTGCACGGCGGGTAAGAAGATTCATTCCGCCAAGACACTCCGCTAACACAGCATTTTCAAGCTGTGAATTGTATCCTGGTTTAACGTGTAAAAATCTAATCTTTCATTTTCTAGGTGGACTTATTGCACTTGTGCTTGAGGGATTCCTTCTTACCTCGCTTGTTTTGCTCACATAGCAGACGCAATTTACTCCATCTCAGGGCCAATCATTATGCCAGGAATTAAAGGGGGGCATAAGCCCGCGGCAGCTAAGCTGCCGCCGCCAGCTGACGAATCAGACAGTGATGATGACGCCCCTGAGGAGTTCACGCAAACGCAAGCACGCGACCAGGCTGTGCAGCAACGGAAAGAGGAGCGGCATCATCGGGTTGAGCAGCAGCGAGCGCAGCGGGAGCTGCGCCGGGATCGCCAAGCGAAAGCAGCGGCTGCGGCTGCAGCTAGAGCAGCAGCAGCCAGCGCTTCTGTGCCTGCAAATGATAACGACACAGCCGCGCAGGATGATGACGCTGAGGACCTGAAGCGCGGCCGCGGGCACGCGGGGCCGCGGTCGCGGCTACGGGATCATGCTGGGACAGAAGACGACGAGGACGACGTTGGAGACGCCCCGCTAGAAGCAGGGACAGCTCCGGGAGGCATCGTGGTCGGCGAGGACGACCTCCTGCCGGAATCTGTCCTAGCGGCCGTGGCGGCACGGGACGAGGCGGCGCAGCAGGCAGCAGCCGCCGCGTCAGCAGCGGCAACGCTCAGCGTGCGCGCGCAGCGGCGCGCAGCCAAGCGTCAGCGGCTTCAAACAGTGAAGGAAAGCGTCGTGGCGGTGGCGGTGCTGCCAAAGGTGGCTCAGGCGGCGGCGGCGGCAGCCGCCGCGAGCAGCAACTTTTTGAAGGAATCGTTGTACGGCAACCGTATACGGCGGTCAGCGGACATGTTGACAAAAGTCAGGAACCGGCCTGCCGCCAAGTTCGTATAAACCACACAACGAGATACAACCGACACAGGTGTAAACCGCGAACCCAATTTTGATTTCCCCCAATATCTGTCTGTTTAGTGGAAAGCTTTGAAGCCGTTATCGCTGTACCCGTGTCTTTAAAAGGGCTGAGGAGTGCAACGCAGGCAGCATAGCACTGCTCTGCGTGCTGGAAAGGAAAGAGAAGGGAGGAGCCCGGGTAGTGGTGGTGACGATGGTGGGTTGATTAAAGCCACACACACGCAGAAGGCGGCTTCCACCTGTTTCCCCTTTTTCCTTTCCCTTCTCCTCCCGCCTTTCGACCACACATGTGGGCATCCGGGTTTTGGCGTCGTGTCGGACCACGTTGCCTCACGTTCGTCTGTCTGTCTGTCTGTCTGCTTCTCACCTCGGAGTCTCTCGCGCGGAGTGTAACGTGCTTTGACTTTGTGGTGGTGATACCGGCACGGTGTACGAACAAAAACACACACACACAAAGTCCGGTGGCTTTAGAAGGAGGAATGGGGCCGTGTGTTTGGCGGTGTGCTTCTTTTCCCCCCCCTTGTGGACCACCTCGCGCCACCCCACCACCTTGAGCGAGCCACAGACATTGATTGCTCCGACACCCCAACGTCCCGCCATATGTTGCCCTTGGACGGCAGTTCTATGTCATTTCTTAGCGCTCATGTACGGATGTACGGATTTGCGAGGGGTCCAGGAAGTGCCCTCTCGGGGGCGGGCTGTTGGGGCGCTGTTGTGCAACTGGTGCTTCCAGTACCCCCCCAGGGGGGCTGTCTGAAGATTCGGTAGCAGCGGTGAAGATGAGGTGGTTGGGAAGGAAGGAAGAAGGCGAGGGCCTCGCCATGGCGGAGGATATGCAAGAGGACGGCGATGGAAGTGCTGCTGCTGCTGCTGCTGCTGCTATTGATGAAGGTGACGCCCGGCGCTGTGTTTCGGTGCCCCTTGTCCCCGCGGCCGTTGTCAGCCTTCTGACCACAATGCTAAAACGATTACGTCATGCGTACGTGCGGAGACGTACATACGTACGTACACACCCTTATGCTTTTGCGTTGCAGATGTGTACGGCATGATGCGCACGGCCAAGGGAGGAATACACGGATTGCGGCCAGGACCATTTGCAATTGGGTTGGATGAACGCAGAGGTCGTGTGTGTTTATCGCGAGGACAGGTGTGTGTGGTATAAGAGGTCGATAGCCAACAGCTGTGTGTGTGCGTCAGGGCCTCCGGGTCGCGATCGCTGGAGGGCGCGGTGCTTTTGATGTCGGCTGCGAGGGGACGCTGGCGCGTGTATGTATGTTGTTACAGAGTGGGAGGCTTCTGGGCCATTTGAACACATTGTCATTTCTACGATTTTATCATACCATACAGCACCATCCACCATTACCACACTGTACTACGCCATACGAACTGGAAGTCCAAGGCGGTTGATCCTGCCTTCTAGGATCCCTGCTCATCCATTCACCCGAACATCCGCAGAGACAGAGGGTTCGGCAATCGCCACCAATCCAGCGTGCGAATCTCGATCCATCAACTGCGATCTCAACTCCACATCTCAGCAGCAAGCCATGATCTCGCGTTCCCGACAGTGTCGGGGGTCTCCCCAGGAATCGAACCAAGGATCTTTAACTGTCTAAGACAACTGTATAAGACAGTAGTGTCGCCCACAGACTTGGCTGCGAGGGGACGCTGGCGCGGTGAGAGGGAGCCTAATTTGGGCTTAGGTCTGTGTGGGGGTGGGGATGGGCGTCAGCAGAAAGGTGCGAGAGGTGATCCGGTGCCAAGGCTATTGTATGAGATTGGATGAGGGGCCCAGAGTGGAAAGGGGTGATGATCCCTACCTGGGCAGGCACGTCGCGTCAGTCCAGCCGAAGGAGACGCGAAATGAGTAGGTGACGAGTCACATGATTTGGATGCAAAAAGCAGCAATAGTAATAGTAACACGTGTTTATTATACGCGTTCATATGACTATGCCAGGGATTAGGGTTTACCGGTGTTGATGATGCTCATGGCTTGGAAGCCATGGCCTTAGGAGGGTTATGGAGAGCTGTGCAGGGAAAATTCAAAGTTCCTTTTGTGTGAGCCATGAGCACTCGTTCCCAATTCCCAAATTTACCGCGACGCCACTGCGCAACCTGCTTGAAATTGATTACGGCCAACAGCTCGGTCAAACAAGTCTTTTGCACATCAGTGCCAAAAAATGCAGGATGCTCGCGAACGGATTTTCTGATGGCTGACAAAGATCGATATGCTCCGTACGCGCTGTACACGATGGCCGAATCAACATCCCCCACGTTAGCGTAGCTAGTCTGGTAATTTGTTAAGTTTGTGACGATAGATAAGGAGTTTCGGCAAGAAGCCAGGGCGCGGGTGACGCCACGTGCTTGCGCGCCCTATCGCCATCACGCAGAGCAACCATGCCGCAATTAGGGCAGGCAGTTAGCGTCTCCGGCTTGCTATTATTTGGCACAACAACCTCTCTATTTGCTAAAATTGGTGCGTATCTGAGCCGCCCTACAATACTCACGTTGCTCTTTGGTCTCGTGATTGATGGGCTATCCCTCCCGCCGACTATGCGCAGTGTACGAACTACAAAGCACAGGCATAGATGGAAAGGAGAAATATTTTCGGAAACCATGGGCTATGACCGCGCTTATGTTTCTCGGTACGTCTTGTTAGGTGACATTTCGGCTCCGCTGTGCCATCGCCATTTCCTGGCATGCTTTGCTGAGCTTCTTCTGTCAACGTCTTACGCAACACATTTTACGCCATTCTGGTAGCAAACTTGTGTGGCCAGACTTGCGTGGCGAGGGCTTCCTTTTCACCCTCCTCTTCCCGGCACTGGCTCCGCCTGGGTCCCACTTCATTTCCCCTCCCCCTAATTTCCCCTCCCTTCAGGCATGTCGATGTGCCTGCCGCTGGCTTACTTCCAGGAGCGCCGTACCAAGAAACGATCCGCAGCAGAAGATCCCCTCCTTTCCTTCGATGTGGGTCCATGGCCTCGTGCCAGTCCCCGCGCCACGTGCCCCTCACGTGCCCCCTCTCCCCCGCCCCTTCTTCCTCCCGCACTCGTCCTGGTCCGTACCTCTCCTGGGGTAGTTGTGTCCTAGCCTGGCGGGCAACGAGAATAGTAATCGAAGGAAACAGCAAATTGAAAAAGCGCGTTAGCTGCAACCGCGGCCCCACTTGCAACATGTCAGCTTCTTTCTCTCCGGTCCTTCCTCTCCCTCGTTCCCCCTCTTTCCCGTCAGGACACGAGCGCCTTGGGCACGCCCAAGCGGTCGCAGATCAGGGAGATCGCCCTCCTCGCCATTCCCACCGCCTTCGACCTGGTTGCCACCATCCTGATGAACATCGGGCTGCTCTACGTGACCGCGTCGGTGTACCAAATGATGAGGGGCGCGGAGATGCTGTTCGCCGCGGCCTTCGCGATAACCTTTCTGGGTCGCAAACTTAATCGGTTTCATGCGCTGGGCATCGTGTGCTGCGTGGTGGGGGGTTTGGGGGGTGTGGGGTGTGGGGTGTGGGGTGTGGGTGGGTGTTCCTTTTTTGGGGTGGGGAGGAAGGGGATATATCCTGGTGAGGTTGAGGGAGGGAGGGGAGGGGGGGTGAGGGAGGTGGTTGAGGGAGGGTGACTAGGGTTTGAAAGGAGTTGGGTGCGGATCAGCAGCAAGCGCGTGTGTATGTGTGTATGTGTATGTGTGTATTGGTGGCTCACGCACGGCATGGTTATATACAGGCGTCATGTCAATGCCGCCAAACAAACCGCAGTGTGTGACGCAAATCCCCGCAAGCCGCACCCCCGCACAACACGCCTTCACAACCTCCCCAATTCTCTTCCCTCCCCTCTCACATTACCCCCACCTACCCCCCACCTACCCCCCACCTACCCCCCAGTTGGGCATCACGCTGGTGGGCACCAGCAGCATCCTGTCCGGGGAAGGCAGCTCCACGCACGACGTGAGCACCAAGGAAATGCTGATGGGCATGGGCCTTATCATCACCTCGCAGGTACGGGGGGAGGGAAGACCCCCCCCCCGGGGGGGAAGGGGGATCCTTCGTGTGTGTGTTTGACGGCAGGAGGGGAGGGAAGAGGAC
>NW_003307575.1:1011403-1012934 GCF_000143455.1 Volvox carteri f. nagariensis
AAGGGGGGGGTTGCGAACAACAAACACGAAAATTGACGGGACGGAAAAGTTGACGGGACACATAATCCCACACCATCATCATTTCCCCTCCGCTACCCAGCCAGCCGGGGTGTGGTACCAGGGGAGGGGGGGGGAGGGAAGGGGGGGGGAGTCAGAATGAATGGGTGCTTGTGTTTGCAGCGTTGTACGGCAATGTGGGTGGTTGACGGTCATTGGATGATGACGGGGTGACATTGGATTGTCATTGTGTGAGCGCGGGATGAGGTAGGGAAGTGGGGGGAGGGGGGTGAGGGCGCCTTATTAAGCAGTCATACTTAGGGTAGTCATACTACTAAGTCTCATACTCACCACAATACCGAATCGGCCCCAGGAAACAGGGGGTTCCCTCCAGATCGCTGTCCCCTGCCCCCAGCTCCCTCTTTAAGAGCGCGCTCTAAAGCTGCCCATGGCCGCAAATCTCGGTTTAATTTTGATTTTTCATACCCAAGCCCAAGCCCAGTCATCCCAATCTCCCGGGTACAAATGTTCGGGTTACATACACCCACCACCAAGTAGATCTCCGCCCTACTCGGAGGGCTCCCCTGCTGTCAAGACGGCGATCTTATTCTCTTCACTTAAATTGACACGTTGACCCATGAGCTGTAAAATATATGCCTGCAGTATCCGTCTATATCTCTCCCCCGGGTATCTGCTTCGATTGCCAGTGGTTCGTCTCCCCGCCCGCGCCGCATTAACACCCCCCCCTCCTCCTCCCGCAACCCCCCTCTGCCACTACTAACCCCCCCGCCCCCCCACCCCCTTCGGGCCCCCCCACCCCCTTCTCGGGCCCCATCAGGCGGTCCAAGCCGCTCAGCTCACGTTCGAGGACTTCTTCATGGCGGACCTGAACATCCCGGGAATCCGCATCGTGGGGTACGAGGGGCTGCTGGGGGCGGTGGGCACCCTCGCCGTCATGATGCCCATCGCCTACTACCTGCCAGGTGCGAATCAGTCATCAGTCGAATCATCGGATTCGGGGTGTGTGTCTGTGTGTGTGTCTGTATGTCTGTGTGTCTGTATGTCTGTGTGTGTCTGTATGTCTGTGTGTGTCTGTATGTCTGTGTGTGTATGTCTGTTTGTGGGTCGTTTTGCTATCAATCATCTGAGCTGCGGTGATAGGGGAACAGAGGGGGGTTAGGTGGTGGGTACATAAGTAACAGTACCGATGCGAGCTCCGGAGTCCCTTTTAGGGATTTTGCGTGACCTTTGAGAAATGGCCTTTTCCTCCTAGTGGAAACTGGCTGTGTAGACATTGCGGCGTGGATTCAAGATAATATAAGATGTTGCACGACGTGTTGGTGCTTTGGCTGTTGCTTGATTTCGACATGGGCATCGCTGCAGCACTTTTTACACTCTTTTCCCCCCCCCTCTGGGTGTCGTACAACCCCCTTTCCCCCCACCCTCCCTCCTCCCCAGGTGCCGAAGGGGAGGGTATTCACGAGGACTTCCTGGACACCGTTCAGGTGATTTGGGTTGGGAGAGTTGGGAAGTG
>NW_003307575.1:1013069-1054134 GCF_000143455.1 Volvox carteri f. nagariensis
GTGGGGGTGGGGGGCATGTGAGGAGGTAGGCATGTAGCGAGAGGGAGCTGGGCTGGGCTGGACTGGGGGCATCGGCATTCGTTTTGTTCGGGTTACCTTTCATTAAAATAAAACCTGAGATTGAATGGACACAATGGCAGTTCGTTTCCCTTCTCTCTCTCTTTTCCCCCCCTGTGTATGTGTATGCGTATGTGTATATGTATGTGTATATGTATGTGTATGTGTATGTGTATGTGTGTGTATGTGTGTGTATGTGTATGTGTATGTGTATGTGTATGTGTATGTGTCTCCTGCCGGAATATCCCGGGTTCTATACCGGGTAAACTTCTTCAACCGTCAGCGGTTCGTCTCCCCCTCTCTCCCCGCGCCCCCGGGATCACGGCACGGGAAATTTCGGCGGTTGGTACTTCGGGAAGCATTTGGCCGGTCGACCCCAGTGCTTCTTGGTTCATATATATGTATAAAAATAATACATATGTATGTATGTATGTTTTAACCCTCCACCCCCACCTCCCTTCGTCTGTGCTTCGTCGTAACCCCTTCATCCCCAACCCGCTTCCCTTCGTCACGGTGTTGCAGCTGATATCTCGCTCCAGGGCTCTCCAGGCGGTGCTGGCGGTGGACATGGCGGCGCTGCTGCTCTACAACGTGTCCGGAATGGCGGTGACGGGGCACCTGGGGGCGGTGTTCAGGACGGTGCTGGAGACCATGCGCACCCTTTTTGTGTGGCTGGTGAGGACCGGAGGGGTGCTGGGAGGGAGAGGGAGGGGGACGGCGGGAGGGAGCGGGCCCTATGTATGTATGTATGTATGCATGTATGTATGTGTGTGTGGGGGGGGGGCCCGGGCCCGTGCTCCAGGGTCCTGGGCCTTTGGGGCCACCTGGTCCAGTGGAGCTGTTGGATGTGCATTTACCGGATTGAAGGGGAGGAGAGAGATATGAGGGGGGGGGATATGCGGGCCGGCATGAGTGCTGCTAAGAAGACGAGTTAAAAAGACGAGTTAAACATTCGGCATCTAACGGAAATAAATACGCACATTGTGTAGGGGGTCAGAAGAGCCACCGGGACGGCGAGGGGCATCATGGAATGTCCTCAGCTCCACCCCCTTCATGTGCTGCCAAACAGGTCGTCTATTAGCAGCAAAGCAACAGCGAGTGAGGCAATGGCTGTGTCGGTGTTGCAACGGGTTACTTCCCATGGCAGCTATACCCGTCCTGGCAGCCCCTCTCCCATTTCGCTCCATTGAATTGTCAATCGATTGTTATCGTGTTCAGGATAATCCGGGCCCCCCCCCTGCCGTACAACTCCCAGGTTGACTTGCTGTTGTTCTACACGCCGCTGGGTATGGGTCAGCTGGGGGAGCGATGGACCGTGTACTCCTGGCTCCAAGCGGCGGGCTTTGTGGTGCTGGTCTCGGGGACACTGGTGTACAGGTGTGTGCGTGTGTGTCCGGTGTGTTTTTACCCGCGCCCCACTCGCCTGTCCGTCAGCCCGCATCCCCTCTTACCACTCACCTTTGCCTCCGCGAGACTCGGCCACTCTCCAGATGTGATTCGGACGCCCTGAGCAGCTCTTTTTGCAACTTTAGACGTCAGCCGGCAGTGGCTTTTCCTTTCATGACATCAACATGGGTTTTTATCTAGATGCATGTACCATATAACTTCCAAAACTTCCCCCATTCTTCCCATCTCTTTCATCACCTCACGGGCGTGCCATACTTCTTTCCACAGCGATCAAAAGCTCAGCTCTTCCTGCTCCAATCCAACCCATCCAACCATCCAGCTCCCACCCGCGATCCTCAGCTGTCTGTTCATTCTTTCGATTACACGGAGGTGTATGTGAACAACGTGCGCTGCAGCAGCCGTTGCATTGCAGCAAATGTTAAGGATTGCAGTGGAACGATGCTATAGGCTATAGGGGAGGTCCTCGGGGGATTTCGTTCTGGAAAACAGCGGTCCCACGTGTGGACATCATCCGCCGTGTGCTGTGCTGTGCTGTGCTGTGCGAATGTGGTGTGGGGGAGGCGTTCAACACCGCATAGCATAATAAGATTTTTAATCTTGAACCCATCCCCGGACGCGCAACACGCACACGCACACGCACCCGTTGGTTTCTCTTGGGGTTTCCCGAGCACGGCCCCTCCCGGGCCCCCCACCTTTTCGCTCAGGCACGGTGATCACGAGGCCAATCGGAGGCTGCTGGCAGAGGCCTTGGCACTGCGAAATGCGGAGGCGCCGCTGGAGGAAGAAGCGGCGGAAGCTGGCGCGCCGTACGGCAGCGGCGCTGGCGCGGCGGCGCCGCTGCTGACGCCCTACGTGGCCGCGATGTCGTCGCCGCTCACCATGGCAGGTTACGGCCCCTCGGCGGCGTCGCAGCCTATCGATGCTATGGGGGATTCTATCAGCCGCATGTCGTTCAGGGCGACGCAAACGATTGTGTCTGGGTCGTACAGCAGGTATGTACGGGTATAATGTACGTACGAACACATGCAATTTAGGTCATATCCGGCTTGCTTTCCCCGCTGCCTGGGTTTGTCTTCAGTTTTTAACGTTTGTCTTCAGTTTTTAGGATGTGTCGCTTCAGGCACCTCGTCATTTGCCACAGGCCATGGCCGCGGAGGTGTTTCCGAAGCGTGCCTCAGTAATGCAACCTACACCAGTTGGCCTCTCTCTTGCAGAGGCCTCCCTCTTTACGTCCGTCCATCGGCAGAGGCTGATGAGGCTGGAAGATCATCTTCAGAATCCCCTGGATCTGCTCGGGGCCCCCCAACCTTCTCCCCCCTTTTTCTCGTTACACTATTGTTTCTTCCTTTCCTGACCCTGCACCTGACTACACACATATGCTGTGATCACACACACATACTGACGCATGGGATTATTCTGTACGACATTTCGTTTTTCAGGTCGCTTCAAGCGGGTTCGTACTTGTCGCGCTCGCCGTGGATTCATCGGGGTGGTGGCGGCAACGGGCAAATGATTGGTCCGGACGATTAGCTGGTGGCGTATCAGTAGGGGAAGAAGCTGTGACATGCACATTTGTGCATGTAAATGTAAAGTATGTATAAAAGATTGTGAATGGGTGGTTTTCTGCAGATATATACAGATAGGTAGGATATATGCAATTGTTTGTTGATAAGACATGTGTATGGGTGAGTATTTAAACGTTGTCCAGTGAGTGAGACAAATATGGATTACATACAATTTTAGAATCATTTAATGGAGTTTCCTTAATGACATGTTCCTTGTTTAACATCTTCATCTCTTTTTTTTGGGGCATTAGCAACATCATAATCACCAACTAGATGTTTCGAGTCCACTTCCGTCACTATTTACATGTTTACCAAACGTGGCTTATTCAAGAAAGAAAACTCCTTTCCTCCCACCCACCCCAATCATTCCGACTCAATGCCTCCCCATCGCTTCCCACTTCGGTAATCTCGTTACTCAACAGCTCTATGCGTATAATCTACCAGCCAAGTATACGCACGCCAGGTATTCAGACGACCTAGGCGCAAGTTTACATGAAGTAGAGGACGTTGGACAGGTCCCGGTGAATGCCGGCGAAAGTAGCAGGAGCGCTGGCGCCACCCTGACCGGCCCGCATGGACCCGGCCTCCGACGCCGTGTCCGATGCAGACGACGTCGCCGCCTGCAGCAGGATTAACATGAATTTAGTACCGTTTATCAACTTTTACCCCAAACCCCAAGCGCAAGATTATTTTCAACTGTTCAGCCGTCTTTTTCTCCAGAAGAGACTCCCTAGGAATTTCGCACTACACTCCCGGTGGCCTTTCTCATCAGCGAAACATAACAGGACACGCACTCACCAGGAGGGTTCGGCCCCGGAAGGCGGCGCGGTCGGCGTAGTACGCCGGGGGGCAATAGCTGACTGACCTGAGGGATGAGTGTCGTACACAACAACATATTACAGAGGAAGCCAACAAGGATGAGCTCAGGCAGCCTTTTGTGTAGGATACCACCCTCCTGTACACAACATACAACAACCATGCGCAAGGAGGGCTACCTGACCGTATTATTCACCAACCTGGTCCTGACCAACTCACTTGGTGGTACGCTGATACAGATAGCACAGCCAGTAGGTAAGCAGCTCGACGCCATCCGCGCCGAAGCCAATCTCGTCAATCAAGACGTGGTAGTGGGCGGGCTTGTTGGTGCCCTGCGGAGCTCGAATGTGTGTGTGTTGGGGGGAGGGGGGACGCCACCATGCAGTGCAGGAAATGAGGAAGACGCTCGCCAGTATCACACGTGTTTCCCCGTTGCCCTATAGCAGTCAGCAAACCCATGGCACCCATGATCAGAAATGGGAAGGGACACACACTTGACCAGGTAACTGGAAACAAACATTAACCAGGTCGTCAAACACACTACATAATCACTCCGCGTGCAGGGAGAGGCCAGAAGGCAGGACCATCCTTCCGTCCGCTCATGCAACTCAGCCCTAACTCAGACACGACCCGCACCTGGAGACCGGCGTGCGAGTTGAGGTAAAAGTCAAAGCCATCCGGTGCAACGATACCCTTGTCTACCACTGTGCCGGGCAGCACGTTGCCCCTGCGCATGGGCACAGGAGGGGGGACAATAACGAGATAACATTAGGGGGCAGAATCAACAGTGGACAAGAGAGGCGAAGGGGAGGGCGACTTGGAAAGGAAATGAAAACAAACGGCGAGATGACCTCTTGACTACACACTACACACAGTCCTTTACAATCAAGCACCATGACAGACAGCAACATATTGCGACCCGAAACCCTCGCACGATCTCCTGACAGATCTCAGGCCTCTCTCAATAATGATTGTGGGTCTTGAGCCTTCCCTTCGGTCGCGCTTTTGGCTGTCTAGTTGACTTGCGTTATCTCACCTGGGTGGTAGTCTAGTTTGTATATTAGGTTCTAATGCAGTGCAAGGCCAGCTGGCCTGCTGGCTCTACTCTTCGTGAGTCTGGAGCCCACTGTAACAACCACACACACACACACACACAGTGACACCGCTCTCTAAACAGCAGGCACTGCTACTATTACTACTGCCACCGCGTTGCACACTAATGCACTCACTTCTGGTCCGAAGCCGCGCCGTCGGCCGGCAGCAGCCGGGTGTTATGGCGCTTCTGCACCACAATGAACGTGATGGCGGGCCTGTAGCTCTCCTCGAGCTCGCGGCAGGCCTGCGGGAAAAGGAAAAAAATAAACCCCAAATGTCTCTTCACCCCTCTCCAAAATGTCACAGGGGATTATGGGACGAAACAAATAGGGGACGAAACACGCATGACACCCGTCACCGCTGCGCTTCATGTCAGTGTACCTCACCCGGTTCCTGCCAGCCAGGAGTCCCCTTGCACACATGATGTCGCCAATGACTTCTAGTCACCCATACCACCTCCAACCTCACCTTCCGGATAGCCATATACTCCTCAGCCAGGACCTGGTCGAACTGGCCTTCGGATACACCGTCGCGGTACATCACTAGACGCTGGGGCTTAGTGTTCCTGGCAGAGCGGCGGACAGGCAGATGGAGGCGACAAGGACATCCGAGGGATGAGGACGTGAGAGGGAAGGAAGGAGAAAAGACCGCACTGACGATATGCAGAGAGACGCGGTAATCTGGGACACGACACAGTGCAGCACACATACAGCACAAAGGGCGCAGAGGCAAGCGCAACAAGGGGGCCTGCCCAGGGAGATTCAATTATACAGCCCTCCCATCCACTACCATTCACTACCTGGGCCCATTCCCGAAAGCCCACCTGTTGGCCCGGTAGAACTCCAGCAGAAGCTCCTTGGTGGCGGTCGCCATGCCCGTGATCACCTCCTGGCGGCCCGTCTGCAGCAGCACGCGGGAGCCCCAGCGACCCATGCTCTGGTCCAGGGAGGCCACCACCGCAGCCACCGAGGGGTCCCGCACGTCCGCTCGGGCCGCCGCCCCCGTGGGGTGCGTCACGTCCGCACCCATGATCATGAAGGGGAGGGCACCCTGGCCGCCAAGCACCGGCAGGTAGCTGGGAAGAGAGCGGGCGGGCAAGGAGGGAGAAGGTAAGGCGGGGAAAAGCGTGGTTAATTGTTTTGGAGTTTTATGTTTGCACACCAGCCAGGAAAGACAGGCGTCCCTGCTTGGACAGCACTTACTCCTCGCATACCAGGGAGGCCCCCCCCCACACACACACGTTAGGCAACTACTCAGCACGTACATATATCAGCAAGAACACAACCAATAGCCACATACCGGAGGCCGCCCGAAAGGGTCACGTTGACGCCACCCAGCTTGTTGTTAATCTTCATCGCCACGTTGGCGCAATACTGCGGGCCGCCGCCCCTGGGCCCAGCCTTCGGGCCCACCTTGGCCTGGAGGCGGCATATGCATGAGGTTTGAAAGCAGGCAAGAGAAGGTTGTAGGCATGGACAAATACACAAGACACAGTCCGTAGTACAGGCCGGCCAGCAAACAGAGGGCCCCGGCACTATGACATAAACATAAGCATGGCTTGGGAGTATTTGCAAGCAGCTGCAAGAGCTCAACCGTATCGGGCTTTTGTTGCTGGATCGCACTCTAGGGGCCCCTAGAGTGCTGTATGGACCTTCGCAATCACAAAGCGGACGTGCCTAGGGGCCATCTGACACGTTACCCATGCCACAGTGACTGGCGGTAACTGGCTCACCTTGCTGCCCGCCACAACTTGCGACGGGATGCCCAGCTCGATGTCCGACACCCGCTTGATCTCACGGTACTCGTCCGTGAGCTGTGGGCAGGTGTGGAGACCGGCAAGACCGGCAAGGATAAGTGCTTTATGTGGCCGCATATGGCTGCTACATATGGCATATAACGGCTGAACAAAGAACGACCATCACAATAAAAGAGTGTCCGTTCTTTCTCTCTCTCTTTCCCTCTCTCTTGCTCTGGAAAACACTGACAAGGAGCAAAAGATTGTGATTCAATTGAATTTTCATTCATGCGTGAAAGTTAAAAACGAAAGGCGGGCAGCCCAGAATGCCGAAAATCGCAAGACGGCAACTTCCCCACACTCAGCAGAACATGGCGATGAGAAACTAAGGCCCCGTCCTACTGCACCTCTGGCCACTCACGCTTTCAGGCAGGATAACCAGCAGCAGCTTAGCCGGCTTCTTGTATCTTTTCGCAGCCGCCTCGGCCGCCGACCGCATCGCGTTCTCAATGCCACGGTTGGGAATCTCCCGGCCCATCTGAAACACGACCGGTGGGGCAGCGTCCGAGCCGCGGCGCACCGGGTCCACCTACGCAGTAGCAGGACGACCGCAGGCAGCAGAGGGAATCTTACCCACCAACCCGCGATGGCAAAACTATCACAACGCTGGTATGCATGACCAGGTCATCACGATCCAACAGGACAAGCGGAATCAGGTAGCAATGTAAGAATAAAGCAACACCATGGAGTACCATGTAACCGTCGCCATATTACTACTTAATATTCTACCATGATCTGTCGACGGCAACTCTCTACGAGGGAGGGAGTAGCTCTCCCTCCCGAGTGGCCAGTCCCCGGTGTTGGTGTACAACCTGGACCTCCGCAAACTGCACAGCCCACTCGCCCTAACCCTGAAACCCATCACTGCACCCTGCCGCACTCTTCTAACGTACACGCGCTACACTCACCACTGCCATGCCGCACTTGCCCATGTTGTCGCACATGTCAATCAAAAAGTCCCACAGGGAGTACTCCCCGTCAAAGTCGACTTCCTGCGGTGAGAAGAATGAATTGTCGCATAGGACGGTAAGGGCTCAGTACGCAGCAGGTGAAAGTGCCTTCATGTGTGTGTCCCTGATAGGGTTCCCCAGAAGAAAGTCCAGGCCAACAGAAACACACACGTGCACGTACGCTTAAAAATTGCTTACAAACCAGGTGGTAACAGACATGGACTGACTTAGTACTACGAGAACACCTGATATGGTCCCGCTTAGCGCCCTAGGTAGGGCTGGCCAACCTTGACACGTATTCACACGTTATGTACGCGCACGTCTCCTCCCGGCCCTCGCTACGACCACCTCTCTCATTCTCCCGCCCTCTCGGCTCACCTCCTTCGGGATGCAGCACACCACCGCCCAAGAGTCCAGAGCCCGCGCCTCGTGGAACTTGACATCCCTGTGGCTCGTTCGTGGACACGGCGCATAAGGAGCAAGTTCAGCTGATGAAATTAACAGAGGCGACGGTTTTGCTTTTTCTATTCCGGCTAGGGTGGAGTTGCTTGATGCCACTATTAAAGTTCATTCAACTGGGCGAGCGTTAGCCTTTCCAAGCTCCGCGCAACAAAACACAGACCTACGGATAGGCAGACGGACAAATACAAACACTGTAGACAGGCACGGACGCACGGACACGGCATGAACATAAGAGAGTGTTCCAAAGCAAACCTGGGGAACACAGCAACCCCACACGCGACACGGATTAAAATTGCACGGGAATGTTGCGCGCACCTCAGGTTCCAGGAACCGTTGGGGCCCACATCAAAGCACACCGGGGAGCCGTACTGCAGTACGGGAGTGGGCAGCAGTCGGCCCGGCAGGCGCATCAAATCTGTGTTGAGTTTGAGGCCCCACTTGGCCTCCGTGCCACTGCCTTGCAGGGTGCTCTGGACTCGGCGCGCCTGGGATACACGGTGAAAGGGACGGACAGACAGACAGACAAGCGCTCCCGGTGAGAATGCGAGGGTAGATCAGTCCTGAAGCGCCAAAAAATGCGGCGGTTCCTTTCAGGACATAAAAAGACCCCTCTGCTCCTGATCGCCGGCCGGGCCGTGGCCTAGCGGCAACATACTGCAACAGCAGCCATTTCCTCGCTGCTGCAGCACAACAACACCAGCTGTCAAACCTAGGTTGATGTATGCACGCACGGCATCCATCCATCCCTCTTGGGGCTCCAACGACATACGCTCTAATGACACGGGTCCTACCTGAACCACCACAGCGTCACCCTTGGTCCGTGGATCTTGCTTGGCCGCAGAAATCATCCCGGCAGACTGCTTCGCGTCCAGCTTCATGCGCCGCTGGCCCGCCACCACCCTGCAAGTCAGGACGCAAAATAAGCAGTGAGGCACCGTTCGTCCTCTCACCTAGCCACCCGACTCCAACCAGGGTTCCAACAAGACAGCCCCGAGAGGACTCTTTGTAACACAGCAAAGGCGTAACCCGGGATGCTCAGATTGGCCTTTTGCGTCGTTACACTCTTCCTTACGTGCAGAGCTCCACTGGTATGTAAGTAGGCTTCATGCGATTGCCGACATTTGCGCACGGCAGGTTGGGGTATCGCAGAGGACGGCCGGTGGACTTGAAGTACTCCGCAACGCTCATCGACCTGGGGGGCGGCCCGCGGCAACATGAAGCGTGCAGAGGGCGGGCGTCAAGGCTTGGAGTCGGACATGAATGAAGAGCGTCGCGACAAATTGAAGGCCATCGTGGATGTCATTCCGACACACAAGACCAAACGAAAAAAAGCGAGGCCGAACAAAACCAACAGCAGAAAACGCGCCGGTGCAAGAGTGTGAAGACGCACACGCACACATACAGACACGTGCACACGCGCGCGCGCCAATGCACGCACACATGGCCGTGGTCAGTTGGACGGACAAGCCCGCTACGCCTCCTCATTGTCGCAAGAATCGCACGCATGCGCGATAACAACATGCACGCACCTTCCCTCCGCCTCGTTGTGGAACATGGTATTCGCGGCTCCCTGCTCGCTGAGGCCGATCATGGGCTTCTTCCGCAAGTGGCCACCCTTCATGGGGAAGGTCACCTGCAGCATGCAGGACAGCGGGAAAGGAAGGAGGGAAGACGAACCACAGACGAGTGATGCTTGATGCCAGAGGTAACGGGAAAAGGAAAGGGGGAAGCTTCTTCAGTGTGCAAGAAGGGGGAAAGAACAAAGTTAGCCATTGCATGCATGGGCGCACAGGAAGTGGCAGACAGAAGACATCAAGAAATGGCTGGTAGGATCGTATGGAAAATCCAGAAGTAAAATTATGGACTTGCCAAGTCGCAAGCAACAGTTGGGGCAAATTGCCCTGCCCATCGGTTGCCACCTTCCCGCGGTCGGGAAAGGCAACAAAGGGAATTCCTTCCACCAGTCGCCTTTGCTAGCCCCCAAGATGAGATCCAAAGGTACACACAAGAAAAAGCAAAGAAACCAAAGCAAGCAAGCAAGCAGCGCAGCATCGCAAGGACTACGAGCAACAACGCTCTCAAAAGGTACCTGGTAGCTGGTACAATCCCTTCGGAGCCGCGCATATTCGCATCAACCTGCAGCACATACCTTGAACCCGGACAGGTTCCTGGCGGCCGATCGGAGCCGACTGGGGTCTACTCGGGACAAGTCCCGGGTATTGCACATCTCGGCGAGCAGCTCAGGAAGCGACCGCTCTGACATGAACGCCGCAAACGAGGAGTCCAGGTTAAGCATGAGGCCAGACTCGACCAGCTTGAAACTCTGCTGGAAGCCTTTCCAAACTTCAGCACCGCCCGTCAGCGGCTCGACGCCATCGCCGGGGTAGTAGTAGCCACGGCCCAGCACGGTGCACAGCGGGTCTACCGCGAAGGCATGCCGGATGACGACATCCAGCACCTGACGGAACATAAAAGTGAAGACCCAGAGAACACATGTGGGAAAGGGTGGCGATTTTTCAGAAACAGTGCACACGTCGTGTCTGGTGTTTGGAACTTCCAGTAGAGTTCCAAGCGCAGAATTCAAAAACAAATTTCCAGCGGACCCCTCGAGCTCCTTCCGTCTGGCAGCTTCCTAATCGCTGTGTCACACAGGCACAGGTTTAAAGTAACTGGGGCGATTTTCCTTTTATCTTGCACGCACCTGCATGGCGTCACGCGGCGCCTGCTGCTGCTGCTGAGCCAGATACGCCTGCAGACTCGATAGGTCCACCACGTTGACATGCTTGGTCGTCACCTGGGGGTGGGTGCGACGACAAAAACGGTGGGACATTGCCGAATGGGGTCACGAGGGACGGGACGGACCGCCCAGAGGGAGCGACTGCAAATCGTTGGGGGAACGAAGGGGGATAAGACGAACCACAAACGAGTGTAGCAAATACCAGATATATTAAGATGGATACTCTAGGATTGGACAGATACTGCAAGAACGAAAAAGGGAAATGAGACGATGATCGGACTATGAGGTCAAGTCTGGACATAAGTACATGGCGGTCAAACCGTAAGCCGACATCCCCGTGAGGATGTTTGAATACTCCAGAAACAGCGTAAGCCAAAGCGCAGTTTTGAAATAGGTTATGCGTGTTTGAATTTAAGCCATTTCAAGCAGGAGGGACATTTTCAAGACATACGCGTCCGAGACACTCACCACGAAGGACTTAGTCTTATCTCCGCGGTCGCCCTCCCTGGGCGGCAGCGTCACCTTCCACTCCCGGACCTCAGGCGGAATACCCTGCGTGCGTGTACGCACGTATGTATGTGTGAAACAGGGGGGTATATCTTCATCCGGGGCAGCTACCTGCGAAACCCTGCCTTCCCCGGTATTTCGGGGCACCCTTATCCAGTCACCCTTGCCAACTTCTCAGCGGATCGCTCAGGTTCCGCACCCACCACCAGCATCCAACGGAATATGCCGGGTCGACAGCGGCCCAACTCCATGCCTGGTCGGCTCGCAGGTTAACTTCCCAGGTCACCACCGTCCATCAACTAGGGGCGCAGTACCTACCACCATCGGAAGGATTTTCGACCCTGATAGGTCTCGATCCCGGGATCTCCCGGGTGCAGTGGTCGCGCGTTACCAGTAGTGCCTAACCTGATATAAATACGCACGTATGTATGTACGTTATGTGTGCAGGAGCGCAGTGGAGGAAGGGGTGACCGGTGGGGCTTTACTTGTGGGGCTTTACTCAACCTCAATCCAGACCAAAGCCTTACCTATATCCTCATGCCCTTCTGACATTCACGAAGCCCCAGCCCAACCCACCTGGCCTGGGAGATACAGGTTCTTGCGCCCATCGAAGCGCCATGCGCCGTCCGGCCACTTGTATTGCGTGGCCGCGGCTTTGAGCACGCGATGGGCAAGGCGTGGGGGCAGGTCCTCACCCTCAGCCGCGGCCTCCGGACCGGCTGGTTCTGGAGCCACACCACGACCACCACGGCCACCGCCACGGCCACCGCCACCACGGCCGCCGCCTGACAGCGATACGATACATTACACATTAAACGTGTGCAGTAGGCACACAGAACAATTTCACTATGCGCGAAAAGGAAGGGTACGCCAACGAGGGTTGACTTTTTCTATGGAGCACGCTAGTCTGCACCAAACACCACACAGATGTCGGTTACGTTTTACTTCTGGAACCATGGGTCAGTGACTTCATCGCGCTGGACTCATGCTGCCCGTGCTGCTGTAGTAATACGATTGGAAGCAGCTTGCACATTCAAGTAACCGTTCCTTTCAAACTTCCCTGAAAACCAACTTGAAAGTTGCACATCACTCCTGGCCCCTCACCTCCCATGCGCGCCTCCTCAACTGACTTGATCGTTACATCGTAATGATACGCCTGCAGTACAGTGGAGGCGACGACGAGCCAGCCCAAGAGCAGTTTTCAACAAGGCAAAGCAGTGACCTCCCATCCCAAAGGCCTACTAATCATCACTAGACACCACATGGGAATCCGCCCCCTTAAGACGCGCATAAATACAGCGGCTCGAAAAATAATGCTGCGGCAACAGTAGTAGTGTAGATGTACATCATGCATGCTTACCGCGCGCGGGAACCCGGGCGCCGTCTGCAGTCGGAAGTAGTTGGCAAACAGGTTGACTGCTCGCCCGACTGTGCCCTCGTTTGGTCGGCGTGTGATGCTCATCGGCCGACCCTCGGAATTGATGTCCACCTAAATGTCATGATGGGGGGGAAGGGGAGGGGGGGAAAAGGGGGGAGAGGGAGGAGGATGGGAACACGCGGTGAGGTAGGTGGGTTGGGACAGGGGCATTAATGTACGCGAGGGATGGGGGCTGCTGGTTAGGGGGTACAAAGGGTTAATGGCAGGTGAGATTATGGGGGAGACCGCACTGGGGAGAAAACAAATGGCAAGATTAGTGGTACGACTGGTTGTTCGACTATTATAGGTTGGATACCCAAAATCAATAAATCGGGTTGCTCGGGTTGCTGTCCAAATGTAGAACAGCTCGAGGCGGAGTCCGAGGGCAGACATTGAGGCGCCTAAGGCCAAGACCCGGAAAAACGTTAAATATGAACGACAGAACCGGTCGTAAACATTAATAATTGCGCAGGAAAGGCATTCTGCGCAGGAAAGGTAGTCTCGTAATTTGGTTGACGACTATTTCGAGGAAGACGTGCGGGAGGGAAGCCACATGACAGGACCTTCACCCACATTGACGTTAGCCCGCATGTTACGGGCTGTTCGCAGCACGGCATCCAGCATCGCCGCGCCCTCCTGCGGGTTCAGGACGCCACCGCCACCACCACCGCCGCCTCCTGTCATGGGGATGTGAATTTCGAAGCGATGTCAGCACACATCAGCAGGCATGGGCATTAAGTCATACGCGGTAAGGCTGAAACAGGTCGAGGACTTGGCCCGAAGTATTATTGCTCGAACCGATTTCCGTGCTGGAGACATGTTGGTAAAAATGCAAAAGGTCGCTCATCATCTTCCTCGCTGTGTGCAGCCCTACCGCGTCCACCGCCGCCGCCGCGTCCGCCACCACCGCCACCCCGGCCTCCGTCAAATCCACCACCTCGGCCTCCACCGCCGCCGCCCCTTCCGCCTTCATAGCCGCCGCCACCGCCTCCGCGGCCGCCACCATATCCTCCGCCACCACCGC
Source organism: Volvox carteri f. nagariensis (assembly GCF_000143455.1). NCBI lineage: Eukaryota > Viridiplantae > Chlorophyta > Chlorophyceae > Chlamydomonadales > Volvocaceae > Volvox > Volvox carteri. Next base: position 1,026,902 of record NW_003307575.1, read on the forward strand.
CACCGCCACCGCCGTATCCTCCGCCGCCACCGCCGCCGTACGCGCTGCTAGGGCGGCTGCCGCCCCCTCCCTCACCCCTGTAACCGCCACCTCCTCCGCGACCGCCACCTGCAAGGCGAAGCCGTCCAAAAGACCGTAAGGAACGTTCAAATTTTAAACCATTTAAAGAATGGTCATGACCACGTGCACATTGTCTGTCGCGTTTCAACTTTTTACGCCCAAGGATCGCGCGCCTGAGAACAGGGAACGCGAAGAAGCGGAACTGTAAGCTGAGTTTAGGAGGCTCAGCGCAACCAAAGCGATCACCTAACGCGACATCGATAAATAATATCTGTAGGCTGGAAGCTGCTTCAGATTCTCCGGGTCAAATAGCGACCTTCTCGCTGGACTGCTCATCAGTATAGATTCTGAAGACATCCTGAACCGTGTCCAATAAAAATCAAGAGCCAACATGACCTGAGCAAGCGTGCCTCAACTTCCCCTAGGCCAAAAGTCTCGGTTGCGGCGTCACTGCTTACCGCCTCCACCATAGCCACCTCCTGATGCACCTGCGTGGGACCAAAGACGCCAACAACTAAGCCTGAGGTGGAATACGTAAGGATAGCAACAAGACAACGCAAGGCTGGCCGACCTCGTCCGCGCCCAGACATCTCGGGTAAGTGTGCTGTAGAAGATAACAAAGAAGTGCTCGCAAAAAGCCTGCAAAATAGCTTTGCACTTTCGGATGTGTCCTTTGTATAGACGGTCGGCTGCACGTCGTTCAACCCGTGAATACCCAGAGCCCGTGAGTGGATATCATAACTTCTTGTGTAACGTTTCTGAAAACAGATCTAGCCTACCAATGCCGCTTTATGCTGTCGCACGCGCTGTACTGAAAGATTACCCATGCACGGCACTCTGGCAAATCCAGAAATCCTACCCAACATCGCACTTCAGAAATTCCCTGGTGCATTGGTACACTTTCTTCTATCACGTTTTCCTTGAAGAATGCTTCGCTCCTGTATAACGATGTTCGTCGGGTGCACGAAATAATCCTTTCATGTTACGCCATATGCGGGGTCCCGACATAAACAGTTCCTATTCATAATGAATATTACAATACACCTCACATGAGATCGGGTCAGCAACCCCAGCAACAAGCCGACCGAAAGAAAACATAAACCCTGGGCCCAAAAGGCCCTAGGGCTTGTCAGTTGGCTTGTCAGGTGGCTCGCTACAACAGGATTGTCACAGCGAGCAAAAGCGCGGTGGTTTGACCCGAAATGCTCGGGATCCGTTCCTTTCGGTGAGCTTGCAAGTTGCCATTGCAGAAAGACATATCGCAGAACGCAGTAACCCAGATTGCAGCAAAGTCGCAACGTGTCCACACTCGGCCTCTCACGGTTGCACCTGAAGGCGGGCAACGGTTCCTTGGCCACAGCCTGCCCGCAGCAAATCATGCAGCCCGCAGCATCCGCATGCAACCGATCCTTTAGTTGCCCATGTAGAAAAGTTAACATGCCCGATCTCTTTAGAAGCTCCGGTTGACAGCTTGGCTGCAAATTGCAGGACGTTTGACTGTATGAGCTTTGGACACGCTTTAAAGGCCAGTCTGGCGGTTCGATCTTATTCACAGGATGTCAAAAGATAACAAACACATTGCATGACTTCAGTCATAATTCAGGTGATTTGAGTTCGGAATGTTGCATGTTGCCGTGCGCGCACAATTGGTCGACCAAAACCGCCGAAAATTACATCTGACACAACGGCAGGTTGTTGGCAGAGGTTAAGGCCTGACTTCTGCTCCCGAAGGTCCCAAGCTCAAATCCATCCGCAAATCCTAAGTTGTGGCGGCGTTGATCCTCTATTGTTTGGATGCTGATGGTGAGTTGCCGAACCCAAGGAATACATTCTGAAATCAGATGGGGTGAATGGATTAAGGTGCCCCTCTAGCAGGGGAGAACAGGGAACTGCCTCTGGAAGGAGGCCACTGGTGAAGCTATACCACCCTGTAACAACAACATCGGTCGCTTTTGCCTGCAGCGAAGACCAACGAAACACAGTGTGTTATTTTTAGCTTTCCCGCTAGTCTTGACACGAAGGAATTGGTGAGCCTGTTTTGCAGCGTGGCATGGGGTATCTAGCTCACTCTGGCGTAAGGCGGTGCAACTATCATCCAAGGCACGCCTGGGCGATGGACAGGTTCACCCGCATTTGCCAGCATACTGCCCAGCACTGCCGAAGACTCAGTAGCGAATATATGCATACATATTAACATATGTGAATATATATACATATGTATACATATACATATGTGTGGTTCATATACCCCCCCTGGCGGACGGTGGGGCCGTCCATGGCGGACGGTCTGCCGGACGGTCGACCGTCCGGCACAGCTTTCCGGGCACACATACCAACACATACCAACATATTTTTGCACGAAGCAAAAGACATTTTGTTGTAGTTTATCCTGGTGCTCGCGGCGCGCGCGGGCGTGGAGCGCGCGCAGAGATTCCTTGCGCAAGCCGGCAGCACGGCATGCAAACTGCGTCCAGATGAGCCCTTTACCCTTGCAATTTGCTGAGCTTATAGTGAATTAATGTAACAAAGCAAAGGCGTAACCCGGGATGCTCAGTTGGGCCTTGCGTCGTTACATTGCCCCCCCTTTAGCAATGGACGTCCGCGGCCATTATATCGAGCATTGGAGCCATCCCACCTCACGCATTGTGCGCTGGTTTATCCACTACCCATGATATCGCTTTCTGCGATACCTGCTTGTTGTCAGAATCGAACCACCGACCCGAAGATTTCATCGGAAGTCGTGCGGCCCCGTCTCGATACCATTGTAGCAAAGCAAAGGCGTAACCCGGGATGCTCAGTTGGGCCTTGCGTCGTTACAATTAAAGTTTTATAATCTTTTCATGGATAATGTAATGCAATGTGCTATACTGGGGGCTTCATCGATGCAAGCGCTAGGAGCCAGCAAATGCATGAAATGTAAACAAAGCTAAAACTAGCATTCGGCTAAGTCAATTAGATGTAGGAGCATATTTATCTGGCGGTTTGGGGCCAGGCTTGGACCGCCGCCATGGGCGACCTGTGTGCATGGGACCCTGTGTGTCTGAGAGCCTGTGTGCCTGGAAGCCTAGGATTCTAAAAGCCTGTGTGCCTGGGAACGTGGGAGCGTGGGCGCCTGGGATTCTGTAAGCATGGGTTTCTGATAGCATGTTTACTTGGGAGCCTGGGAACCTGGGAGCTTGGGGACCTGGCAGCCTGGGGACCTGGCAGCCTGGGAACCTGGCAGCCTGGGAACCTGGCAGCCTGGGGACCTGGCAGCCTGGGGACCTGGCAGCCTGGGGACCTGGCAGCCTGGAACCTGGCAGCCTGGGAACCTGGCAGCCTGGGGACCTGGCAGCCTGGGGACCTGGCAGCCTAGGATTCTGGCAGCCTGTGAGCTTGGCAGCCTGGGATTCTGGCAGCCTGGGGACCTGGCAGCCTGGGGACCTGGCAGCCTAGGATTCTGAGGGCATGTGTGCTTGGGAGTCTGGGATTCTGAGAGCCTGGGAACCTTTCAGCCTGGGGACCTGGCACCCTGGGGACCTGGCAGCCTGGGGACCTGGCAGCCTGTGTGCCTGGGAGCCTGGGAACCTTGCAGCCTGTGTGCCTGGCAGCCTGGGAACCTGGCAGCCTGGGGACCTGGCAGCCTGGGGACCTGGCAGCCTGGGGACCTGGCAGCCTGGGGGGCTGGCAGCCTGGGGGACTGGCAGCCTGGGGGGCTGGCAGCCTGGGGACCTGGCAGCCTGGGGACCTGGCAGCCTGGGAGCCTGGCAGCCTGGGATTCTAAGAGCCTTTGTGCCTGGGAGCCTGTGTGCCTGGCAGCCTGGGATTCTAAGAGCCTGTGTGCCCGGGAGCCTGTGTGCCTGGGAGCCTGTGTGCCTGGGAGCCTGGGAACCTGGGATTTTAAGAGACTTTGTGCCTGGCAGCCTATGTGCCTGGGAGCCTGGCAGCCTGGGATTCTGAGAGCTTGGGACCCCAGTCTTGAACGAAACTTTGGTATGGCTTCGTTGGCCTGCCCGCCATGCGCTGTGTTGCACAGACAGGCTGGCAGGTGGAATGCAGGACAAGGGCGTAACCGGGTGCGGGGCGTGGTGCCGTGTTGGGTCTTGGGGACATGCGCAAGCTGTGCGCCAGCTCGGATGCCATACAATGGCCTCTTTCCACCGCCAAATGATCATTTACCCAGTAGAGCATTCATTGTGCCATTCAGAGCCGACAAAGGGATGGAACGACGTGTTGGGCGTGACGGTCAGTCTTTGCTGAATCCCTTTCACTAATGCCCAGTGCTTGTGGCCATTGCAATGACCTTATTGCATGATTCAATTGTTCCAGTGCGTTGGTGTTATTTAAGCAGGTTACATAAACAGGTCATTAGAATGTCCGCCGCGCGCCTTGGGATGTTGTCTTTTTTCTTTCGATTGCTTTCTTCTTTTATGCTAGAAGCCTTTTGACTATGTGCGTCACAATTTTGGGGTTAGTTTCTCCTGGCGAGTGTTTTGCGCGTTAATTGCTTGCCAAGGAGTGCAAGCTGGAGCATTAATTATTAGCGTCTCATGAATCATCTACATACAGATGTTTTGGAGCTTTGGACCATCGTTTCCATGACCGTCCGCTAGGCGTCCGCTGGAACGGTCAGGATGTACGGCGTTGCGGACAGGGGACCGTCCGCTGGCGGGGTATATGTATATGTATACACATACAAGGGTTTGGCACTACTGGTAAGGCGCGACCATTGCCTCCGGGAGATCCCGGGATCCCATTAGGGTCAAAAGTCCTTCCGATGGTGGAAGGCATTGTGCCCCTAGTTGATGGACGGTGGTGACCTGGGATAAAGTTAACCTGCGAGCCGACCAGGAATGGAGTTGGGCCGCTGTCGACCCGGCGATTCCTGGTGGTGGGTGCTGAACCTGAGCGATCCACTGAGAAGTTGGCTAGGGTGACTGGATGAGAGTGCCCCGAAATACCGGGGAAGCCAGGGTTTCGCAGGGTAGCTGCCACGGGCGAAGATACACCCCCCTGTTTCACACATCATATGTACATATACGTACACACATATATGTACACACATGTACATATATGCATGTGTGTACGTACGCCTGCTCGCGTGTGAAAACGCAACTCTCTGCAACTCAGAAATCTAAGAAGATTCAATCCCGCATCCGTCCACCTTTAGCAGCAAAGCTACTCTGTTGGCGAAGTCCCGCCGAAAGGGAAATAGCAGAGGTTCAGCGCAGAAGGCAGCCACAACTGGAAGACGGCTGCCGACGGGATAGGCAGCAACTTCAGAGTATGACTTCCCAGAGGCCTGCTTTTTGCGCCAACAATAACCTAAGCACCAACGCACGTGAGGCCGGCCATTCTTTACCTAAAAACGTATGTGGATTTTCACACTAAACACGTGCATGCCGGGCGGTGGTTGCGGCTGAGATGCCGAATCGGCCCGGCCCAGCCTGCAGCTGCATCCAGAGCTAGCTGTGTACGGCGGGGACCAAGTGGTCAAGGAAGCCCCCCTGCCGCTGGGGTTCGCAACTAGGGGAGAGAGAGAGCTGACGCTGCAGGACCCCGGGGCAGCTCCTCCCCGAGTCCCTGAGCAACTACCCAGAGAGAGTGCAGTACATTGCAGTACAGTAATCAACAGACACATACACTGCATACAATGACCGACTTGAGCCGATATGGACCAACACACATTATCCCTAGCTATAGCTTTGACAGCGGGGCCTTCCTGCGGAGGACCTACGGCTGCTGGTTTATCGGAACAGTCACCCTTCAAATCAATCACCGCAACAGGTGCTTGTCAACACCACTTTCCGTCAGCTGGCGCCCTAGGGAGCCGTGCGATGCCTGCCTTGTCACCTGATGCCTGCCTTGTCACCTGATGCAACTTGGATTAACCGTCTTACTTCGCCACGGAATGTTCGTTTAAGGAGCTGTTGCAGACATGACGCCGGTCGCGGGAGGGGCCCTAGGCGTGGGGATCGGAGCTACACTGCATTGGCTGCGGCGGCCGTCATGGAAATGGATGTGGTGCTGTGTAGAGAATACGTGAAGAGAGAGTATGCATGTATGTACGTGTGTCGGAACGTAACGCCGGCCGTTGGCTGCCGTTTCAAAACCATGTATACACCTCTACTTACTTACCCTATTCGTTTCTCTTAGCTACTTCCGGAGTCCTTAAAACTGGTGGCAAAACCCAAATGGCAAAACTTCAGCCTCAGCTCGCAGAGTCCAAAACCATGAAAAGTGAACCGGTATGCCCGGCCACCATTACGCAAGGCGAGTTGATGCGAGATGAGACAAGATAAGAAAGTCGGAGACGTCGCTAGCGTAGAGATATGTGATATATGACTGGCCCCTGTCCGAATTTTGACGCGCTTGGTGGCTTTGTAATGCAATCGCCTTCGCGGCTCGGAAGAGGTATTCTCCGACTAAGCGTGAGGTGATGATCCCGGACCTTACTTGCCATGCGTCCGGGCTCGTGATTCAGGCAGCCAGTCTGGCGAGCAAGAAAAAAGAAGGAAAGAAAGGCAGCCAGTCTGGCGAGCGAGCGACTGGCCTTGCCTCCTTCATAAATCACCACATGCGTGTTGTAGGTCGTCGTCGAGGTTTTGAAAATGTAATTGCCAAGCATGTACCCCTCAGTCTGTACTCCATTCACCTGCACACTTTGGCGAGTGTCATGGCGTAGACACAGCGGGACGGGTAGAGGTTACGCATGGACTCGAAGGTAGGAGAGGGTTGCGCTGTACCCCTGGCATTTCTTTTTATTTAGTTTCGGGGCTGCAAGAATGGAGGAAGAGGATTTTTAACCGCTGGTATACGTGTCAATACTGATGTGCTTGTGAACGGTCGACATCAGGGGCTGAAGCTAAGGTGGACTTCTTGTACGGCTGCTGTTGGGATGGTCCATTCGTACATTCCACATCTCATGTGTGTGGAACATTTCCCGGTCCTTCGGTTTGTGCCCATGCTATCACTTCCAATGTTCGAGGTGTTCAACGAAAGAGTTATATCAGGAAAGCCGCAAAGCGAGACCGTGTAGCAGGGATTTCGGCAGGCAGCAAGCTCCCCCCGGCTGTATACTTTAGCAAGTTTTCTCGGGCTGAAGTTTTGTTGGTTTTGTTGAGGAAAATATTGTCCGGTTGTATTGTTCCGGCTCGGAACAGTTGCTCTTGCCAAGGACGATGACCATGTCACTCGCTTGACTCTTTCCAGGCTTTCCCGAGGGCGCTTGCTATCGCATTTCCGTTTAGTTTTTGGTTCTTATGGCTAGCGCACTACATGTATATGCAAACCTGCTATGGCGGGATAGCAAGGTGGAGGCCCGGGTGAAAAAGTTGGCCGCCCTACGGCTATTGCAGGAGCCGCATTATCGACTACCCCTGGATGAGTTGTCCAGAGCATTGGTGTCGAGCCATGATTCAACGATTTCTGGCGACCTACTCGCTCCAGCACGACTCGCAGACATCATCTTTGCAGAGTTGTGCTTTGTGCACAGCGATGGCACCGGCAACGTACTTCTTGATGCAGCATCCCTTATGACAGCTGGAAAGGATTGCTTGAAGGTGTATATTGACAGGGTCTGGGACACATCCTCGCCTCGTTCATGGGCGCACAACCAGCTGGTAAGCCCCAAAACGGCTGTTCGTCGCGGCAAGGTCTGCGTTGACTCAATCAGCTCAGGAAGCAACTTTGATGCAGCCAACTTTTCGCTAGGAACATGTGCCGGCCGTCGCCCGTTGGCAACGGTTCGAACCTGTTGACCCTCCTCTAGCGCGCTACGTAAATCGCCCGGGCGGGTCCTTCCGGCCATCCCGACAGGCCTGGTACATCGTCTCCCGGCAGCACATCGACATGCGGCCACACGACCTCTTCCTGGCACCAGTGGACGACGCAGGTGGGGGAATTTGGTGTAGGTGTAAGTCCTCTGCGGAGCGATGCTTTGGCTCCATCATCGCTCGCGCGCTCGGCTTGAAATGCACTGATATGGGCTGCTGTGGTGTCAGGAAAGAATAACTGCGATGGCCAGATGGGGCCGATGGCACTACTTCACTCCCAACGTTTGTTTTTTTCCTACCGGTACTGCTCATCTCGCACCCACGGTTGCGACTACGATCTCTTCTGCCGCTCCCAACCACCTCAGCCACTACTCATCCACCATCCACCAACCCTGCAAACACAAACGCACACACATACACGCACACCTCGCGTAGAGAGCTTCCTGGCGGCTGCGTGGACATCCCGCATGGACCTCCGCGACCACCCTGACCACCCCTACACCTCCCTACGGCAACTGCTGAGAGGAGAAACACGACTGGAGCTGACACCCGACCTGAGCGCCATTCGCCTAAACTTCAGTAAGCTGCTGCAGCAGGATCAACAGCAGTATCACCAGCAAACGCCGCCGCAACAGCAGCAGCAGCTGCAGGCCGGAGGGCCGTCTGCGAGTGGACGGGAGCATCATGGAAACGGACACGACACGGCGACCGCTGCTGCTGCTGCTGCTGCTGCTGGCCGCGGCGGCGATGACGACGGCGGCGCCATGGAGTGGGGCGAGTACGGCGGCGAGGATGGCGCCTACGGCAACAGTGAAGCGGCGATTGACATCGCAGCCGACGTCGCAGCCGCGATGGCGGCGATGCAACGGGCGTCGTTTGCAAACGGGCTGGGGGGCAGCGGCCGCCACGGGGATGCAGGCAACGGCGTTGGCAACCGCGACGCCGAGGAATATTATGAAGAGGCGGAGGAGTGCGGCGACGGCGGTGAAGGGTACGGCGAAGATGATGACAGGGAGACGACCCGCGGTCGTGGATTCCGTGGGGGTGGAGGTGGAGCCGCTGCTGCCGGCGGCTCCCGCTACGCCAATGGCGGCGGCGGCGGCGCCGCCGCCGCCGCTGCCTCCAATAACCAACCTGTATTGCCGTTGCGACCCGACCTGCTACAGATATACATCCGGGCTGTCTTCGCCGCGTCCGGCTCTCCTCATGACCATCTGATGGCGGTGGTGGCGCTGGCGCTGGCCGACGCTGGTCGCGGGGGCAGTGCGGGACACGGCGGCAATCGCGGCCTGCCATTTCCTGGCGCCATCGCGCCCGACACCCACCGCTTCCGTCTGCCACTGCATCGTTTAGTCACGCATGTACGGGAGACGGCGCCGCACTTGCTGCCGCCGCCGCCGCCGCCACATCATAGCGGCGGCAACGGTGGAGGCGGATGGCTCGCGGGGGCGCTGTCACAGCGGCTGCAGGAGCGGTCCAGTCGGGGGTGTTTCAAGGTGCTGCTACCGGGCGGAGGCGCCGGCACGGGTACGACGGGTACGACAGCGACTTGGGGCGGCGAGGGAGGCCATGGGTACGGCGGCGGAGGCGATGACGTCGAGGCGGCGGTGGTCTCACTGGATTTGGACGTCCTGCGGGAGCGAGTGGTGGAGGCGTTGGCGGTGAGTGCATGACGCAACACACGTTCTGTCTGTCTGTCTGTCTGTCTGGCAGCATGGAGGAGGTTGGGAGGATGGGGGATGACGCTGACTCCTGTTTTGAGTATGAAATTTGCTGCTGACCCCCGACCAACACATATTCACGTATATATATACACATATGTACATATATACATATGTATACACCTACAGAGACCCCCTGGCAGCAGCTTCACTCGTTCGTGGTTCCTCTTTCCCCCCTCAGCACATCATCCCCATTGTCATGTCCTATCGACATCGAGACGACGACGACGATGCCCCGTGTCCCCATCCCGGCCGTACACCATCAGGCAGCAGCAGCGGTGGTCTTCTCAGGTAGCCGCCCCGTAGATGAGATCCGTCGTACGGCTGCCGTACACCTCGCCTCACGCACCCGGCCCTTTGCGGGACGCGCGCACTGCGTGCGGCTCATTACGTTGGCGCGCACTCTGGGGGGCGAGCTGCCGCCGGAGGTGTTTGACCCGAACCGGCTTGGCGGTTTTGAGCGGTTGGTGGGCTCGGAGAGCTCGAATAACGTCATGCACGTGTTCCGGAAGGCCATGCCCGGCCTGTCCCCGGGGCACGGGGAGGAGGTGGGTCCCTTTATAACCCTCAATTTGGGGAAGCTGCTGGCGGGTGCGGGTGTTCGAGATTTGGATAGCATCATGACGGGCGGGCGTAGCGGCCGCGGCGAAGGGGGTGGCAGCGGGGCGTCATGGGCAGGGCGCGGCGGCGGCGGCGGCGGCGTGCCGGAGGCGGCTCCGCCATCGCCTGCAACCGCGGCGTCGTCATCGCGGACGGCGGCCTTTGCCGCGGCTTCTTCTGCCGCCTCACATAGCGGCGGAAGTCGCGATCCAGCCCAGCCAGCGCCGCAGGCACAGACCCAGGGGTCGGGTCATGCAGGTATCGGTGGCAGTAGCAGCAGCCACAACAGTTTACCGCCACCGCCGTCAGACGCAGCGCTGCGGCAGGCTGTGGAATCCCTGTTTTCACTTTCAGAAAGCGGGCGCGCCGCGGGTGCCGGTGCAGGCAGCACCGAGTACGCGTTGGCGGCGGCGGCGGCGAAGCGCACGGCGGCGTTGAGCCTAGTGAAGGCATTACACAGCCAGCAAGGAGGTTTCCTTCCGCTCACTCGCCTCAGCGATATCGTGATCAATGCAGTGCCGGGCTCACCCGATTTGGAGCGCTTGCTGGCGGCGGATCCAGATCTCTTTGAAATTCAGGTACTTACAGTGCACAGGCACATGCGGTGCCGTACATTGTCGTGCCTGCGCGGCTGGCGGATGACGCGAGGTGTCGCGAAGGGAAGAAATGTGTGAGGGGGCGAAGGGAAGAAACCCAGCACTAGTGGATTCCAAATGCGATGTAACGATGAACTGCGATGTTTTGCTGCAGGAGGCCTGGTATGGGGGTCCACGCAGCGTACGACTTCGCGCCTCAGGAGTCATGGCCAGGGTGAGTGCCGGACAGGGCAGCGCTCGTGATCCATGAAGATGGGTGGGGGGAATATACCGACCCGTGGGTCGGTGGGCCGGGGTAACATAATGGCTTGGCTGGCCATATAGAGGTTGTGGAGGAGCTGGGGGTCGAAAGGCTGACTTCCTCTCCTCTCCTCTCTGTCCCTCGGGTATCACTCGAGATTGATCTCCTCTACATCGAGATATCGGCATGTGGGTGGGTGTATGTGTCCGCCGTACTGCCGTACGCAAGTTTATCAGTCTTTCTTTTGCACTGGCAATGCGATTCAATTACCATCCATTAGTCACTTTTTGCTTTCCGGCGGTCTGGGGGCGGATCTGCCGGGCCCATCGCTTCTCCTCCCCTTCTCGCTCTCTAGCTCTCTCTGCCCATCTCTACCACTGTCGGACGACATCGTCACACAGCGCGTGTGCACCGTGAGGTTCGCATTCGTCGTAAGGGAGATGACGAGAATGCGGGTGGTGCTTTCCGACCACCCAACAGCTCCCCTCAGCCCCTAGGGAACTCCTTTCACCTCGGGGCTCTGCTCCTGCCTGTCGAGAAGACATACATACATACATACATACATACATACATACATACATACAATACACAAGTTCATGCACTGCTGATAAGGCACACACTGATGCCCCCGGTGGTTCCGGGATCGAGACATGTAAAGGTCGAAACTCCTTCCGATGGTGGAAGGTAAAAAGTGCCCCTATTCGATGGACGGTAGTGACCTGGGATAAAGGCGACTTGCGAGCTGACCAGGAATGGAGTTGCGCCGCTGTCGACCCGGCAGAATCCGTTAGATGCCGGTGGTGGGTGCTGAACCTGAGCGATCCACTGAGAAGTTGGCTAGGGTGACTGGATGAGGGTGCCCCGAAACACCGGGGAAGGCAGGGTCTGCCGGGTATCGGCCTCAGGGTGAAGATATGACCCCCCTGTCCCACACATCATTCATACATACACACATACATATATACACAAATATAGAAAGGTACTCCCCTATGATATCCCCAGCCTAGTTCCCGGTCGCGGCGCTTCACTTCAATATAAAACGCCCTCCTTGGGTCGACCGATGTCCCACATGCAACATGCATCCCGCGCATCACTGCTGTTTCTCCCCCGAATACCTCACGTCCTGCGGCCCGATGTATGTTCGCCGCTCCTGGTCCGCCACAGGCTGCCGCAGCTGCCACCACAGCGTCAGGCGCCGGTGACGCCACCGCCGCCACGGCCGTGGCCAACGGTGGCAGCAGTCACAGCAGCCACACCGCTGGCACATCCACAGCCGCTGCTGGCACTTCCGACGCCCTGCCCCGCCGGCCAAACACCATGAACTGCCCCTACTACATGCGCTACGGAACGTGTGGGTATGGCGGGTCTTGCAAGTACAACCACCCGCCGCTGACTCCGGGGCAGCCTCCGGAACAACAACCAGCTCCTGCGGCGGCAGCGGCAGCAGCGGCGGCGGCGGCGGCGGCGGCAGCAGCGGTGCACGGCGCCGGGGTTCAGCGGACCCCGTCTACAGCAGCGGCGGCGTCCTATCGTCACCCGCAGCGGCAAGAGCAGGCGCAGGCGCAGAACCAACACCACCAAGCGGCGGTTCCGACGGCGGTTGCCGGTCAAGAGGCCGGCAGCGGCGGCGGCGGCGGCGGCGGAGCCGCCGCCGCTCCGCGGCTGTCTCTCTCCACCCCTGAGGTCAAGGTTGTTACCACCGCCTGCACCCCCGACCACCTGGACATGCTGCAGCATTGCTACGCAGCGCCGCAGGTGGCAGTGGCCTGTAAGGTCCATCGCGCCGCCTACAATCACCACCATCACCACCAGCCCCATCACAACCACCACCACCACCCTATGAGTGCGAGCTCCTCGGCTGTGGAAGTGGGCCAGGTGTGTCTGGTGCAGCTGTACGCGCCCGCCGTGGCGGCGGCGACGGGAGCCGTCGCTGCCGGCTCTGGCGGAGCCGCTGGTGCGACCCGTGGGTCGCCCGGATCTGTGGGCGCGGCCGTGGGTGGTAGCGCTGGGGCTGGCGGCGGCGGTGGCTCTTCTATGTCTCCGGCTCCACGATGGCCCGCCACTGTGTACCTGGTGGATCCGGCGGCGGGCGAGGATAAGAAGGGGTTGCTGCTGCCCAGTCTAAGTCCGTTACTGGAGGTGAGGTGAGGGGAGTTGGATGCGAAGGAAAGTCAAGGAGGGACAACAACTGCCGGCGTCCAGTGAGGAGGGAGAGGAGGGGGAGGAGGAGCAGCAAAGGGGGTGGAAGCGGCGGCCCTTTAAGAGAGCACTGGCTCGTTTTGTCTTGAGGCAAGAAGCATGACCTGGGGGGCAGCCTCGGAAAGAGGCGAGTAGAGGCGAAAACGTGTTCCTAGGGCAAAACCCGTCCCTTGTGCTGTTTGGCTTTGAGGCCTAGGCATCGTTCCAAGCTTAGCTTTGCCTGAATGTGGGAATGAGCTTGGCATTCATTAGTTTCCCTTCCGTTCCCTCTCCAGAACGGCCAACCCCGCCGCTGCCGTCGCCGCCGCCGCTGCTGCTGCTGCTGCTGCTGCTGCCGCATGCACCGCCTTCACGAACTCTATCGCTGCTGAGCCGCCCTGCCCCTTGATGCCCCACTTTGCGGCGCTGCAGGACCGGGCGATTCCCAAGATCATCTACTGCAGCAGCGAGGTGCGTGTGCATGTATGTATGTATATGTGTTCATGTGTATGTGGCTGGGTGTCCATGTCTTTGGGGCTTGGGAGGAGAGAGGGAGGGAGGGGACGCTGGTGGTGGAGGGACTACTGTAACAGCAACACCAGCGTGAGGTAGAGAGAGGGACAGTAGTAACACAGACTGCCGAACCATAAAGGCGGCAACCGGCCGCCGCCGGCGTCGCAGTGCTGGTGGTAATGGTCCCGTACACCTCCCGCGCAGGTTGTGCCGTACATGCCTCGCATCGCACCGCTGTACGACATTAGTGTATTGCACGCGCTGATCGCTCGGGCGCCGCATGCGATGTTGGGGGCCCCGGCTGCGGCGGCGGCGGCGGGTGGGGGAGGTCCTGGGGAGGCGGCGGCGGTGGCGGTGCCGCCCCTGGCGAGCTTGCTGCAGCAGCATGGCGTCGTGACTGCGGCCGGCGCCGCGGCGGCGACGGTGGCACCGGCCCACTCCCCGTGAGTTCTCGCAACAGGAGTATATGGCCCATGGGCCCCCCGGGGCTTTAACGAACTACCCCCACATTCGTGCGGAAGTTGTAACCTTCAATTTGCATATGGGGTTTTTTTGTGGTTTGGGGCGGAAAGATGGTGAGTAATTTTGCGCACTACGGGAAAGGGAGGTTAAGGGTTTGTGGCCGGGCACGGGGGGCCCGTGTGTGTGTGTGTGTGTGTGTCTCCTCGGTGTGGATTGCTGGAGGGGTATGCGCTTTGTTTTGCAGGCTGAGGAGAGGCTTCAAAGGCATTTCGGAAGGGGGGTTTGGGCACCGGCTGCTGCTGCGGCTGCGGCGTTGTGCGGCTCTGCTGCTGTGGACATCAGCCATTGGCCGCATTTCTTCTTCTTGCACGTCGTATCATGATTTCTTTCCGTCTCTCTCTTCGCTGCCATGCTCTTTCTTCCCCCCCTCTGCCATGCCCCTTCTCCCCCACTCTTTCCTTGGCAGCAGCTTCACTCGTTCGGGGTTCGTCTTTCAACCCCCCTCCCTCCTCAACCAGCAACAGCTTTAAACCTACAACCTGAAACAACCTGACGTAGGCACTTGACCTAACGTTGCTGACTGTAGGCCTGTGCCTCCTCGGTTGCGTCACAGTCGCCCTCTGCTCCCCAGTCCCCTCTCCATCCAATCGGCCTTCTTGTTTTATGCATATGAGATTTCCCTCCCCACCCCCCTCCCCCACGCCTCTCCCCCTCCCTTCCCACCCACCTTTGTGGGGTTTCGTGGCCACCAGTCTATGGGCCACCCGCCCTCTGGGTGCCGAGTTACGGCAGCAGGCCGTACTGGAGGTGGTGCACCTGGCTACACTGTGGACGGGCCTGATCGCCCGACTGCTGGCGCTACCGCAGGAGCTCAGCCAGACGAGAGGTGCGCTGTTGCTGTGCTGTTGCTGGTGTTGGTGTTGCTGTTGATGAGGAGAGCACACACCCGTACTTACCAGTGCACCGCCAGTTCGACAGCATCCGTATCTCTGTATGTATTATGTTGAGTGTTTGCGTTGGCTTGAATCAAAGTATCGAAACGCCCCACGCTTGACATACATCATCATTCGTTTACCATTCCCCTTGCGTATTTATTACCCGTGCACGTGATCGTCTCTCCAATGCCAGCTTATCCCGTACTGACCAGCCGCCGTCTTCCAGACCTTACTGACGGTCCTGACGGCCCTGAACTTGTCTGTCCTTACTCCAGCGCACACATATCGCACCGAGGGGTTTGAGCAAGGTAACCACCCTCACAAATGTGATCACACCTGTTAACTGCCATGCCAACTGTTAACGAACCCAACATTCCTCTCCGCTGCAGCGGACCGCCTGCTCTCGGAGCACTCGGTGGCGGCGGGGGCTGCTGCCGCACCTACCGCTGGTGCCGCTGCTGCTGCTGCTGCCAGTACCGCTGGGCGGATGCGCTCAGGCACCGCTCCTGTGGGTGTGGCTGCGGCGGTGCCGGCGGGCCCTGTCGTCCCCGCACCCGCCACGGCCGCAGGAGCGGCGGCTGCAGCACAGCATCGGAGCACTGCGGGCATGCACCGCGGCGGCGGTTGGTGATGCCGTGATGTTAGTTAGAGGTGTCCGTTGATACTGTGCCCGTCAGTGATGTTGTTGTTGTGAGGGGCCAAGACGATGCGTTTGCTTGCCGCCTGCTGTGTCGCAGTGACTTCAACGAGCTGATGGGATTTTTGTGTGTGTGTGTGTGTGTGGGGGGGGAAAGATGCTTAAGTAGAGGGGTGGTGTGTGTGTGCATGATAGGATGGGGTTCTAGGAGTGCGCACCATGCAGGAAGAATGCATGGGAGCGTACGCGTGTGTCTGTAAACGTTGTGGGGAGGAAGCGCTTTGTGAACGGGGTTGGTCCTGCTTGTGGTGGTTGTGGTGATGGTGGTGGTGGTGTATACGAGCTGTTTGTTTGGGAGTTCTTGGGGGGTCTTCGGGGTGGTGCTGTAAGGGGCTCTTGACTTTGTCCCGTAGTTCCGGGTTCGCAGCGATGTGGTGACGACGGTGACCATGGTTAATGATCGTGTCTGGGCCGGTGATGATAGCGTTGGCGAAAATGATGGTGATGGTCGGTGGTTATTAAATGGATCGCACTGCTCTGCCATGTCATGTGTGAAACGCGACTGCTGTACGGGGCCAGCGTCGTCTAGTCGTATTTGTGGTCTTTGCATTCGCCATTGTGGTCGCCATTTTTTGCCGTAAAGCGACTTCGGGTATTCTCTCTTTTCCTCCGTGCGTCTGTCTGTCCATCTGTTTGTCAGTCTGCTTGCTTCTCCGATCTGTCCGTCCGTCAGCCTATCTGTCAAATGAATCTTCGAAGGATATCGGAAATTAGCATAATTATGAGGGTTAAGGACTTCAACAAGAAGATATGTGTGCTTCCAGTGTTTGTGTGTGGTGCGGGGAGTTTGCCACCTTCAGGGGAAGAATGGAGAGCCGTGCAGAGGCAGGGCAAGGGGAGTAGTTCACGTTAGGTAGCGGCGACATGTGCCGGTAGGTGGGTGAGTACATGGATGAATAATTTGCATATGTGTGCTTGTGTCTTCAGGAACGCTGAACTTGGCAACCTGGCGTCTGCGTGTGTCGATTAATGTCGAAGGGAAGACTGCTCCGCCATGCGCCATGCGTTCAATGTACGACAGATGTTCAGTGTTCTACAACATCTGAAGGAGGAGCCCCAAGGGGCCAAGATAACTTCTGAGGCGCGGTACGTGGCACGTGCCAGGGGTTGCCGCGTGTCCGCGTCGACTCCTGTTAATGGTATGAGAGCTGTCCTCCAAACCCTAGCAACCATTACACCCTCGCAAGAGGAAATGGCTTCCAGGAATTAGCCAGCGCCTGACATTGCGGCGCGGCACGGCATGGCATTGGCTATTTATTGTGTTTCTGCCGGGGCTAGAGGCGCAATAGAGATAAAGCGCCATCGTGTTAGATCGTAAGCAGTGAGGGTGTATGCTCATGTGCGCTGCAGTTTTAGAGTCAGAGGGACGCGTGGAGGCTGCGTCCCTTTTTAATGTGTGTGTGAATGTGGGGGGTTTGCACGGCGTGAGCCTGAACCGGGGATACGCGATTCATACCGCCACCCCCTTGAGTGCCCCTCCTTGAAGGGAATTTTTTGAGTCCTGTGTAGGCTGTGCAGTGTTGATCGTTGATCCTGGCGAGGCTGGGGATGTGATTTGCTTAGAGGAGATGTTGGTCTGGGCGGTTATACAGTTGATGTTGATGTTATTACAGGATGATTAAGCTTCACCAGTGGCCTCCTTCCCGAGGCAATTCCCTGCTCTCCCCTGCTAGAGGGGCACCCTAATCCATTCACCCCATTCGACTTCAGAGTGTACTCTTTTAGTTTGGCAACTCCACCGGCATCCAACCAAATCTAGCGGATCAACGGCGCATCAACTTAGTTCCTGGTCAGCTCGCAAGTTGATTTTATCACGTCCTACACCGTGCACAAGATGGGGGGCCACCTCCCATTTCACCACCTCTCAAACACCCGAGAGGTCGGCAGGCGGAGTCAGTTATAACTTGCCCGGCAAGCAGTCGCGTTCGATCTCCCTATCCTTGGTACCGCAGCATCGAGTCAGGTTGCTTATGCCATATATGTTTATGATAACGGACTAGGACTGGTCTTATCGCATTAGTTGGTGAAGGACCACTACTTTAGCTATGATTCATTTTCCCACATGATCGCACTGTAAATCGCGAAGGTAGTTCGCGCGATGGACGTCGCAATCTAGCAATAGAACACCGTTACTCCAATCCCTATTTGTCTAGCCATTTTCGTATTGCGTTATGAACGATGAGCTGGCATTCATCCATCGTCTGTTTGAACAAACTTGTTCAGCCGAATTCACTACTTGCAGGCATAAAACCTAGGCAGGAGTAAACTAAGGCATAAACTGCGATTCCCTTACAATGAATTCGAAGTCAAACTACTCTAACACGAATGACACCGTCAAAAGCGAAAGTGTAAGTTGACATATAAACTTGCCTGGCCCTTCAAGGCAAACATACCCGAAGATGACCGTCAATTCACTCGTGATCGGTGCTAGTAGAGAAGACAGCCTCACGTCGACCTCCGACCCGCCATGATTGAGACGCAAGCGAAATTATAACTTGGCTAGAAACAATTGCTGAACAAGCCCTGCCTAGTCATACTGACCACGGCCCTAACCGGCAGGCGATGTGAACACCCTGCACACCTCAAATATATACTGCAGCGATTGCAAAATGCAAGACCTGCGCATTAATCCCTCCCTTCAAATAGAAGCCACGAACTGTGTTCGTGCTACATCCCGCAATCCGGTTTGCCCCGGGCAGAAGCCTCATGCAGACCCGGACGAATCAAAGATGCAATGACATTGCTGTTCCCACTGCCCCCATGGCTACTTCTTGGCGACCCTCCTTAGATGGCCTTCTTTTTGCGCGGGGTGGGCGTCAAGTCGTACTTCGACATAGCGTTAGCTGCCGCACTGGTCACCGGCGTAAACACCGTCTTCTTGATAGTCTTGCCAACGGGCTCGATGCGCTTCTGGAAGGTGGCGAACTGCATCGTAGAAATAAACCCAGACGAACGTGAAGTCAAAGGATGTTATGTCAAGGCAAGGCACAAGCGGAGATGCACTCTGAGGCAGCACGCGCCCTGCGATCCAAACCCTAGGTCCTGTAAGCCAAACCACTTCACGAGCATAAAGCATCTGGGAGCATCAGAGCACAGGTTACCTTTCCAACCTAAGTCCTACCTCGTCGGGCTTCGCCAGGACACGCCCGTATGCGAGGCAAATAAAGATCGCCACGAAACGATCAACGTTGGGCAGGAGGATGAACATGGTCGCCATAGGAACCAAAACCATCGCCGCCCTAACACGACGATCGAACTTCTCGTACTGGGCCTGCAGGAACACATATCCAGATTCATATTCAAGAAATCGCTGAGCATAAAAAACCTGGCGGAAAACATCGACTGAAACTCAGCAGGTGGTCATCCAAGACGCCATGAACACGTCCGGAATGTGACTGCCAGTCGCACACTTGAGCGAGGCAGACTTACGTGAACCTTGCCGTACACGTCGGCCACAATGGTGTCGATGCGCTTCTTGTACACCTTGTAACCCAGCGGCAGGGTGAAGGCCCCGAGATGCAGCAGCAACAAGAGCGTCACAGCATCCAAAGCGCGGCCCAGCACCGACAATATCCAGAGTGCCATGCCGACCTGCAAACATATAGTAGTGGCCCAATGGAGGAGTTGAACCCTAATGAAGCCAAGGATCGCTTAAGCATTCCATAAAACTAGGAACAGCTGAGTAAGCCGTGGCATACCCACACATCCCATGTCTTTGTACCGCTGCTGCGGAGGCCACAACGCACGAGGATGTGGCTGGCGCAAAACCAATTTGTGACATCAATGAAATGAGATTCATGCTCTTGAATCTACCCACACAGCGTGGAGTTCAGCACACGCACCTCCAGAGTGCGCAGCGGGTCCAAGCCATGAAGATGGCGATCATGCAGCGACGCCGCCACGCGAATTGCCCCAGTCACCACTGAGATGAGCAACTGCGTCAGGGACGAGTTGGCCCAAGTGCAACGCTCCTGGTAGCGAGGCGCAAATGCGCCGCGGAGAAAGTTGAAGCCGAGGCTAAACAGGAGTGTATAGCATAGGCCTGCAGCACGTGCGTGGGGTAAACGTGCGTACAATTCGGATACGATGACTTGATTACAGCTTAACCGATGTTCAGAATCCCCCGACATGCATGTTAGTTAATGTGAAGGCGTAAGTCCTCCTACAAATTGTGGGCCATTACTGGGGAGGTTCCCGTAGCTGCAAGCGCACCTGTGAATAGGGTGATTGGACTCGTGAAAACCGCCCGCACGACCAGCCACGCGAGCAGGCCGCAGATGAAGTAGAATGACGAGCGGACCTGTGTTGCCCGGGAGAAGGTTGTCGTTATTGAGTTTACTCCGCAGGCCTTACCCCTCCAGCAACCCACACGCATGTAGCACTCCACAAAGTCCGCACCTTGTTCGTCCATAGAAGGGTTTCGGTGATGAAGGCGTTGTAGTCCAACTACGCAAGGAAAACCATCATGTCTCCATGTGGGTGAGCAGCAGCGTGCAGTATGGCCAAAAGGCCGCGGATCACAAGCATCTTGATGACACACCATACACAAGTCGATACGCACCTCGTCGCCAGCCGTGGAAGCCATCATCACAGGTGTCGCTGGTGTAGGTGGGTTCACGTTAAAGTCCAGCTGCGACGGGGAAAAGAATGCGCATTTATAAAGCCCTGCTTGAGGGCAGGCTCTCAGCACTGAAGGTGCAGAGGATAACCCCACGCTCGAGAAAGTCTCCTAAACTCCCATCTTTCCTAACACCCACCTGCTTGGCTGGATTAACGACTGGTGAGGCCGCAGGCGCCTCCGGTACATCAGGCACCGGGTCAGGGTGTGGAGAGCCAAAAGCTGTCTGCGAAGACATGTAGAAACATCTAAGCAAAAAATGTTTCTTATGGCTCCTATGCGATAGAGTTAGGGACCCAAAGGATGCCTGTCAGGTAACCGAGCAAAAAACGCGCGCTATGGCATAGCGCTCTGATCTTGAATAGACACACCTAAAAACGTACCTTCATCTCAGAAGCTTCTTGTTTAAGTGTATCAGGGAGCGGGCTGTCTGAGGAAACAAGTTTGGATGGGTTGTCGAGCACTTTCTCGGTTGCATCTTTAGCAGGCAAATCGTAGTCGGCCATATTCATCTTTTTTCTTCCCTGCAAATAAGCAACAAACCACGCGGCACAGACCAAAACTGAAGGCGCAAACCAAAGGCAGCATCCCTCCACGACAGGCGCGCATCCTGTCGCGATGTAATAGCTCCAGCCTATGACTCTCAAGATTATGTGCTCCGACCTTCACGGCAGAGCAATCGCTTAATATGTCCCCGGACATCAGGCGTCTCGCAAGTTGTCGGAAGTCCGAGTTTCTAACGAGCAACGCCCGTCAATGTTCAACGTCACAGGTTTAATTTCCGCATGCTCAGAGCTCATATGTGATGATAGTATCGGCTTAAGACACACCTTTCAGATGAAGTTCCCAGGACACCGATCTTGTGGGTGTTGCGGTTTCCTGCTCCGATGGCAAGCCTTTCAAACTTAATGGACAACTTTCAATCCAGTGAAGACTGATGACAATACTGTTACAGTGGACGCCCATGTAAAGGGTTTTGGTCCCATTACGGATCCACGGCGTACGGCGTGAAGAGAGGACAACTTCAAAAACAAGTCAAATGCCTGCGCTATTATGCACGATAAAAGTATCACGTTCCTTCCAAATAATTGTTACCTATTATTACCTTCTCAGCTGCGGCGACCGCAACACAAGCCTGCGATGCTACACATGCACCTGCATGAAAACCTACAGCATCTAACACAGAAATAACAACATGCCGTATACGAGCTCTGTCACATCATCGCGCGATCATGGCACAAAAAGTTCCCGCTTTCGGAATGTGGCTATCAGGGCGCGTCGCCGAGACTATGCCTGACTACAAGATTCGCAAATAAAGAGATGGCTACAAGTCAACTCCACTCTGCTCGACCATAGTGAATGCTAGCTTCAAAGGACCGCCGACCTGGTGGTCTGGACGTCGTGCACAAGGATGTGCACGACCGTGGAGGAGCGATTTGGAGAGCCGAATGACAGCACCTGTGAGGTGACAGGCAGCAAGCATTGACTTCACAATGCGTGGCTTGCAGACAATGCATGGCTTGCGCATAGTTTTTAAATAGTAGCTTGCACCGCGTGCAAACCCGAAACTAAGACGGGTATGTCCTGACCCTGCCTCCGGCACGTCCTGACCGTGTCGGTGGCACCTGAGCATCGCACGTAAGCTGTCCCTTTAAAACCAGCTAGCCGAATAGAAAGTCACGCATCTCAAAATGCGCCTTCGCTTCACAAAACCGTTCACACGTGGTGTCTCGGCGCTCCTGTGTCGCGCAATCTTCCTTCCGTGCCACACAAGGTGTAACAGTTACACCTGGTCGTTTAAAACCACCACACCTTAGCTGTACTGGACGACTGCCTGGCGCTCAAGAAGCCGCGGCCAATGTCGTCACGCTGGGTGTCGTCTCCGTCCTGTGTGTCCCGGGAAGGTGTTGCCAGGCGTGGCATGTGTGTCAGCTGAGTCAGCACATCGCTGAACGGCGACTGCCGCACGCTCATGTCACCCGGCTTCTCAACGGGACTCGCCTCCGCCGTGGCGCAGTACATGCCTTCAGCTTCTGACACCAAATGCCGGGTGGTGTCCAATGCTTGAAAGACCTCGGCAGTGATATTGTGGACATCATCATCCTGGGTTCGTGACGGGAGAGGGGCGTTCCGTGTTTCTCTGTATTTCTTCCCTCTCATGTTTCTCAATTAGCCACCATTTCCCTGCCACCCTCCGGGAAACATGCTGCCTCGTGTTTACCCCGGGGGCGTCAGCGGAACAGCAAACACTTCCCCCTTGTTCCATGCCGACCCGGGACTTCGAACGTATTGCATAGGAACCTTTGTCAAAACGCGCGTAAATGATAAGGCAACTCTTTTCAGGCATAGCTCGGATCGCACCTCAGTCATCTGGGTCAACCTGACGAAAACTGGCAGTACCACGTCGCGTAGCGTGCCCAGTAGCCGGTCTTTGTAGCCCTCCAAGTCCGCATTATCTGGACGAGCCAGCAGGATGCGTTAGCAGGCGCACTCACAGGAAGGTAGCAAGGGTTTGGATAGGACAGCATGCCGCTCACTTGGGTCTCAGCGTGACACCACTTACTGAACTGTTTTATAAAGAGGCCACCCGACTAGGCATTACATGCATTCAGGGTTTTATCCCCCACGTGTCTTGTAGCTGCATGACCAAGGGCAATAGCTTGTCACCACCTACGTTGGCTGAGAAGAGCCATGCGGTCAACGGTCATGTCAAGCTCGGTGCGCAGCGCCTCGTTAGTCTTGCGGGCGACCTCCAACAACTGCATGTTATCGAGGTGGGGACCAGAAATTTTCCGAGGGTCGTTTCACTGTAATATGTGGAGTCCCCATGCATCTTTTTGAGCATAGCGAACACCGTATGCAAAACCATGGCAGACCTTTCGGTGGTCACACACAGCATCCTCGTTTGCATCCAGCATGGCCAAACATTTGTCGAGCTCAAGCATGTTAAGCTCTGTCTGCGCATGGGCGTCTTCGGCTGCCGGTCGCTCAGGCAACTTGACGTCCACCTTTTTTCCGCCAACACAAAGTGCCTGGCGTAAACACGTCAAGACCCTTGACCATATAGACAGCAGCAGCCATGCTGGCAAACTAACGGGAAGGCTGAGGAGCCACCCAATGGTGATTGACATCGGGGCCCGCTGGACCACATGGATCGCTTCTGTGGCTATCTGACTCATTTTCCTTTTATATAATATTAGCTATAAGTTGGGCAAGGAGGCGAAGGGGAAAACCGTTTGCCTTTCGAGCTGTCTTCCTTAACCAGCACGAGAGAGCCAACGCGTCATGCTGTCGATCGCATGCATGGTCATCATAGTAAAAAGTCTCATGATAATGTACAATAGGAAAGCTTTGGCTAACATGGACAAGTCTTGGAAAAATCCTCATGTTACAGATATACACATATACCGTACACGACTATGAATCCAGGACAGGAGCCGTTGGCTGTAACCCTCGCCCTTGCGTGTGCACGCCTATCTCCTTACTATACCGACGCTCTTCTATCAGCTCGAGCATAGCTAGCAATCTAGCTGCTCATGAATCCATGTTTATTGACCCATGTTTATGTCCGGACGACCGTGCATCGCTCAATAGCACACAGCAAGTTTTCATGCAAACCTATTATATTGCATTGCCAAATGGCTCACGCCGCGCGGCAGGCTGGTGTTTTCCACACTGGCCATGCGCTGTTAGAGTAGCAGTCGCCGAGTTCTGGTAGATCACACACGGAAGCAGTATTGAGCCGGACGGTCATGGAATCATTGGCTTTTGCCCCTACAGTGAAGCGGCACAGCGCGGCAACCGGCTGGGTTGCGTCCTCCGATAGTTCGATCGACTCTCCATCTAGCCAACAGCCCCTGTCTGCAAGTGACCGGCCTTGAGGACTTTGCACGTTGACAAATTTTCCCTCAAACTTCCTTATCGTAGTAATAACACCGCAACATTCTTGAAACCTCTTTACAGACCTGGTACTCCATATGGGCCAGGGAGATGTGAGCCCTACATCCGCAGCTGCCTCCCCTTCCGCACCCCTATCCTTTGCACCACGCATTCCAAGTCGGGGAAGGCACGCCGCCATACCATCATAGCGTGGCATGACTGCTGTGAAACCCACTTCCCAACCCAGCACTGCGTGAGACAGCGAGAGAGACCCACGGTCCATAGCGCTTGGTTCACGACGGACGCACGTGCACTGGAAAGCCGCCTTGCCAAGCCTTCCTTTCCCCCAACCAACCAACCCCTTTGCCGCACCGCTGTATCATTTCATCCACTCATTACCACCTGTGGGTTTCGTATAATTGGTGGTTTCATTAAATTAAGCCTTTCATACCTTTTTTGTCTCTGATGGGGCGGGGGAGCCCCAGGTTCGGTTTTTCTCAAAGGGGAAAATGGCAAAAGGGCTTGGAGATCCTTTGGGAATATTTATGAAGTTAGGTGTGGGGGAGTCCCCCCGCTTTCCCCTCCCGCTGTCTCCTACGCGGCAAAAGGGGAGAAGAAAGGAGGGAGAGGGGACGAGATACGAGGGACGGGAGAGGAATAGGGAGGAGACTTGCTGCGTGCCAGAGGTTCCGTATTCCCCTGCCCGTTTCCATGACTACCTCTCCCTCCCTCCCTCCCACTCCTCCCTCCCCCCCCCACCCGGCCTCCCGCGTATGGGCATCTGGGTGTGTCCCTCGCTTACGGCCTGGCTCGAAGCTGCGAGAGTGGTTGAAGCCCGGCAGCCACGACCACAGCCACAACTGCAGCAAAGGCCACAAGTGCAGGCGCCACAACAGCAGTAGCCAGCGATACCAATGACAATATACACGACTGCTCCACAGAGGTTGTTGCGGGAGGAGGTGGCGGAGGGTGAGGGAGTAGGGATGGGGGACGGAGGCTTGTCACCGGGAAGATGGGGGGAAAGACGAACCACAAACGAGTGAAGCTGCTGCCATGGGGGGGGGGGGAAAGGGGCAGGGAGGGAGGGAGGGGTTATGGGTCCGAGGGGGCTGTGCCGGCGAGTCGGGGAGACAGCGGCCGGGCGAGCGAGAAGGCTGGGGGTACCGGTGGAAGGGTGGGTACAGACCGGGAGGGGAGGGGGAGAGGTGAAGTGAGCACCAAGAGGATGTAGGATTCAGAAGTGGTAGGAGTCGGCAGGTGGCAGTAGCGAGGGCGTGGATGAGGGGGAGGTTGGTGGCCAGGAGTGGCCGTAGTTCCAGGTTCGTGCGTGCTGTAGGGCTGCTGAGTTCTCTCGGGGAACGAGGCCGGGGTCCTCGTGCTGCGGGATGCAGTGAGGTAGGGCTTTGAGAGCCAGCCGTATTGGTAGAGCGGTAAAGGGGGGGCCACCGAGCTGGCTACCCTTTCCCCCCCGTACGTTTTCTCTGTGGCCTGGTCGCCGGGTGTCATGGCAGGGAGGTCCTATTTTTGGTTATGTCAGGTAATAAGAAACCTAACTAGATCTAACGGCCATTTGCGCACCTTTCGAGTTGGGGCCCAGCGCTATGTAGGGGGGCCATGGACACGTGAGGTGATACCTCCCCTCTGCGGTTGATACCTTCCCTGGACTAGCCCAGGGAGGGAGAGGCGGGGGTGGGAAGTGGTCTGGGCAGGCTGTTTGGCGTCTTGTGGTGTGAGCTCTCTTTGTGCTCTTTCTGTTTGAGATTTGTATGATTCGTCGGGCTCCCGGTCGCCCTAGTCCTGGACGAGACGTTTCTCTCTATGACAGGGTGGTACAGCGTTTGTATACTTTCCGCCCGTAGGAAAAACACCCCGGGTGCGGCTTCGTTTCTGTTGGGTGACCAGCGGACCCATCTAGAACCCATCTAGCTGCAGCGCGACCCCCCGGTGGAGAACACTGCTTAGTACCGGCCTCTGTAACTCGCGCGGTCAGACCGGGGGGCGGAATGCACGACACTAACCAGCCGTGTGCGTCTGGTGGCCACCCCCGCGGTGTTTCGGCCCCCGGCTTTCAAGCCCACAGTGTAATCAACGTCATACCTGTACGGCTGGTTAGTTATTGCTTGCTTTCTTCTGCTGTATCAGTCTATCCTTGGCATCAGCTTCACTCGTTCACGTGGTTCGTATTCCCACAATCCACGGCATGGCCTCCTCCCTGCCCACCTGCACAAGTTCGGGTTCTCAAGCTTCCCAGGACTGACGTCGCCAGCCCGGTAGTCCGGATGCCGGGGCAAGAAGGATATAGGTGGGGTCTGGGGGAAATGGAAGCTGGGGAGTTTCGTGGTGGCCGACTGGGAGAGCATGTGTGTTTGTGTGTGTGGAGTGTTTGTACGGGGGCACTGGTATTGCGGGAGACAACAATGCCCCGATTGGGCATCGTCAATGCATTAACCCATAAATTAAACCTACAATCTAAACCTTCCGAACTAAAATCTTATAAACTAAAACCCTTCAAACACGGCTTGGGGTGTTCAATATGGTCTCTCGGTGCTGGACTGGGGCCCGGTGCTGGACTGGGGCCCGGTGCTGGACTGGGGCCCGTGTATTTTCATTGCATGGATACGGAAGTTTTCCGCACGTCCGCGGAAATTCCCACAGACTGTTACCTTGTGCGCGTGCGACGATGTGGGTTGCAAGCTACCCGATGGTAGAGGAACGGATGACTCAAACGCGCGTCTGTGCATGGGTGCATGATTTCGTTCATGTACCGCAACGTTGCAGCGGTTGCATAAACAGTTGCGTCAGGAGTAGCAATGGCGGTTGCGGCAGGAGTAGCAACTCTGCCAGGCAATGAATGTTCAACCAAAAAAATCATTCGCACAGGCAGAGCGTACCTGCGGCCTGCAGGAGCTTTCGATGTCCCAAGTTTATCGTTATAAAAATCCTCGGATCACATCTTACGGCGCAGGCGATGGCGGTGCT
>NW_003307575.1:1054192-1062509 GCF_000143455.1 Volvox carteri f. nagariensis
CAGCACCGCCATCACCTGCAAAGCGTTAGTGCCGTCACGAACCAGGTAAACATGAGACCGGCTGGTAGAGATAATGGAACGGGTTATTGTTTCCTCCCTTTTCACCCTTTCCGATGGGGTTTTTGCGTTGCGTTACGTTGCCCTCCCCTTTTGTCATTGTGCAGCAGAAAATCGGTACTGGTGGTGTGGTCGTGTATCCTATTTCTTTCGAGCTCTGAAAACTCAAAAATCAGGCCATATGCTACATGCCATATACAGGTCAGCATCACATCTTCAAATGAAGCTGCCTCTGCTCATTTTTTACTCTGTGCAACGTAAACGCATCATTGCTTGGGTGGCATTCCGGTCGCTTGGGTTTTTGTGAACGGTGTCGACATGTGTACAGCTCCAGGCCGCAGTCGTCGACTGATCAGTCGATTGATCGATTGGCAACCCGCCTCAAGCCCCGAGGTGTGAGAGCGCTTACATAACGAAGCGCCACTTAATTTCTGTAAAAGCTGTTCCTCGTCATGTGCACATCCACCGCTCCCAAAGTAGGGCCGATTTTACGGACACCGTAGACGCAGCGCTTACAGGAAGCTCCGCCTAACGGCGGCAGATGGGCACAAGATCAGGAACACGATCAGCTCTTCTCACAGGACAGGTTGCGTACCTGGCTAAGCTGTTGCACTGCAATAATACTGGGCGGACTGCTGACCGAACGGCTGACCCATGGGTCGCTTGGACGGAAAAAGAAATTTCACAGTGGTTAATGCACGAATGGTAATAAATTGAAAGTCATTTGCGCGATATTACCGATGGGGGAAGCTGAAACAGTGTTTTTTTTTCGTTTTGGGCCTAATACCCTAGAGTAATAAACTGGGTGTTTCTTGCGGTTACAATTCCTTTTTGTATAGTCGCAACAGCAACACAGACGCATCTACATACGTACACACACGCACACATAAGCGCCATCGCACATACCGCGCTTTGAAAGGCGCTCTAAAAACAAAACCCAAGATGCTCAAGATAGATAGATACACAGATACATAAGTGCAGTCAACACCAGTCAACACCAGTCTTAAGCCCTGTACGTCGGCACTACGAAGCTGTCGGACTGGGGCTGCCGTTAACTGGGGGGGATGTCGCGCATGCTCTGATGTCACGCGCATGTCGCGGTCAATGGCGCAATAGCGACATCGGAACTCCTAAGCACGCTGAGGCGAGGATCGATCTGTGGCATAAGCAACCTCGGTTCGCTGTCGTAGAGTCGCGAACACATTCGTAGAACCGACTGATTACCTCTTAGAAT
The DNA here is from genome assembly GCF_000143455.1 of Volvox carteri f. nagariensis. NCBI lineage: Eukaryota > Viridiplantae > Chlorophyta > Chlorophyceae > Chlamydomonadales > Volvocaceae > Volvox > Volvox carteri. The sequence continues at coordinate 1,055,484 of NW_003307575.1, forward strand.
GGGCATTTAGCCCACTTCCTTTCCTCCTTTCGTCCTTGATTTCACCTGAGTTCATCTGCATGCGTTCGTTTTCCACGTAGCACCAAAACAAAAACGCTGCAGCGACCCGGAATGAAGGAGGAGTAAAAGGCCCCATCGCGCAACGCCGCACATCTTTTTGATTTTGTTGTTACAGCCGCACGAGGGTTCTGTGCAAAGCGCCCGCTTTTGCCTGGTTCCGGGTTCCTAGCGTTGCAGTGAGAGACACACGCAACCTGCAAAAGCCAGTGGAGGAAGTAACTGGTGGCCTGGTTCCGAAATGGACAAGCGCTCTCTCTACACCTCCTTGTGGCTCCTAGCTGGTGAGCAACAGACCGCTCCTCCTCTCCCAGTTTTCCTGCCCCTCCAATCTCCAATCTCCTTCCCAGGATGAGAGCTTGGATTTGGAATCTGGTGTGTGAACCCTATATCTGGTCTCCGTGTTTTATCCGCTCCCTCCGCATCCTAGCTGCCTGCCTGGCTGGCTGGCTACGTAGGGACCTGGCTGGCTGGCTGTGTCGTCAGCTGTCGCAGGCCCTTAGTACGTGTAAGGCCCCCTCCCTTCCCCCCGCCCGCCCGGCTGAGCGCCCGTGAGCTCGAGATGCCAGACCCGCCTGACGATGCTGCGCCTGCTGATGCAAATTTTGGAGTTATCACCGCTGCTGTTGGTGTTGGTGTTGGCTGTTGCTGTCGGTGCTGCTGATGCTGATGTGCAGACCCGCTGGTCACCCGGATGTCCAGCGGAGGTCATATGAACGCGTGGGGCGTACTCACTCACTGACGCGCTGAGATCAAACACACACACACATACACACACATAGACATACACATACACTTACAAATGCACTTACAAATGCACTTACACGCACACGCACACACGCGCAAACATACACGCGCGTGCATCACAGTCCCCCACTCCCCGTCACGCCATAGAAGGCTGGCTGGGACGGAAACCACCTGATGACGCCCTTCACACTTGCCCTTCCGCTCCCCTGCACGCAGCTCTGCTGGCCGCCTCGGGGGCCGGCGGCGCACCCACCGGTCGTAGCCTGCTTCAGGCGGCAATCACCGCCAAGCCCGCCAAGGGTTTGCCCGCCAAGGCGGCCAGCACATCGGCCGTCACCCCGACTACGACTGAGTCCGGGCTCACCGACCTGCCCGCCGCAACCTCCGGGGCACCCGCCGTCCTTCCTGGAGCAGCGGCTCCCAAGGCGGCGAAGACTGAGAAACGAGCTCCGAGAGCTACCCCCAAGGTGAGCGCGGGTGGGGAGGAACGGGTGAAAGTGAGAGCGGGAGGGGATCAAAAGCTTTCCTTGATTGGTCGTAGGAGGTGGTAGGGTAGTGGCGGACCATGCCCAAGCCGTGCCATGCCATACCCAGTTCACCGCACCCTGCTGGCTTGTGTCCTTCATAGTAGGCGCCTTGTCGCCAGACCTTGGCGTCAATTAAAAGTCCAAGTCGGACTGTGGTCCAGACGACAATGGGGGGAATGTAGAGGAGTTGGCCGCCGCATGTTTTGCGGCTGTTGGAGCTGTAGGCGGAAGCGAAAATGGTGTAAAAGTATGAACAGCTTGTCTTTTCAACACATTTCCGACAGGTTTTGTAGGGCACGTGTACGGCTTGTGTAATCTTATACTCTCGCTTGATGCCCATAATTGCGGAATTATATGTTTTTATACGTGTATAATACGTGTTACAGTTACGTAGTACATGCGGGGTTTTTCGTTTCACAGTGAATTTCCAACGCAAATCGTGTCAACATAACACGCAATCCCATTCCACCCGTCTCGGCACCACCGCGGTTCACTGTTTCGTTCCAGTCCCTCCAAATTCACACGCCGACATCCCATCCCGATCCCAACATGGACTCCCCGCAACATGTCAAACAGCTGGGCATTGCGATCGAGGCGCTCAACGTCACGGGAGTCGCGAACCTGCTAACCAACGAGACCGTGGCAACCATATTTACTCCGGACGACGCGTGAGTGCATGTGGACGGTCCATAGCGCTGCCCTTAAGGTTGGCGCGCGCGCGCGTGGAACGCTTTGTAGCCCAACATTGTCTAAGGCTTGGCGGGAAGGCGTGCGGATGGATTGATAATAGCTTCATCTGATCTAAGGATTGGCGTGGGTGCCGTCGCCGCGCCGTGCGACGGCTTTCGGCTACATAGCTCCCATCACGGTCAATGCAAGCGCTTCCCCCTAAAGGGGAAGTACGACAAAAGTGCACGGGAGCGTGTGCCTGTGCGTGTGCGTGTGCATGTCTGTGTGTGTGTGTGTGTGTGTGTGTGTGTGTGTGTGTGTGTGTGTATATATGATGTACGACAAATGCCATCCGAGGAGAGAAGAGTGATAAAGCGTTACCGCTGTCTCGCCTCTTCCCTTCGCATCCCCTCTTCTCTTCCCTCGTCGTCCCCCTTTCCTCTGCCTGCTTCCCCTCTTCCTCCTCCCTCCTCCCCAACCCCATCTTCCACACCCCATCTCCCCCGATCCGCAAACACCCACGCCGGAAGTTTGCGTTTATTTCCCCCAAACCCCCCTGTCCTGGTTGGTCCCTTCCTGTCCACGCAGCGCCTTCATCAGTCTCGCCAGTCGGCTCAACATGACGGTGGGCGAGCTGCTGACCAACCCCCTGGCGTACAATCTGACGCGGCTGTCCATCATCCCAGGTGGGTTCCGGAGCTGGGGCTGGTGATGGTGCTGTACCCCATGGGGGAAATAAATGAACTAACCGACCAGATACTTGTTATGATTGGGAGGGAAGACCCTTAAACCCTATGTATGTACCGACCAACCGACCATATATTTAACACCGTGGCATGAATATTGGAAATAAATGAACCAACCGACCATATACCGACCAACCGACCAACCGATATTTAACACCGTGGCATGGTCGTTCGTCTTCTTCTTCTAGCCACTCTCTATTCGTCATACGAGAGGAATTAACCGGTGAGGCCTCACTGTTACTTTGTTGCACTTTGATGTCAAATGACTTCTGTAGTACCAACTTTATTAGTAACTGCTGCTCGTCGACAAGTATTATCTGTAAAGTTTTGATGAGTATTTGGCTAGTAAGTAACACACGCACGCGCTGGTGCTATGTCGACGTCACAAATTGCATATATATACATGTCCCAACTCGCGCACAGATGTGGCGCTACGCAGCAAGGACCTCGTCCCGGGAGTAACGGTGACTGAGCCCTCGTTGATGGGACCCAACCTGGAAATCACACGTGTCGGGTGGGTGGGGGGACGGGAAAGAATTGGAAAGTAGGGGGCAATGTAAACCAGGACGGGATTGATAGGTGAGAACTGAACGAGGAGGACGGGCATGCGGCGGTCTCAGGTTCGATCCAATCTGCAAGCGGATGATGTGGCGGATTTGGTGACATAAGAATATTGCGTTATTGCCGATGACGGACAGCCTCTTAATCGCACGCGGGACCGAGCACCTTGTGCATGAATCCATGGCAGCCGCTGCTATTGATGTTCCCTGTACGGCACTTGTCGCTACCTCTGCTGCTGGCGTGCCCCCATACTACGCCGCTGCCATTCTCTAGGGTGCTTGCCTACTGCGCCGCATGCTGCTGCTGCTGATGATGATGTTGCACACGAGAATACATAAATGTTTATCCCCTCGTAATGAACATCCCCTGATGCATGAGGAGCGTCCTCGGGTTCACCCGCTTGCCCGCTGTCCCTTCTCCCTCCCCACCTGTGGTGACGCTCATTGCACATCTACATCCACATCCATCCATATATACATACATATACACATACATGCACTCATACAATCACGGGAATTACGACCAGCCGGACCATCCGAGTGCGCGTGGAAAACACCAACAGTACGGCAGAGGTGACCAGGGCGGACATCCCCTTCAACCAGGCGAGTGCACGAGGGATGTCGTACACTTAGCTCCTGTCCTGCTGGTGCACTCCGGAGCCCGCGTGTAGGCGTGTCGACATGTGCTGTTCACATGTTTTTTCACATGTCGCCCCTTTTCATGCACATTACAAGTTCTGGAATCGACAGCCGCTGAAGCTAGCTAGCATGTTGACAAACTAAAGATCTGCGTGGACCTCTCCGAACGTGGCTCCCTCGCTCCCCTCCGCCTTTTGACTTGACCAGTATAATTTCCTCCCTTTCCTGACACCTCGTGACAAGCAATCCCCCGGGTCATTCCCTTGGACTAAACCGCAGGCGGTCGTGCATGTCATTGACAAGGTGCTGGTGTAACAGAGATCGATTGTACGACAGGCGAAACATATGCCTCAGGGCAGGGCCCCTCTACACCAAAAATTGGCTTCGGGAGCGGGCTAGGGCCAGAGAAGGAAAAAGGTGCACATTTCAGTTTCGTTGCCAAAGTGATTGTGCAGCAATTACTTATCCGGCTCCTAGTGCATTTCGGACGTGGGTTCTTTTTTTCTTTTGTCAAATGCTTTTTTATGCGGCTTAGCGCGAAAATCGTTGACGGTTATTTGTTGCGCCGGTTGCAATGTCAAGTTGGTTGCGTATATAAAAAATGTGGAAGACGTAAGATTCTCAAAAGCACGATGACACGTCGGCACTTGTGTGCTCCGGCAGGACCTTTGCGACTGTCGAAACGTTCAAGGCAGACAGGCACACAGGACATGCAAATGGACTTTAAAAAGACTGCTCTAGAGCAACACGAAGCCACAGTAACGTACGAGTGAAATTCTACAACGTTAAAAAGCAACACCTCCTACCCACATGTGCCCACGTACATCAGCAGAGCGGATATTACACCATAAAAATGACTGCTACCTTAACGCGAGTCCTAACGCGAGCGGAAAGTATCTGCTGCGATGTAGCTGCCGTACTGTCGTACAGCGCAGCGTACCCAAGCGGTGATGACGCATCTGGAAGGCTGAAGAAAATTGTTCCGACCAGCAAGCTTTTAAAACGGCAGCGCAAGTGTGTTTTTGTGAGTTAGGAAGTACTAGACGGACAGGATTGCAAGCACCTGCGTAAAAAAAGATCGCTCAATCCACCGCAATCACCCGGGAATACAAGGGTACACCGTCGTAGCCAACTGGGGAAGGCGGAAGTGGCGAAGGTTGCACTTTGTTATTGTGCCTGCTTCACCATGTTCCCAGCACGGCGGTGGCAGCGAAGGGCCTCGTGGGCGCATGATGGCGAGCCTCAGACGAGGGTCACACCGCAACCCAAGGGCGCGTCAGACGCTGCGGCGGGTGAGGGTGAGGGTGAGGTTAGGTCCTTCCCCGCCCCACGCAAACCGCATGGTGCGTGCCAGGGAATCGGAAAAGGTTTCCATTCGGAAATCTACCAGTCGATGCAGTCCCCAACCCGTTTCCGCCGCAACCCGGATTAACATTTCCAAGGGATATATATCGACCTCTGCCGGGCTCGAACCTTGGGCCTCCCGCTTGGGCCTCCCCCAAAAAATAGTCTAATGTAGGTTCTAGGACAGCTCCGACTACCCCCCAACTAACTCGTGTACGGCACCCCAACCCCCCTCAGCCGTACAGGCGGTAGCGTAGCGGTCGGCAGCTGCGCGAGTGTGAGCAGGTAGTTGTACGGCGGCCCGGCTCGGAAGCTACCGGACTGTAGTGGCGCACACGGGCAGTTGGTGATAGTCGGCAGGCGCGCGAGTGGGAGCTGGCAGTTGAGCGCGCACGGAGCACGGTTGAGCGGAAGCTGCGTCTGAGCACGGTTGAGCACGGCGGGTGTGGTGGTTGGCGCGACGCGCGAGTGGGAGTGCACAGTCGTGCGCGCGCCATCTGGGAAGCTGCGTGTGTGAGCTGCGTGTAAACTCAGACCCATGGGTCTGACCCGGTTTCCATAAGCTGGCTATGGGCGCACACGGTTCCACACGCTTGAGAGTTGGGCTGCAGCGTTCGACGAAAGGGGGAAAGAGGCGGTTTAGGACAGCTTCCAGCCTAAGCAGCGTTTACGGCAGTTTTCCAGAGACGCGAATATGAAAACGATTGTTTGGTACAGGTATCAAAAGCTATGGAAAAAAGATCGAACAGGAGAGCGCCTATCGAACATGAAGATAGGATAAGAGCACCTGGTCTCGAATGTAAGACAGTCACGCTTCTCGGCAGCCGTTCAGCCAATTATGAAAAAACGGCATCGCCTCAGTCCCGTACACTTCCGTACTCTGATATTGAATCCAATTCAATTCAATACTCTGATATGTACGACGATGCCGTACAATGCCGTACCTCCGATGGTCTCGACCTTGTAAACTTGATGCTTCTCCACCAGCTGGTCAAAAATGGTGAAGAGGTCGTTGAGGAACGCCATGACTCGGTGGGGCGGAACCTGACCACACCTGCTGGTGAAGGAGGCGATGTCTGTGTACGGCACATAGAGAATTCGAACCATCATCACGTAAATTACACGTGCACATGGGGTAGGAAAAGATTACTGAAGACACAACTTTACGAGTATAACAAAATATTAAAAATTTCAAAAACTTCAAGCATCCATTATAATAAAATGGTAAACAGCTCATGGTGACAGTGTATTTTGTTTATTTTGTTTATTTCGTAAGGTAGGGACCGTGCGTCAGTTACGGTAAAGTACGGCAAACCGTTGTCGTCAGTTGAAACCGTTGTCGTGTTACCCCGGGCGCTATGTCGTACCACCGCCACACACAGTTCACACACACCCCACCGGCAACCCACCTGCGAACAGCACCGTCACCTCCTCATGCGATCTCGCCATGTACTGCTGTGCGCCGCTCAAGGCTCCGAAACCACCACACGAGGGCGTGGAGGGTGAGGTGACGCTGTGACTGTGGCTGTAGCTGGAGCCCAATGCTGATTGCGCGTTGGGGAGCTGTAGCGGGCGGACAGGCGGCGGCGGCGATGGGAGGGTGGTGGCGACGGCGGCCGCTGTGGCGGCCGCCTCCGTTGCGTCGCCGCAGAGGCCCGGCGGCGCTGGGGCGCATGCGGCGGCGGCGGCGGCAGTAGCAGCAGCGGCGGCGGTGACGGCGCCGCAGCTGTCAAGGCA
>NW_003307575.1:1062559-1073638 GCF_000143455.1 Volvox carteri f. nagariensis
TTGACGACTGAAGCAGCCGAAGCTTGTACGATCGTCGCAACTGTCGTACACTCAATGGGTGGTGCAGGTGCTGTGGTTATACGACGCCAGGCTACAAGACGCGCCTAAATTCGTACTGATGCTGCGGCGCTCTCCACTGCAGCCGTTGGTGGCTGCGGCGGCCGCAGCGGCGGCCGAGGCGGCGGTGGCGCTGCGGCCAGACATTGCGGCGAGGTACGGCTGAATACGGCGTGTTGCGATGGCGGGGTCGGTGGCGGCGGCATTGCCGTCAGTGGTTGGCGACGGCGGCGAGAACAAATCGTGTGCCAGGCTATGAGGTACGACAGCCCCGACGTCGGTGACGTCGCTGCCGCCACCGCTAGGGCCGTCAGGTCTCGCCGCAGCCGCCGCCGCCGCCGCCGCTGCCGCTGCCGCTCGGGCAGGGCTCCTTGGCGAGCACAGGATTGGCGCCGAACTGCGCCCAAAGACCATCGCCATCGGCGCGGCAGCGGCTGCGTCGTCGCCGCCGGCTAGCGCAGGTGCCGGCTGGCCCACGCCACGTCCGCCACACGACAGCTGCCTGCCGGCGGTGGCGGCAGCACCGCCGCCGACAGTGCAAGTCGATGACAAGGAGGAAGTGCGCACCAGGGAGGGACAGCCGCCGCCGCCGCCGCCGCCGCCGCCAAAAGCCGATGTACGGCGCTTGTCTGACGTCATCACCTCCAGCACGTGTCTCGGAAAGACTTCTTCAAGGATGCGGTGCTGTACGGCGGGTGGTGGCGACCCCAGCAGCAGTTGCTAACGTACGGCGGCGGTGCACCTCGGTATGCGCGAGCTCCTCTCCCGCCGTCGCTAGACTGGTCGTAGCACCGCTCGACGCAGAGAATCCTCGGAGGCCGCCGCCGCCATTACCGCATGAAGCTGGCATGCTCGTCACGCTGGCGCTTAGGACTCACCGCGCCGCGGTCGTTGGCGGCGCCGCTGCCGCTGCCGTACTAGCTACCAGGGGCGACACAAACTTGGGACCCGACAACTGATCCGCGAGGGACGCATCCAAGCCGCGGGGGCTGCAGCACTGATGGCCGTCAGCGCTGCCGTACGACCACCCGCCGCCGCCGCCAGCGAAAGCAGTAGTAGGCCCCAGGCCTAGAAGGCCCTGAGACGCCGCTGACGCCGCAATCCGCGCGGCACGGTAGCTACCGTCCAGGGCGTACTCCGTCTGCGCCAGGCTGTTTGATCTGTGAATGCGTGTACGGCGGGAGTTGGCCCAGTACGACAGCTGAGCTGAAGAAGGGCTGTGGATCAGGCCCAAAGGACCAAACAGTCCTGCACTGCCGCCGCCGCCGCCGCCAGCTGCGCCGCTACCGACGGACGCCGAAGTGGATAGCTGCCTTGACGGCATCGTCAACGGAGAGCTGCCGTACAGCGACGTTCCAGCTTGGGCTGGGAATGTCTGGTCGGCGTTCCAGCTGGCACGTTGCGCCAGAAGCGTCGCCACGCTGACGGCGGCGGCGCTTCCGCTGCCGCAAACGCTGCCGCCGCAGCTTGCCTCCGCCTCCAGTACCGACGGCAGAGGACGGCTTGAGCTCGCAACGCTGCGAAAGGTGGGTGCCGAGACGTTGCGCGGCAGCTTCATAACGGGTTTGCCGCGGCTGCCGCTGTTGTTGCAGCCGCCACCGCTACTGCCGCCGGCTGTGGCTGCAGTAGCTCGCGGCGGCGGCGGCCCTGTAATAGTGGCCACCACGTCAGGAGAGAGTGAACCGGCGGCGCTGGCGTTGCACTCAGCCGGCGGCGCCTGTGGCGATGGCAGGCTGGCGGACGGCAGATGCGATACCCAGCCGAATCCCCAGGAGCCCCCGCCGCCGCCGCCACCGCTGTCGCCGCTGCCACAGCCAGCGGCGGCCGCGGTAACGACAGCTGTGCTCCTCTCCCCCACCCCTCGTCCAGAGCCGACAGGTACAGCAACCGCCGCCGCCGAGGCGCACGTAGCTGTAGCCGCCGTCGCGCCGCCACCGACCCGCGAGCCCGTGCCGCTCCCGTGCCGCTGCAGCTGCTGTGGCAGCAAGCCCACGACGTCCGTATCGGCAGCGGCGCCGCCACCGACTCCACCGCTGCCACCGCCGCCGTACAAAAGCCCCTGGCTCCATGGCATGCTTTCGGGGACGACGGCAGCGGTGGCGTCGGCGGCCGCACTGAGGGCGCGTTGGCCGGCGCATGGTGACGTGGACGTGGCGGTGATGCTGGCGGCGTCCCGCAGGCCCCGGAGATCTAGGTGTGACGGCATGCAAACGAGACCGCTCCACGTCTTGCCGGCTCGTACGGCATCCCACAAACTGTCCAGCGCTGGCGGGTCGTACGCAAAGATCCGATGTAGCACGTGATCTGGATCCATCAGACCCAAACCAGGCGCTGCTGGCAGCCCGACGGCATTTCCCAAATAGGCAACAGACCTGAGGACGTGGAAGCGGAGGCGGCGCGGGTTTGACATGAACGTCGTTTGTGAAACACGCACACGCACACGAACGTCGTACGCACACACGCCACCCATTCGCACGGTATTTCCCCGAACGTTTTCTACGACGGTCATCCCGCCCAGCACAACACTTCATGTCGCTCTCCAATCACGAGCTTTCCTTGTAAACTTGATGCTTCTCCACCAGCTGGTCAAAAGTGGTGAAAAGGTCGTTGAGGTAACCAATACTACTTTTCAGCTATGCCCAGCTGGATGTCGTCAGGGATATCGTCGTTAACTGCCATGGCGTAGCAGCCTGGGCCTATGCAGTGGCGGTTGAGAGGGATGAAGAGTTGGCGGCATCGCTATAGGAGCAAACAGGACCAAACAAGACGTTCTCCCCACGCACTCTGCACAACGAACAGCGCGACTGGCCGCAGCTATGCGTGTGCTGGGACGTCAGCGACCCGTTCCATTTCTGGGCTCCGGGCCCGCTTCTACGTAGATGCTACTCCTAGTACCGTATTAAGCGTATAGGATGCACCACAACTCAGGCTGCCCGGAGAAAAATACACGGAGAACGGAGCTGCGCAGCGACGCTGCCGGTATCGTTGCTGTAAGGTTGGGCTGATTACAGTTTCAAATTTAAACATATACCGTAGAGGCAAGGAGGTGCATAAATGAAGAATACCGTCACGAATTTAGCTATTGGAAGAGGTCCGAGGCGATTGTTGCAGTTGGGGGTTGACTGTCGTACCAGAAAACCTGCCGAGGTTGTCCCTCAGCCCGGGGAGTACATTGGATTTCCGGGTGCGTATTGTGCAGCACGTAGAAATTACTTTAATTGGTGGGTGGCGGATGCTTTTGGGGCTTCTCCCCGCGTCGAAAAGGCATGATCAAATTGCAATAGCCGATAGGTTCAGGTTCGCAGGGAGTCGGGGTTACGTTCTGCGCTTCCTAAGCCCAGGCTTACATGTGTTTGAATTGATGCCTGTTGGGCTGATGCGTGTAACACATGCAACTAAAACCGAAGCCAGGACTCAGAACCATGCCAAAACTCAAATGCCCGAAATTAGCTTCATATCAACAGTTAGATATTTTCATTCTAGACACGTATATTATTGCTTTATACGGCTCGGAGCTGGATAGCTCAGGCTTTTGTGGGTTTGACTGTAATGCACCTAGGTCGTCCAGGCGCCTTCGACGGTTGAAGTTGGAGTTGTCCGTCTCTTGTCTTCCCAGAATGCATGAGCTATGAAATGTTTTGATTGCATTAAGGATCAGGCAATTGGATAGCAGCACCAGGAAGACTACATCGCAAAGTTTGTCCTCACAATTGCTTCTGTTTGCCCGCTTACAGGCAGAAACTGGAAGATCTGCGTGATGAATGCTGTGAGCAGGACGACAATTACATCTACCTTTCAGCGTGCGATGTTCCGTGTCTCGTCCGTGTCTCGTCCCATGTTAGGGCTCGGTGACATGGAGCGACGGGGAGATGACATGCTGGGCCTAGGCGTTCAAAGCAAACAGGTTAAGCAGGAACTGATGATTTCGACAACCTTTAGTGTGGGCTTTGATGGGGTACGTAGGCGTTGCGTCCAGTGCCGTTGCGTGCTGTACTGCACTTCACAGTGCAGTTCGTCGTACCCTGTGCAGCGCCTGGTGTATTGTCCGGTGCCATGTTGGATGTTTCCTTGCTATCGTGTTCGGCTGGCGGCTGGCAGCAGAAGCGGCAGCAGCAGCAGCGACAGTGATCGTTACAAGGCAAAGCAAACACCTGTAGGAATGCGTGAGCTATTATGGATAAGATTTTATGCATGTCTTTTCGCTCGTGAACCCAAACAAGACGGCCTCATGAACCACCTCATCGTACCTTGCTGATTATTCCTTCCCCTCCGCCCATCCTCCTGCCCCGTCCTCCCGCCTGCCTCTGGTGCGTCCTTATGGCTGCGCGGCGGCCGTATATCAACACCAATGCCGAGGGCGCAACGATTGGGCGCTACACGAGCTGCAGTCCTTGCATGAGCCCCTGGATTTCAAGATACCTCGCGCTTTGCGGTTGGTCGTACTGTTTAGGGTTTTCAGTTCCGCATTTTGTTGGGAGCGTGCAATCATGTCTGCCTGGCGGTCTGCTGCGACAGCAGCAGTAGCAGCAAAGCAGTAGCAAAGCAAACGATATCATCCCCTCCCGCCCCGCCCCACCTGTTCCCCGAACCGCGTACCCTCCTTTTGACCGGCGGCGCTTGGCGGAATCTACGGTGCAAGCACCCTCCAGATGATACATGCGGTAAGTCGGCGATATGGATCCGTGCCGTATCGTGGCGTGTACTACATGTTTTGTATCGCCGTGCCGATTGTGTTTTCCTGCGCCGCGTATCGCGTGATTATGCAGTCGTACTTGGCTGGCGGTTGGTGGCAGCAGCAGCAACAGCAGGAGCAACAGTAGCAGAGCGCAGCGGAGCAGACCCCTTAAGGAAAGGTGTCCAGCCCTAAAACAAAGTCCGGATTAGCGTTGCTAGCCACCATCCAAGCATGATTGCTGTGTATCTCAGTATGTGCCTGTGTTTAATGACCTCGTTGTGGGAAACGCTGCCCGTCGCGGTAATGGACGCCGCGCTATCGCTCCACAACGACGCCTTCTGCCTGGCGCAACTGCTGCCACGGTACCGCGGATATGTGTAATGTAATGTAATGTTACAGAGTGGGAAGCTTCTGGGCCGCTTTATCACATTGTCAGTTCTAGATCATTTACCGCGGATATGAATGCCACACGGTACGGTGCGGTTCCTTACAGTAACGTACGGTGCGGTACGGGTGCAAGGGTTTTAAATAAAACCTGCAGTATCACGTCGTAAAACACAGGATTCCGGAAGTGGTCTCCCTGGTAGTAGTAGGCCTGATGTGGTCTCTCTCGCTTCCCTGCGCGGGACGGTGCACTGTCTGTCACCAGGAAGCAGTTTTTCCGCAGGAGGGCGGGTGGTGCATAGGAGGCGAGATAGAGAAGGATAGGAGCGGTTGAAAGCGCCAAGGCCTCGCCGGTGTCCGTATTTAGTAGTCCCTTAGGTGGAGCTGCCAAGAGCGCACCACTCGCCAGCCCCACCTCCGCGTCCGTTGTTCGTGTCGCTATTTGCGCGAAGCGGGACTTTGCAATGCAGGGCCCGACCACCGCATGCTCGCCTGATGCTCGTACGGTGGGTTTCTACCCGCTCAGGTTATGGGCTCGCGGACGGGTAAAGGAGGTAAGTGCGCTGTTTCTAGGAAATGGGACGTTCTCTGACGCGCTTGTGTTTTCCCTTTATCGTTCTTCCCTAGGTGGCAGAGGCGCCTGGCTCCGCTGTCTTCTTCCCGATGCTCGTGTTGGTGCTGCTGTGGCGGCGGCGGCACCCCGTCCTGGTGCTGAGGGGGGCTGAGCACTTCACTATTACGAGTGTCAGTATGTGCGTTGATTTGAGTTGAGGGATGTTTCCAGCAGATTACCAATCTGTTTCGGCTGTACGGGCGATTAACTGGTCGGTTGCTATCGGTTGTGGTGTCGTGACTCTTCCGTGTGCCGTAGTTTGTGGAGCATCATCCTATTGTGTTTTTCATGTCGCGGTACGGTACGAGGATTAGTGATAACTGCACAGTGGGCTTTGGCCGGAGGCTGGCGGCACAGCAACAGCAGCAGCAGCACTGTGTCGTACCGTCGAGGTATATTGCGCGCTTGATTTGCTATGAGCCGGTAATAGACACATCACACGCTGACGTGTCCACACACACACGCGCCCTCCCCACTTGTTTCTCACTGTATGTCCGCATGGACCTGCGGCTGCAATCAACATGATGGTCCTGCTGCTGCTGCTGCTGCTGCTACTGCCAGAGTTGAGATCCTTCAAGAGCTGCGATTACTGGCGGGTGCCTGAGGCAAATTTCTTGCGAATCTGTGTATGGCAAGGAGCAGAGGTGCGGTTGGGCCAGAGGTGAAGCCAGTGCGGCGGCGGTGGTCGTGGAACTGGTGGCGGTGGATGGCGCGATGGACATGGATAGGGTGTCTATATTTTAGATTCGACCCCACCGTGATCGAGGCTACAGCCGAGCTCGCGACTAAAGCTTCACCTTGTCAACACCTCTCTATTCTCTCGTTTTTATCCAATAGATATGTCTAGCAGAAGATAAGGAGAAACTGCAGTAGCAGCAAAGTGCGGTTGTCCGATACGCGCTGGATGAGAAGCGGCGCCAGGCCGCGTGCCGTTGGTGTGTAAGTATTTCAACAGACAGTTCGTAGCGCCCGCGTGCGCTTTGGTCGTCAAGCCCTGCACCCGCGTCGGCTCCCTTGTTGTGTGCCCGCACTTCGGTATCTTACCGTTAGATTGCCACCCTTTATCTATGACGCGGCAATTGTCATTTTAGGAGCTGATGAACTGGAAAATTCGGACTGGAAAATTCACCGGCAAAATTGAAAATAAACACAGGAAGGCAGGATCTGCCAGGTAGCGGCTGCAGGGTGAAGATATGACCCCCCTGTCCCACACATCATACATACACTCTCTTGTACTTGGATGTGTCGGACCGTCTGTCTTGCAGCCACCCTGTGGACCACTATCAGGCTACCGCAGCTCGGTCGGCATCATGAAGGCAGCTGCTGATTACATATTGTTGTCACTTGGTGTTGGGATGACAGCACAGTGATGGAGCTGATCATGAACTTGTTGGAGCAAGGGATGGATGGCAACAAGTGATAGGGAACGGAAATGTGGCGGGAAGGGGCTAACAGGCGAGGGTGAACGGGAGGGATATAGGGTGGTAGGGAGCTGGGCGGTGCACGATCTCGCTGCTCACAGCAGTGCTGGGTGACAATGATGGTGCATCGATGGATGACCTCGAAAGAAGAAGCTACGGATGGCTTAGCCCTGTCAAAGGAAAGCCCCCCATGATAGTTCCATGGCGCCCTTGTTCGGGCCGCAGTTCCTTTTGTGAGCAAACGTGGCTTAAAGCACCTTAGATACTCAAGAAGAACTTCAAGAACCATAACGCTGTATCAATAGCTCTTGGCACTTCCGCCATGGGCAGATTACGTCAATCGCCCGCTGTGCGACATAAGCAAAAATGAAGCAACGGCCTTCATGATAACTTGACCTGTTGTTTGCAAGGGCTTGCACTTAGGGATCTTGCTTCCGGGGACGTAACCAGGTGCAGCGGAACGGAGGTGAACGTGATAATGCAGTGACATACAGCTATAATATATAAAACTTTAGTAGGCTAACTGTAGACAACGTGAGTTCGCTGAGCTGCACCTTACCAACACGCACACCTGAATTTGCAGCTGTTGCGCCGTACAGCCTAGCTGGCCTCTGACAAAAGGCACCTCCCACAGCACTTCCAGCTCCTTTAGCAAATGTGAACAACGTCCGATATATGATTGCTTGATTTCACCCAACGCATGAGCCCCTCATTTTTGGCCTGTTCCACCTCTGTTGCGTCCGTAAAAGCTGCTAGTTTCCTACATATGACCAGCGAATGAGGAAGCCTGAACAGCTGCGCGGCGCCCTGAGAAGCTGCTGTGGACCCTGCAAACGTTTGCAAGGTACTGTTCGTTGCAAAACCTTCATGCTGTAGCCGCCGCACTTCAGTTCCATTGCTCTAATTTATTACGCGGTTAGCTCAAGCATATATTTATTGAACCCCTGCTGACGTTGCTTCAGGCACAGCGTCGCCGCTTCACGGACATCGATTTGCCTGACTCATCTGCTGAGGGCAAGGTGCGACTTGCGGCAACTCATTTTTTTGAGGTGAGATGCTTGCTTCTGAGCTTATGTATGGATCTTTGAAACATAAGGGGCTTTGTCGACGGGCTTTCGACGGGCATGTGTTTGTGCAGCGCTCTGCTGCAAGAATATGGGCGTATGCGGCGTTTGAGCGTAATCCCGACAGTTGTGCTTTAGCTGTGTAAGGAGCCTACGAAGGCTGAAAGCTAGGCGGTCTGGCAGGAAAGTACACGTCGTTAGGCGAGACCACTTCGTCCGATATCCGTGACCTTCCTCGCGACAGAGACGACTGCTCATTGGAGCTGCCCAAGACCTTCCAGATCGACCGCATTCTACCTGGCAACGAGAATCTCTGCGTACACCACATTTCAACTCTCCAAGACCCCAGTGCGATGTTGCGTCGGCGTGAAGCAAGGGCCCCCATTGTCAACGCTTCTAATCAACGCAGTCAAGCTCACATCGTCTTCCGCTGCTGGTGAGTGACGCCGGATGCACGGTCGCCCGTACATGTCGTACGTTAGTTAGAGCGCGCCTAGATTTCCGGTCGTGGGGCCGTTACGCGTCGTATCAAGGTCGGCCATCGTTCTTGGATTCTATGGGTGAAGGCGAGTTGCAAATGGATAGACGAGTTGGTGACGGAGGGGGATTTCGGTATGAAATTGTTGTACCTTGGTAAGGTGGGGCGTGTAGGGAGTACGGCATGAAGGTCTTTCCCCGTATGTTCACTGCGTGGATGCCACTTTGTGTCCGTTCGTGATGTAGTGATGTCGTACATACGTTCGGAGCAAAGTTTCTTGCTGTGGGTGTTTCGTGGCGCGGTGTTTTTCTCCTGTCGTGCCGGCAAGCAGCAACAGCGACAACGACAGCAAAAGCACAAAGGCAGCAAACTGCAAAGATAAGGTCAGCAAACTCAGATAGAAGCTGCAAAGCCGGCCGATGGTTATTGTTGCGGTCTTCAGTGGCTTGTATTTGTGCGCAATTGTATGTATGTATGTTTGTATGTTTATTTGTATGTATGTATGTAGGTAGGTAGGTATCTGTTCAAATGTGGGCGAGAATGTGCTCACGCGCGCGCGTGTGCGTGTGTAAGTGTATGTAGGTGTGTGCAAGAGGGTGTATGTGTGTGTGCATGCGCGCACGCGTATACGTATGTGTATGTGTGAGGGTGCTACTGTTTTTACTTGTGATGGAGAATTCCCAACTGCCCGCGATGTGCCCGTGTGCGTATTAGTACGTTTCTCCATATTGTGCACAACTACCCATGTCGTTTTGCTGTGCAAAGTCTGTGCTCATTGTGTCCCCTGCTAGCTGATTAACAGCGTGTGTGTGTGCGTGTGTGTGTGTATTTCCCCGCCCACCTCCCGCCCGTTCCCGCCACCGGTCTGAGTGAGCCTGGGCGAGGACTTCCAACAGGACAACACGTATCGGCGCGATGAGCACCACAGGCGTCGCCACCGCCGTACATCGCCGTCATGTTTGAGAATGTAAGTACGAGAGGGGCCTCGTTTCGTTTCCATGTCTTGCGTTTCGTTGGAATCTGTTGTGAATTCGGCCACTCCGAAACCGCCTTGTAGTGTGTATGTAACCACGTAACCCCCGCCCGAATCCCCGGATCCCCATCAGCCGTCACCGTCATGCCATTTTCATCACCGTCTCCGTCTCGCCGCCGTCGTCTCGCCATCGCGTCGCCTTCTCACCTTCGGCGAGGTCGCCGTCGCCCTAACGCCGACGGCGCCTCGCCTCGCCTTCTCGCCGTCGCCGTCTCGCCGCCGGCGTCTCGCCATCGCGTCGCCTTCTCACCTTCGGCGAGGTCGCCGTCGCCCTAACGCCGACGGCGCCTCGCCTCGCCTTCTCGCCTTCGCCGTCTCGCCGCCGTCGTCTCGCCATCGCGTCGCCTTCTCACCTTCGGCGAGGTCGCCGTCGCCCTAACGCCGACGGCGCCTCGCCTCGCCTTCTCGCCGTCGCCGTCTCGCCGCCGTCGTCTCGCCATCGCGTCGCCTTCTCACCTTCGGCGAGGTCGCCGTCGCCCTAACGCCGACGGCGCCTCGCCTCGCCTTCCCGCCGTCGCCGTCTCGCCGCCGGCGTCTCGCCATCGCGTCGCCTTCTCGCCGTCGCCGTCTCGTGCTGTCGTGCCTTCTCGCCTTCGGCGAGGTCGCCGTCGCCTGTCTCGCCGTCGCCGTTTCACCGTCACGGGTTGTCGTACCTTTGGTAAGTCTATGCTATTGTTGAATACATGCGTTGTCTGTGCTGTGCAGTTCCTGATTAATGGTGCCATATGTACGTCGTGTACCAATATGCAGTGCGTCACGTCTTGCTTGTTAGTTAGTTGTATAGCGTTGTTGGTTGTGGTGTTTTGCTGCTGTGCCGCGTGCTATGTATTTGTGCAGTCTTGTTTGTTTGCATCATAAAAGTCAATCATGTCATAAAAGTCAATCATGTAGTGATGTTGTACATACGTTCGGAGCAAAGTTTCTTGCTGTGGGTGTTTCGTGGCGCGGTGTTTTTCTCCTGTCGTGCCGGCAAGCAGCAACAGCGACAACGACAGCAAAAGCACAAAGGCAGCAAACTGCAAAGATAAGGTCAGCAAACTCAGATAGAAGCTGCAAAGCCGGCCGATGGTTATTGTTGCGGTGTTCAGTGGCTTGTATTTGTGCGCAATTGTATGTATGTATGTATGTATGTATGTATGTATGTTTGTATGTAGGTGTTCGAATGTGGGTGAGAATGTGCTCTCTCTCGCGCGCGTGTGTGTGTGTGTGTGTGTGTGTGTGTGTGTGTGTGTGTGTGTGTGTGTGTGTGTGTGTGTGTGTGTGCACGCGCATGTATACGTATGTGTGGGTATGTGTCGGGGTGCTACTGTTTTAATTGTGATGGAGAATTCGAAACTGCCCGCGATCCGCCTGG
>NW_003307575.1:1073992-1124022 GCF_000143455.1 Volvox carteri f. nagariensis
GTCTCGCCGTCGGCCGCCTCGCCGTCGGCCGCCTCGCCGTCGGCCGCCTCGCCGTCAGCTTTCAGCGTTTCCACGTCACGGTTTGTCGTACCTCCGGTGAGTCACGCGCTAGTTAAACGCATCCCTTGTCTGTGCGATGCATTTCCTTGTTGACGTTGCCTTATGTACGTCATTGTACAATTTTGCAGGGCGTTACGTCTTGTTCGTTAGTTGGTTGTAAAGCGCTGTTGTCTGTTGTGGTTTTTTAAGGTTGTGCCGCATGCGACGTGCTTGTGCAGTCTTATTTTGTTTGCATCATAAAGCAGATCATGGCCGGGCAGCAGATCAGCAGCTGATAGGTAAAACAGCAGATCAGCAAACATCTAGGAAAGACAGCAAACTAGACCAGCTTACCGGCTTTTAGCAGCACGTGTGCCGTGGTGTGGTGTGTTGTGCTGCATGACAATGTAACTATTTTGTAAGTGTCAATTTGTAAGATTCTATGATTCATAATTCATATTGCATCCTGAATAAATTAATAATATTTTACTCATGAATATTTCCTTGAAGCATTAGATATAAATGTTTTGTCAAGTAAATGTATTGTTTATTATTGATTGTAATGTATATTAAACTAAATTTGTGTTCAATGTGTTGTCGTTACGTGATGCTCCCGACGTCGGCGTGTCGTCCCCAGCGGGATCATTGTAGGGCGCTTTGTTGGGGCTGTGCCGGGCAACATGAGAATCGTAGCACATCAGGGCGTAACCTTTCGACCCTCTCACGTCGCTGAACGCATCTAATCCCGTTGTGCTCCTTGCTGCTACACAACTTGCTTGCCCACAAGCACCTCGGAGCATGACCTTGCCGTGGCAATCGCTGTCGTTTTCTCGCCGACGGCGAGGTCGCCAGCGACCTCTCGCCGTCGCCGTCGGCGCCTTGCCGTCGGCCGCCTTGCTGTCGGCGTCTCGCCGTCGGCGTCTCGCCGTCGGCGTCTCGCCGTCGGCGTCTCGCCGTCGGCGTCTCGCCGTCGGCGCCTTGCCGTCGGCGTCTTGCCGTCGGCGCCTTGCCGTCGGCGTCTCGAGCGTGTAGGGAGTACGGCATGAAGGTCTTTCCCCGTATGTTCACTGCGTGGATGCCACTTTGTGTCCGTTCGTGATGTAGTGATGTCGTACATACGTTCGGAGCAAAGTTTCTTGCTGTGGGTGTTTCGTGGCGCGGTATTTTCTCCTGTTATGCCGGCAAGCAGCAACAGCAGCAGCGACAGCAAAAGCACAAAGGCAGCAAACTGCAAAGATAAGTTCAGCAAACACAGATAGAAGCTGCAAAGCCGGCCGATGGTTATTGTTGCGGTGTTCAGTGGCTTGTATTTGTGCGCAATTGTATGTATGTATGTTTGTATGTAGGGCACGCGCGTGTGCGTGTGTAAGTGTGTATAGGTGTGTGCAAGAGGGTGTGTGCGTTTGTGCATGCGCGCACGCGTATACGTATGTGTATGTGTGAGGGTGCTACTGTTTTTACTTGTGATGGAGAATTCGAGACTGCCCGCGATCCGCCTGTGTGCTTATTAGTATGTTTCTGCATTTTGTGCGCAGCTGCTCATGTTGTTTTGCCGTGCAAAGTCTGTGCTCGTTGCGTCCCCTGCTAGCTGATTAACAGCGTGTGTGTGTGTGTGTGTGTATTTCCCCGCCCACCTCCCGCCCGATCCCCCCGCCGGTCTGAGCGAGCCTGGGCGAGGACTTCCAACAGGACAACATGTATCGGCGCGACGAGCCGTCGCCACCGCCGTACATCGCCGTACATCGCCGTCATGTGTGAGAATGTAAGTACGAGAGGGGCCTCGTTTCACACGTCCCCATGCCGTCCTGCAACGCTTTGCCATAGCATGTCGGATTTGGGATGCCGGATTTGGATTGCCGACCACCAATCAATCTGCATCATCAACCCTTTGTTGTGGTATGCATGATGGCATGGCATGGTCGAGGGTCGTTTGGTTCCATGTCTTGAGTTTTGTTAATATCTGAATTGGCGAATTCGGCCACTCCGAAACCGTTTCGTAGTGTGTATGCAACCCCGTCATCCCCGCCCGAATCCCCTGATCACTCGCTGCAACAACACCTGCCGGGTCTGGGCCGCCACCGTCATTTTCACCATCAGCATCACCGTCGACGTGGAAGACATGCCATTTTGATCGCCGTCGGCGTCTTGCCGTCGGCGTTTTGACGTCACGGGGTGTCGTACCACCGGTGAGTCTAAGCTATACTTAAATGCATGCCTTGTCTGTGCAGTGCAGTTCCTTGTTAACGTTGCCGTAAGTACGTCATTGTACAATTTTGCAGTGCGTCACGTCTTGTTCGTTAGTTTTTTGTAAAGCACTGTCTGTTGTGGTTTTTTGTTGTTGTGCCGCATGCGACGTCGGCGTCTCGCCATGGACGTCTCGCCGTGGACGTCTCGCCGTGGACGTCTCGCCGTCGGTGTCTTGCCATGGACGTCTCGCCGTGGACGTCTCGCCATGGACGTCTCGCCGTCGGCGTCTCACTGTCGGTGTCTTGCCGTTGGCATCTTTTAGTTCTTGTCGTGCATTTCCCTCCCCGGCCGCCGCTGCGGCTCTTCTCCTCTGGGCTTGCTGCCACCGCGACCTTTTTGCGGTGCATTTCCCTCCCCGGCCGCCGCTGCGGCTCTTCTCCTCTGGGCTTGCTGCCACCGCGACCTTTTTGCGGTGCATTTCCCTCCCCGGCCGCCGCTGCGGCTCTTCTCCTCTGGCTTGCTGCCACCGCGACCTTTTTGTCGTGCATTTCCCTCCCCGGCCGCCGCTGCGGCTCTTCTCCTCTGGGCTTGCTGCCACCGCGACCTTTTTGCGGTGCATTTCCCTCCCCGGCCGCCGCTGCGGCTCTTCTCCTCTGGGCTTGCTGCCACCGCGACCTTTTTGCGGTGCATTTCCCTCCCCGGCCGCCGCTGCGGCTCTTCTCCTCTGGCTTGCTGCCACCGCGACCTTTTTGCGGTGCATTTCCCTCCCTGGCCGCCGCTGCGGCTCTTCTCCTCTGGCTTGCTGCCACCGCGACCTTTTTGCGGTGCATTTCCCTCCCCGGCCGCCGCTGTGGCTCTTCTCCTCTGGCTTGCTGCCACCGCGACCTTTTTGCGGTGCATTTCCCTCCCCGGCCGCCGCTGCGGCTCTTCTCCTCTGGCTTGCTGCCACCGCGACCTTTTTGCGGTGCATTTCCCTCCCTGGCCGCCGCTGCGGCTCTTCTCCTCTGGGCTTGCTGCCACCGCGACCTTTTTGCGGTGCATTTCCCTTCCCGGCCGCCGCTGCGGCGTCTTCTCCTCTGGCTTGCTGCCACCGCGACCTTTTTGCGGTGCATTTCCCTCCCCGGCCGCCGCTGCGGCTCTTCTCCTCTGGCTTGCTGCCACCGCGACCTTTTTGCGGTGCATTTCCCTCCCCGGCCGCCGCTGCGGCTCTTCTCCTCTGGCTTCCTGCCACCGCGACCTTTTTGCGGTGCATTTCCCTCCCCGGCCGCCGCTGTGGCTCTTCTCCTCTGGGCTTGCTGCCACCGCGACCTTTTTGCGGTGCATTTCCCTCCCCGGCCGCCGCTGCGGCTCTTCTCCTCTGGGCTTGCTGCCACCGCGACCTTTTTGCGGTGCATTTCCCTCCCCGGCCGCCGCTGCGGCTCTTCTCCTCTGGCTTGCTGCCACCGCGACCTTTTTGCGGTGCATTTCCCTCCCCGGCCGCCGCTGCGGCTCTTCTCCTCTGGCTTGCTGCCACCGCGACCTTTTTGCGGTGCATTTCCCTCCCCGGCCGCCGCTGCGGCTCTTCTCCTCTGGGCTTGCTGCCACCGCGACCTTTTTGCGGTGCATTTCCCTCCCCGGCCGCCGCTGCGGCTCTTCTCCTCTGGCTTGCTGCCACCGCGACCTTTTTGCGGTGCATTTCCCTCCCCGGCCGCCGCTGCGGCTCTTCTCCTCTGGCTTGCTGCCACCGCGACCTTTTTGCGGTGCATTTCCCTCCCCGGCCGCCGCTGTGGCTCTTCTCCTCTGGGCTTGCTGCCACCGCGACCTTTTTGCGGTGCATTTCCCTCCCCGGCCGCCGCTGCGGCTCTTCTCCTCTGGCTTGCTGCCACCGCGACCTTTTTGCGGTGCATTTCCCTCCCCGGCCGCCGCTGCGGCTCTTCTCCTCTGGCTTCCTGCCACCGCGACCTTTTTGCGGTGCATTTCCCTCCCCGGCCGCCGCTGTGGCTCTTCTCCTCTGGGCTTGCTGCCACCGCGACCTTTTTGCGGTGCATTTCCCTCCCCGGCCGCCGCTGTGGCTCTTCTCCTATGGGCTTGCTGCCACCGCGACCTTTTTGCGGTGCATTTCCTTCCCCGGCCGCCGCTGTGGCTCTTCTCCTCTGGGCTTGCTGCCACCGCGACCTTTTTGCGGTGCATTTCCCTCCCCGGCCGCCGCTGCGGCTCTTCTCCTCTGGCTTCCTGCCACCGCGACCTTTTTGCGGTGCATTTCCCTCCCCGGCCGCCGCTGTGGCTCTTCTCCTCTGGGCTTGCTGCCACCGCGACCTTTTTGCGGTGCATTTCCCTCCCCGGCCGCCGCTGCGGCTCTTCTCCTCTGGCTTGCTGCCACCGCGGCCTTTTTCCTGTACTCTCATCGCTGCAGCACATTGCTGTTCTTGCGGTGCATTTCCCTCCCCTGCCGCCGCTGCGGCTCTTCACCTCTGGGATTGCTGCCACCGCGGCTTTTTCCTTTCCTCTCATCACCCTTCTGCTTTCAAACTACCGTGCACAAAAGAAAGATGAAAAGGGAGACATCCTTGCTCAAACCACGACATTCGTTGCAAACGGAAGGACTAGTTCAAAGCAGGAAAATAAGGGAGTCCAAAGATATGGAGGATCGGGTCGAGAAATATGGTTGTCATGGTGGAAGTTGTCCGTTGGAGATATGTTTGGTTGGAAGAGGTTGGCAGATGTTGATCCAGTTGGTGGACAGTTGGTGGTGACCGGCCGGTTTTATTGTCGTCGCTGGGTTTTGTGGATGGTAGCTAGCGTTATCTAACCAGCCAGCAGCTGCAGCCAGTTATATTGCCTAAATGGGCTACGCTATGCAGCTATCAGCCAGCAGCCAACAACCAGCATCAGCGAGTGTGCGCGTGTCACGGCTGTTGCCGCGCGTGTACAGTCTGTCGTGTTTTCGTTTGTGGTGCCCACAGCCCTGGTTGTGCACAATTGATTTTCATTTGTTTGGGGATTACCTAATTAAGGGGAGGCTACACCTTATTAAATAATAGATGAATAAATAAAGCTGAACCATGATATCTAATTCCGCTTTATTTATTTACTTATTTATTTACTCTGTTTTAAATATCTTATTATAGATTAGTAATGCGCCTCAGCCTAATAAGCTAAGGCGTGCATTAGGGTGTCGGGGTTGTAGAGGTTATGGGTTTTCCCAGGCCTTTGCACCTCCTGTCACCGTATTTTTACTTTTTTCATTATGTAGTCAGCAGCAGCAGCAGCAGCAGCAGCCGGCAGATCAGCAAGCAGCTGCAGCAGTGGCCATGGCCCGGGCCCTTTATCGCCAGGGTTTGCGGCAGCTTCCCTGGTGCCAGGACCCGAATGCAGGGTCGACTGGCTGCCGGGACTCGGGGCGTACGAGTCGTCCGGCCTGCCGGCACCCGCACGCAGGGGCCGGCCGTACTTTTATAACGCCCGTCTCAGGTGGGTGGATGGGTGGGCGGGCGACGTGGGTGTGGGTGTGGTGCGTACTTCGTGATTTGGGTTCAACTAGTGGTCGTGGAAAAAGGCCGCAGGGCCGCAGCGCACGTGTCGCAACGAGGCCTTGTAACTTTTGGGCAAAATAATGACATTTGGTGTTTTAACCCCCTCCCCCCCGTGTATGCTGCCCCCTTACCTATCCCCTCTGGCCGTTTCCCCCTTTATCACGCACCTCCTCTTCAGGTGCGGCTGGGGCATCAACCTGTGCGCCCCAGTGGCACCGAGCGGGCGTTGCTGAAGATGGGCCCGGCTGAGGTGGGTGCGGATGGGCTTGGGTTTTTGGTGCATGGGGTGTGCGTCGTGGGGACCAGCAGCGGTACCCTTGCTTGCAACTGTCACCTAATTATGTGTGTTAGTTGTGTCGTACTGCTAACCATATTTTGACCTCCCGCGCCCTTCCCCCGCCTTGTCCCTTTTCCTTCAGGTGCACTGCTGGGTGCAATTCCTCCGCACCCAGCTGCACCCAGCCGGGCGCCGCCGCTGCTGGCCAGTTGGCTGGCGGCGGCGGCGGCGGCGGCGGCATATAGCCGCAACTATCAACTGCTGTAAAGGCCATCGGCATCATCGGCATCATGATCATCATGATCATCATCATCGTCATCATTATAATCATGGTCATCATCATCAGTTGCCGCCATTCTTGTTGGCTTGATAACTTGTTGGCTGCATGCAGCGCCAACTACGAGCAATGACCGAACGAATGGTGTCGTACAATAAACGCCATACCGGCCGTATAACGGTTAATAATAAAAATATCAATAAGTGGCGAATACAGCAGTTCTGTAAACGATCGAGTGATCAACGTTAATAATGACCAACGGTTTCGGTTGGACGGTCAAATGGAATCAATGCAGCACGAGGACTTGCGCAACTGAACTTCCAGTAATGGGCCCATGCAAAATGATCTGGGAGGTACCTGGGCGGATGCTGTCGGGGCCTGGGGTGGCCGGGCGATGTGCGTTTTGGGGTTTTGCTTAGCACAATGCGATTGGGGGGCATGGCCTGGCATGATGCGATTTGGGGGACATGGCCTGGCATGATGCGGTTTGGGGGGCATCGCCTTGCACAACGCGATTTGGGGTGCATGGCCTGGCATGATGCGGATTTGGGGGGCATGGCCTGGCATGATGCGGTTGGGGGGGCATGGCCTGGCACATTGCGATTTGGGGGGCATGGCCTGGCATGATGCGATTTGGGGGGCATGGCCTGGCACAATGCGATTTGGGGGGCATCGCCTGGCATAACGCGATTTGGGGTGCATGGCCTGGCATGATGCGGTTCGGGGGGCATGGCCTGGCATGATGCGGTTGGGGGGCATGGCCTGGCACAATGCGATTTGGGGGGCATGGCCTGGCATGATGCGATTGGGGGGCATGGCCTGGCACATTGCGATTTGGGGGGCAGGCCTGGCATGATGCGATTTGGGGGGCATGGCCTGGCATGATGCGGTTCGGGGGGCATGGCCTGGCATGATGCGGTTTGGGGTGCATGGCCTGGCATGATGCGGTTTGGGGGGCATGGCCTGGCATGATGCGGTTGGGGGGCATGGCCTGGCACAATGCGATTTGGGGGGCATGGCCTGGCACAATGCGATTTGGGGGGCATGGCCTGGCATGATGCGGTTCGGGGGGCATGGCCTGGCATGATGCGGTTTGGGGGCATGGCCTGGCATGATGCGGTTCGGGGGGCATGGCCTGGCATGATGCGGTTGGGGGGCATGGCCTGGCACAATGCGATTTGGGGGGCATGGCCTGGCATGATGCGATTCGGGGGCATGGCCTGGCATGATGCGGGTTTGGGGGCATGGCCTGGCATGATGCGGTTTGGGGGAAATGGCCTGGCATGGTGCGGTTTGGGGGATGGCCTGGCATGATGCGGTTTGGGGGGCATGGCCTTGCACAATGCGATTGGGGGGCATGGCCTGGCACAATGCGATTTGGGGGGCATCGCCTGGCACAACGCGATTTGGGGTGCATGGCCTGGCATGATGCGGTTCGGGGGATGGCCTGGCATGATGCGGGTTTGGGGGGCATGGCCTTGCACAACGCGATTCGGGGTGCATGGCCTGGCATGGTGCGGTTTGGGGGACATGGCTTGGCATAGTGCGGTTTGGGGGACATGGCCTGGCATGATGCGGGTTGGGGGACATGGCCTGGCACAATTTGGTTTGTGGGCTTGCATGGACGGATGCTCTTGTGGGGATTGTGGCATAATGCCGTTCGGAGGTTGCATGGAAGAGTTCGATTTGGGACGTACGTGAGGCGCCTCAGCACGGTATCGTGCACGGTAAGTCTGGGCCGCAAGCATAGGGGTTTGACTGCTGTTCGCGCTTAAATGCAACCGTTAGTCGTTGGAATCCGCATGTTTAACCGTGTCACCTTTACTTGTGCAGGGTCTCCTCTCCGCAGACATTGTGTTTAAAGCTCTGAAGGACTGCGCGGCCTCAGATCCAACGAGGCTGCGACGTACGTGAGGCGCCTCAGCACGGTATCGTGCACGGTAAGTCTGGGCCGCAAGCATAGGGTTTTGACTGCTGTTCGCGCTTAAATGCAACCGTTAGTCGTTGGAATCCGCATGTTTAACCGTGTCATCTTTACTTGTGCAGGGTCTCCTCTCCGCAGACATTGTGTTTAAAGCTCTGAAGGACTGCGCGGCCTCACATCCAACGAGGCTGCGACGTACGTGAGGCGCCTCAGCACGGTATCGTGCACGGTAAGTCTGGGCCGCAAGCATAGGGTTTTGACTGCTGTTCGCGCTTAAATGCAACCGTTAGTCGTTGGAATCCGCATGTTTAACCGTGTCATCTTTACTTGTGCAGGGTCTCCTCTCCGCAGACATTGTGTTTAAAGCTCTGAAGGACTGCGCGGCCTCAGATCCAACGAGGCTGCGACGTACGTGAGGCGCCTCAGCACGGTATCGTGCACGGTAAGTCTGGGCCGCAAGCATAGGGTTTTGACTGCTGTTCGCGCTTAAATGCAACCGTTAGTCGTTGGAATCCGCATGTTTAACCGTGTCATCTTTACTTGTGCAGGGTCTCCTCTCCGCAGACATTGTGTTTAAAGCTCTGAAGGACTGCGCGGCCTCACATCCAACGAGGCTGCGACGTACGTGAGGCGCCTCAGCACGGTATCGTGCACGGTAAGTCTGGGCCGCAAGCATAGGGTTTTGACTGCTGTTCGCGCTTAAATGCAACCGTTAGTCGTTGGAATCCGCATGTTTAACCGTGTCATCTTTACTTGTGCAGGGTCTCCTCTCCGCAGACATTGTGTTTAAAGCTCTGAAGGACTGCGCGGCCTCACATCCAACGAGGCTGCGACGTACGTGAGGCGCCTCAGCACGGTATCGTGCACGGTAAGTCTGGGCCGCAAGCATAGGGTTTTGACTGCTGTTCGCGCTTAAATGCAACCGTTAGTCGTTGGAATCCGCATGTTTAACCGTGTCATCTTTACTTGTGCAGGGTCTTCACTCCATTTTGTGGAGCCCGCGCCAATAACCAAACTATGTTGGTCAGTGTCACAAGAGGACGCTTCATTATAGCAGGCTTCCCAACTGTTTGCTTTTGCCATATTTTTGGGCTTTGCGTTTCACATGGCGATTGGCGTTGCGAACGATACCCGCTTATTGGTCGGATAGGTCATGATTTAATTGGAGGAGGGGGTAGCTTCGTCTGCAAAGCAATTTGCACACACTGCTCCCTACCGCGCAGGGGGAACTGTCAATTAGCAGCGCCCACATGCGCTTTGCTCCTCAAGCCCTGCACCGGTGTGCGTGTCAGTTATTTTGTTGTGCGCCCCCGTGCGGTTCGTTATCTTATTGTTATGCGGCTTACGTCTACCCCTACGACTTGGCATTCACTTTTGGGGACTTGATGAACAAGCACGCGTGCATTTTTATTGGCCTGGCTTTCTTCGTGGCGCTGGCGTAATCAGTTTATCAGTTTAGGCTTAGGAAAGAGACAGTTTCAAGGTTTGTTCCAATTCCCCCTTGTGGGGTCATCCCTTGACGGTGCCTACGGACGATCAGAGTCAAACTGCCAGCTGTCTTTCGGTCAGAAGACCCAATTTTTTTCGCCATCTGCTCATCACCTGTGGCAAGAGCACAATCCGCTCTCATTACGACCTCATGATTCGTACGTACGTACGGCCGCACAGGATCCAGTAACAGACCCATCAAGCGATACCCATATGCCGCCACAACACCATGCACCGATGCTATGTGGGAGGTTACCTTGCACAATGTGGTCCATGGAGGTTGCATGGACGAATCCTAATTGTGAGGTTTCGTGACGTAATGTGGTTCTTGGTTGGTATGGCCTGTTGCTTTTGAGGGGTTACCTGGCACAATGCGGTTGGGGGGTTTGCATGGACAAATGCTTTTGGGGGTTTTCCTGGCGGCGTTGAAGTCTCCCGCCGCCTAGGCCTCGCCGGTAATTTCTTCGGACTGCAGTGTAAGGGCCCTTGGCAGCTGGTCTCCCCGCTTCCCGTCTCTACCATTCCCAGCACGGTCAGCAAGCACGTCAGAATCGGCAGAGCCACGAGAATACAGTTAAGGGTCGGCGCTTCACTTGGGATTCGTTTGTCTGATGTGCCCCAAATTCAGTTCGACTCTGCACAGCTTTCTGTCTACCAACGTTTTCGTTCGTCCGCCTCCTGCCCGTGCTCGAGAGTATCTGTCGCACTACTTGAATTGCAAGAGCATCGCACCACATTCAACATCAGGTGGTTTTCGTACGTACCACGCTGTTCGATGTTGCTGCCGCGATAGGGAAGCGACGCTCTGCTGGGTTAACTGGTCCTGTCGAGTTCTGGTACGACCCTCCGGTATCTGCTCCTGATGCTGACGTCGCTCCCTCCTTCGCCTTTCTCCGTTTCTAAAGGTTTATCTATGAGGTTTCGAGGTAAAGAGTGCCAGTCCGATGCCTCCATTCTTATCGACACTGGGAACTTCATGACTTCAGCCCTTTTAAGTGCAGTTTTGCTCGTGGGTCACATGGGTTTGGCGATTCAACCGGATCCGGGTTTTTTAATGTGAACTTCGAGAATGCCGAGTGACAAATCCATATGGTCCAGGAGCAGCGCGCGTCCATGTGGACGGTGGTAGGGGCCAGGAGCCTAACTAAGCTTCTGCTGTACTGTGAGCTGTCACAGAGGCCACTACAATTATGTTTTGGAAAGTCGGGCACCCAGTGTTACAGAGCTTTTGTCGCTGACCTGCCTGGCACTTGGCCGCACAATGTTGGGCCAGCAAGGCCAGTCACAACCTTTCTTACCAGCTTGGTTGTAAGCCCCCCGGCTGATTTGCGTGGGGATGATCTGTTGGTACATTATGCCCTGCCCTCAACCTGCCCCAGGGAAGGGGAAGCATCCTGAGGGATTTTGTGAAGAGGAATGTTCAAGCAGCTATGTCTACAGTAATTTACGGAAAAGCTTTTCACGGAGCTCACATCGATACAACTCAGGCATCAGGTTCTCATATCGCGGCTCAATGTTAAAAACACACACGCACACACACACACACACACACACGCAGTTGCCCACAGCGCAGCGCACTTCTATCCGGGCTCTGGATACCATCTACGCATCTTGTTGGAGAATCCTCCACGGTTTATTTACTGGAAAAGGCACTAGTATACGTCGCTCGACTACGGAGCTCGCATTCGTGCACCAACACATGTTGGCCCGCTCCCGTGTCGCGGTTAGCAGTCGAAACGCGGCCGCTGCTACATGGCCGGCATCAACGAGATCGTGCATCCACATGCAGAACCACATGGGGTTCAAACCCTAAGGCATGTTCGGGGAACACATCGGCATGGCATCATCATCATTGCCTCGCGTTTCCCCCGGGTCTTTTAGCCATAGTAGTCGAAACGCTGCCGTTGTCGAAACAAATCGTACCCACATGATGATGAAAAGCGCAAACCAAACAGCCGAGAGAGGTGCATGCGAGCGGTGCACCCGGCCCCCTCCCTCGACCGCTCCCTGGCCCCGCAAGGGTAGCGGACTCGGCGCCTCGTTATCACCTTACCGGCCCTTCACAGCTTCCCTCCTTCCCGCCTCCTCCTCTTTGCTCGCAAACCTTATTACTGCGAGACACCTATAACGACGATTAGTGCTACATTTATAAACAGCTGCTATTGCGCATGGCTGTTATTTATTCTCGCTGCTTCCGAAACGCCGACCGATACAATGGGTTAGTTATAAAAGAAGGTGCATATATAATAGCGGCCGAGACTAAGCCAAGGAAGGGCTTCTAGTTGAATCTCGTTGACTTCAAAATTCCCCACACCACACCAGGAGCCGCGATGATGAAGACCTGACTCGTGAGGCCGCACACCTGTGTCCTTGCTTGCTTGCATCAGCGACCCAGCTTCCACGGATGGGGATGGCCCCGTCGTGAGTCGAGTAAGTGCGTGCCGCCCACGGCCTACACATACACCACGCGGGCCCGGCAGCAGAAGTGCCGGGCCAAGAAGGCCTAGTCGAGTCCTCCGCCCAAGACCGGTGTTTATCAACACAACCATTGCAGTAGCGCAGCTCAGCAGCTCAGCACCTCCCACACGCCTTTTGATAACCAATCACTCATCATAGCGGAGGCGCGGAGGGCGGCGTCATCTTTCTTTTTGCCTCTCGATCCCCCTCTCCATGCCCCTGCTGTCACAGCCCCGCAGTTCCTTCTCGCCTTCGCAACCTACCAACCAAGTAAAGTCCCTTTTAGTCCATATGCCCCCGCCTAGCCGAAGAGAAGACATTGACGATAAACAAATTCACCTTCCTCCCCTGCGCGCACTCCCCCTACCCCCTCGCTGCCCACACTTTCCTTCGATCCCCTGGCCTGGGGATCGAAGGAAAGTGTGGGGACGATGGCGCCGCGGACGGCTTTTGGCACGTTACGTCACCCAGCGGCAGGCTTCATCGCCCCAGCCTCGTTGGCAGGCAGCTACTGATGTGCGGGCCAGAGGCCCCGCGGTGCCGGCGGCAAAGAGCGGCCGCGGCCTGCGGGAGGTCCAGGACGCCGTGCGGCATCCGCTTGCGGCACGCCTGCTCCGACCACAGCCTAGCGCGGACCACAGCCTAGCGCGGACCACAGCCTAGCGCGGACCACAGCCTAGCGCGGACCACAGCCTAGCGCGGACCACAGCCTAGCGCGGACCACAGCCTAGCGCGGACCACAGCCTAGCGCGGACCACAGCCTAGCGCGGACCACAGCCTAGCGCGGACCACAGCCTAGCGCGGACCACAGCCTAGCGCGGACCACAGCCTAGCGCGGACCACAGCCTAGCGCGGACCACAGCCTAGCGCGGACCACAGCCTAGCGCGGCGAGGGCAACCCTGCCCAGCAGCAGCCGCGTGCAGGGCCGCAGCGGCCCGCGCACAGCGCGCGACCCCGCGCACGGAAGCTGCACTTCGCAGGCGCCACGCTCAGAGCGGCGCGCTTGCGGAAAACCAGGGGTGGCACAGCGCTTCTACTGCAGAAGGGCGTGAGGCCGCCGCGCTCGCCGTCAGCTGCGCCTTGAGCTCCACGCACTGCGCGCCCAGTGAGAGGATATCGCAATTCTCTATCAGCCGCCCAACAAGCTGCACGTCCGACGCGGTTGTGTACATGCCGCGCTCGTCCAGGGTGTCGTCCGTCCAGCAGGCGGCGTGGAAGCTGCCCTCGCCAGCCGTCTGCGCCGGCGGCCGCGCCACGGACTCCAGGTCCGACAGCATCCACGAGCCCTGGTAGTTGAGGGTGAACAAAGCACTCTGACTGACGTCTCACACCGCACTGAGCTTTTTGCTCGCGTGGACGTGCACGCGGGCCCCCGGGGCGGCATGATGTGCCG
The DNA here is from genome assembly GCF_000143455.1 of Volvox carteri f. nagariensis. Lineage (NCBI taxonomy): Eukaryota > Viridiplantae > Chlorophyta > Chlorophyceae > Chlamydomonadales > Volvocaceae > Volvox > Volvox carteri. Next base: position 1,087,548 of record NW_003307575.1, read on the forward strand.
CACACGCACTCGGCATTAATCTACGCCCAGCCAGCCAGCAGCTGCGTCCCCAAAGCACGTGCACGTGCGTGCCTCGCGAGAAGGTCCCAAGCGCCTGCCTGATGCGCGCTGCCTGCTCAGCAGACAGACCTACCTGGCCTATCCACAGCACGTTCTCCCTGCAATGCAAGATGCAATGCCACGTAGTCAGATGGGGCGTAATGCAACATCATGCGGTGCAGGGCCAGCTAGGGGGTCTGTCTATCAGACCGATTCGACTGGTTGAAATCTATCGACCCACCAGCGGATGTCGCGGTGCACGTAGCCGGCCTCGTGTAGCGCAGCGACGCCGCGCAGCACGTCCTGGATCGCCCGCCGCAGCTCGCCCTCGTTCGCGGGGCGCCGGTGACTACCCAGGGGCGCCAGGGTCACCTTGTACGTGCCCTTGCGCTCGCTGAGGGTCGGCCCTTCAGTGGCGTGGATGAGGCCTGCAGCGCGGCGGGTCGCGCTGGGAGGGACACCGAAGTGGACCACCGTGGGGAGGTGAGCCTCAGCCAAGATATGACGGCGCGGGCCCGCAGACATGGAGGACTGACGGCGCGGGCCCGCAGACATGGAGGACTGTTACAACAACTAAGTGCTACGTGCGCGGAGGTGCTTGCCCCTGTGAGCCCGCAGGTTGGTCATGGTCATTGCTGCAAGGGTCTGGGAGCTGCACCTACCCATACACGTTGGCCAGGTCGTCGTACTCGACACCCTTGTTGTTGCTGGCGAAGTTTTCGATTCTCTTGACGACCCTGAAGACGGTAAGGATTATAAATGATCATCTTTGAATGCATCACAGTGCGGGGTGCTTACGCGTGATGTGGGTGTGGCTGCTGCGCCTACCGGTCCGTGAGGATCGTGATCGTGGTACCGTGCGAGCGCTCGAGCACAGCCCCAACGGTCACGGGGTACGGCGGCAGCAGCGGCCGCAAGCACCAGCACAGCAGGCGGAAGAGGTTGGCCACGTGGTGCGCCACCTCGACACGATCGGCGACCTGAGTGAGCAAGCGACGGGGCATCAAACAAGCGAGTGATCACCAGAGGACACCGGGTTGCTAAAAGCAGGCGAGCCCACAGGAACGCACCACAGAACGCACCACAGGAACGCACCACGGAAAGATCGAATCGCTTGCTGATGCTGACAGGCTGCTGAGGCTGGCTCTTGAGCAGGGCGTAGAACTGCGTGGACCATAATCGAAATAGATTATAGACTGCGGTGAGTACTGAGGCACAGCACTTGCAGGCACTGCACTCACTCTAATAAGTACTCACTTGGAGCTGGGATCCCGCAGTCGCATAGCACGGCAGATACGGCAGGTTGCCGAAAGCAATTGGCGACCACACATGCCCTGTTGAGTATCACAGCGCATAGACCTCAACTCGAAAAGAAGTGACCAAAGTCAACAATGAATGAATATGAATCAGCTCACCCATTTTGTAGCCAAGCTTATCCACAGCGAGTCTCAAGTCGCGGCTTATCGCCATGACCTCCCCCTGCGCACCAGGCACACAATGTCCATAGAGTAGGCACGCAAAGTCCATCATGTAGGTGCCTCACAGCTGTCTTCAACCCAGGTAGGTGCCAGCTCACCTTGAACACGAGCGTGTCGTCCACCCAGAGGCAAAAATCTGGGCGCAGGAGTCCGCACGTTACTCCCGAACTGTCCGACGTGTCATGATCCAGGCGGTGAGGCAGCAGCCCTGCAAACGAGCGTTCATGGCCAGGAAGGGCTCAAGGCAGGGGTGTCGGCTCGCGGCAAGAGGATGGCATGCGTGCCGCACCTGTCAGGTCCTGTAGTTCCGCAAATAGGGCGTCGATGAGCCGACCCAAATTCACAGCGAGCGAAATCTCCGATTCGCTAGGAGGCCCGGGCCTGAGCGCCGTGAATACCGTGGCCGACAAGGTGAACGCCCCAGGGGTCGCCTCCACCAGGTGCAGCACGCGGTGGCAGCCCACATCGTAGCGCAGCCGGTCGTAAGTGACCGGATCCAGCGGCAGCGGCCTGCCCAGCGGCTGCTCCAGCCAGCGCCGAAGTTCGGCAGCAGTTGCGGGCGGCGGTGTCTCGGGGTCGCCCGCAAGCATCGCCAGTGCCACCTCAGCGCTTCGGTCTGCATTCGTTTATTGACGATGGACATGCAAGACTGGCCGGCACACATAGGCAAGCGCAGGTCCGAATGCGGCAGGGCCCAGAGCCCGCGGGTTAGCAAGTATGGGCGCACCGAAATTTATTGACGCACCGTCGAGAACTCCTCCAGGTGCAACCGCTGTGCCTGCAAGGGCGGCGGGGATGCCACAAGCACGATGGCCGCATTCTGCTGCCGGTTCCCAGCGCTACAGCCAACCCCCACCCTCGTGGAAATACAGCAGAGTTAGGCACAACAGGTCCCCCTGAGACTGCAGCGTCTTGGTCGCGGGCGCGTACAACTACCCTGATACGCATTCGGATAGCTATTATCGGTCGGTCGGTCGCCATCGGGACAGCCACGGTGCAGCCACAGCTAGTCCCCAACTGCCCGCACGCGCTGCGCTCCATTCTGCTGCCTGGTCTCAACCAACCGCATGCCAATCCCCACCCAGCAGCCTCGAGGAAAGATGCTCACCAGCAGCAGCCGTCAGCGACCCTGCAGGGAAAGGCAAGCACAACGGATCCCGGTGAGACTGCAGCTTCAAGGTCGCGGGCAAACAACTACCCTGATACGCATTATAGCACACCCATACCAAGTGAGCCTCAACAGTTCACGCGGAAAGTCACTCACCGGCAGCCGCAGACTCCGCGCGGCCTGGAGGGGGAAGCAAAACAGGACAAACATCCTCAGAGAGTACTTGAGCTCGGACAAACCCAAACAACCCCAACCCGCTGTGAGGACTCAGCGGTCAGCAGCCGGGCAGTCGGTGCAACGTGAACGCCGATGTGAACGCACAGCCAGCCTACTCCGCTCCCCGCTCCGGGCTTGCGCTCAGGTTCCCCAGCAAGCTCTTCGGAACCAAGCCTCCCGCATACCGCAACGCGCAACAAGAATCCCAAGCACACTTTCAGGATATTCATCGGTTGGTCGGTCAATCGGACGCCAGGGCACATCCTTCCGCGTGATCATCCGACTGGATTATGCCTGCGACCTACCTTTAAGTATAAGGGCATCCACTAGCTTCAGCTGTTTGGCTGCTGTGCCACCGCGAAGTTGCACACGTTCAAGAGGTGTAGCCTTGCTAAAAGCTTCTGCAGCGGCCAGCTGCCAAGCCTCATCCTTGTCGAAAGCTTCCGAAAGACTGAGTACCAGCTGGGCATCCTGGGCGTCCTGATTCATTTCTCCGCGTTCAATCTCAGTCCGTCCTGATTAATTGCTCCGCGTTCAGTCCTAATCCCTCTCCATGAGCGTTGGCTGCCTCGTTAGTATGTGCCAGGGCAGACCTGCCCTGGTATGTGCTGCAGCTAGCTTTTGCAAAGGAGTAAAAAATGATGAATAGAGTAAATTGAGTTGAATGACTTGAACGGTCCGTCTCGGCGCAAATTATTTGGCAATGGCATTGGATGTTGGCATGGGCGCTGCGGATGGGGAAAATTGAAATACTGGTTCTCTTCATATAAGCGTGCTGCATATAGTATGAATAATTTGCTTTCAATGTCGCAAGCGGTGTATCGGTGTCATAGCCATTTGGGCCCATGTGCCCTCGCACCCCTTCTCACGCCTTGGGCAAATGTACTGCTTAAATTTGTGCTCTTGTACCAAACTTGGCCACTTGTCGGTGCTCGCTTGTGTGCCGGCGACGCCGCCCTTGTCCTCCTTCGGCGCGCGCAGGCCGCATCCGCGCCCAACTCAGACTGAGCCGCGCTGCGTCATCTATACCGATTGGAGGAGCCCAGCGGCGGACAACATCTGCTGCTGATATGTCGCGGTCGGGGAAGCTGGGGCTCCTGGACGGGTGGCGCCAGTTTTGCTGGCGCCAGGCACGTGGCATCCGTGCCTTCCCCTCGCGGTTACCGTATTAGGCGTGCTAATGAGCTGCGGGATATATAAGCTGGTGGTGAATGCCAGTAAGTGCTTGCGGTCTGTGAACGGCTAGGCTTGGACTGGGTTTGTGCCCTATGGTAGGTGTGCGACCGTTGGACTTTACGGCGGTGCCGGTGGCCTGCCCAACCATTCAACGCCTGGAGTTTATCAATTCCTTGATGACCGCCTAGCTTGGGCATGGTGTAGGTTGCCGCGGCCTTCGCAACTGGATAGTGGGCCAACTGGGTACTGGGCCGCCAAGCATGCACAGCGGCCGGGCGTACAGGCGGCGGTCGTGTTGGCTTGCCCCTTCCCCCTAGGGAAAGGGGCGGAGCCGTTAATGTTGCATCGAGTTCCAGGAGGGCCCTTGTCGGTTGCCAACCTCCAGAGCCCGCCAGAGCTCTCGCCATCCAGAGCCTGCCAGAGCCCGCCAGAGGCCTGTGCAGATCCCTCCAGAGGCTGAGCGGCTCTGAAACAGCCTGTGTCACAAACGCCAGACCACCCTAAAAGCCGTGAAGCGCTGGGAAAAAGCGTGCAACTGAAGTCAACTTTGGTGTTGGACCCGTACAACAGCACAGCGGCAGCAGGGGGGTTAGAATCTTCTGAAACAGACACCATGCCTCAAATAGAAAGATGTTGTGAAGACGTCCTCGCTGATTTGGACCTTCATGCGGATGGGGCGGCAGGGCGGGGTCGGATGCCGGGGCAGCTGCTGTCGGGGCGGCTGGCGTGGCGCACGAAACACACACGCTGCGGCCAATGCAGGGGCTGCTGCTTAGGCTGAAGTCCGCACTCGCTCCCTGAAAATGGTACAGGGCAATATGCGCGACCTGTACTTGACCCGCAAACTCACTGACACTTGCACGCAGCCTCGGACCGAACCTTGGTCGCTCCAAACGTCGGTGCGATATGCTTGAAGCGCTTGGCGTGCAGAGTTAGTTTTGAGCTCTTGGATAGATACCACCAGGAGATCACTCAGATGCTGAATACACAGAAAACCAGGGCTCGGGCGGTCTGTCGGAATAACGGCCAGAACCGATGGTGGACGACGGTCAGCAAACCTGCGGGTTAGCTGCCTAGGCAAGCCAAGATCAAAGCAATCAATGCAGTGATGGGAAGTCTGAGAGGGCTCGCTCGGGCGCTGGTAGGAAAGCGCCCTCACTCGCAACTGCCACACCGCCGGGCGAATGTCGGTACACACCGGTAGTCGCGGCGCACTTCCGACTCGGAGGCCTAGATGCGGTGCGGACAGACATAGTCCCTGCTGTATTGTACCGTGTGCAGCTCAGGCTCGCTGACGGCAAGGGACCAAATGGCAGACCAGAAGAGTTACAACCCTGCGCGGGGCGCGGGCACGCAGGGCTCACCCAGTGTGTGATTGTCGGCGCGTTAGCAGCGCGCGATGGACGCAGGTCCTCGACGGCGAAGCGGTCGGACGCGGAAGCTCCTGCTTGCCTCAGTTAGGCAAGGGGACGCAGCATCACGACACAACCTAAGTTGGGTTGGTGCCGGGAGGCAGAACAGAGTGCAATGGTTTGCCCCTAGGTTCTTGGTAAAACTCCTTCTTTAGGTTAGTGCGGAGCCGGTACTTATACTCCCGGCTAGCGGTTAGTACGGTGAGCGTTATAGCTCCCACTTGAACGGGCAGATCTCCGGAGGTGTTGGTTGAATCTCCGGCACGCTGCCAGACAGTCTGCAGTTAGCGGGCCGTACAACCTCCTTGGCCACAATGAAACAGTTATGAGCATTCGTGGGTTGCTTAAATGCATAGGGTCACATACGTTGCATCATATGGAACGTGTATGAGGGGGGTGGCTGGAGTTTGCGGGGGCGGAAGTTACTGATTTTACGGGTGCGGAGTCCAGCAGAGTGCCATGGAATGCAGGTACTGCGCACATGCAGGCACTTACGAACCAACGTGTCGGGCACAAACGACATTGCCGGTTGCCTGTTTCTTTCCAAAGACTGCACCGAAGAATGAAGGCAGGCCACCTCCACATCTATCAAATAATGCAGATAATAATGAGACGCCAATGTACGCTCTGCACGTACAGCAGGGCTGCATGCAATGTCATGCGGCTGCCACGAACCATGCCCTCATTGCTGCAGCTTCCCCTCCGGCCCACACAGAGTTGTGGGACACGCCGCCCGGGCTTCTCCACTCCACGCCATGTTCCGGCTCAGGGGCTAGAGCGTTCGTGCATCATCATGCACCAGGGACCCCTAGCCCCGCGAAGTTGTGCAGCCTCCTCCACAAAACCCGGTCACCGCCTCGGCCTTGGCGATCTCTAGTGGCTGCTGCGCTCCGTCTGCTGCGTCTTGTGGCCCTGCTGCATCTCTAGTGGCTAGAGCGTTCATGCATCATGCAAACATAACCTGCTGCCCCTCAAAGATGGGCAGCCGTGGTTACATGAACACCGTTTTTAGTTGCGTTTATGTCCGGTATGTTTGTTACAGCTGTGGCTCTCCCTCTGACCCGGGCCCGACACACGGCCGCCGCAGCAGCCTACCAGTCTCTCTTGGACTGGCGAGAGCGCCCTTGCACCGGCACTCGAAACCAAAGCCCTCGACAGTCAGGTCCCATAAAGCCTGGACTAGCCGCGATCGCGTGACGCCGCCGCGCTCTTCATGAGCAGCCGGACAGACGGTAAGGAAACAGCCCGCTACGTGCATAAATTAGACGACACACGCAGTAAACGAACATAAGACACAAGACTCTCAGCAGCCTCTAACTGTAGACACATAGTCCAGACCCCTTGCTGCATCTTTAACCTGCCTCACGTTGACGAAGACAAAGCCGGCGAGTACGCAAAAAGCCACCGCACTAAGCCCTACCAACTGGAGCTTAACCGCTGAGCACCAAAGAGCTACCGCGCGAGAACCAGACATACGCCCGCACTCAGGGCCTGGGCCAAAGTCTCACTCTCTCCCTCTCGCACACAAAAACATACACATACCTGGCACACTGCCGCTATGTTTCAGCGGACGCGGGTCTGCGTACAGGCGGGTCCTCTAACCCGCACTCCTCTTTCCTCCTGTCTACCGATTACTGAACCCTGACCCGCCCCCCTGCACCGCCAGCAGGGGGTGTGCCGGCCCCACCTCGCGCTATCCCTTCCTAGGGACCCCTAGCCCCGCGAAGTCGTGCAGCCTCCTCCACAAAACCCGGTCACCGCCTCGGCCTTGGCGATCTCTAGTGGCTGCTGCGCTCCGTCCGCTGCGCCTTGTGGCCCTGCTGCATTGGTCACAGCCCTCAACCGCGTCCGGGCACGCTCCATGGCCGGGAGGGCTGCGAGCACAACCACGTCCCACACCCAGCCCTCCTCAGGACCCCTCCTCATCCATTCACCCGAACACCCGAAGAGACGGAGGGTTCGGCAATCGCCACCAATCCTGCGTGCGAATCAGGTCCATCAACTGCGACCTCAACTCCACATCTCAGCAGGTAGCCATAATCTCGTGCTCCCGACAAATTCGGGGGTCTCCCCAGGACTCGAACCCAGGACCTTAAACCGCGAATCGCAGTAGTGTCAACCCAGACCAGATACCATATGCATGGCGTCTCTTGTGTGCGCGTACGCGTTCAGGTTCCGGCATGGCCGAGACCGGGCATATCCCTCTCTCATTTGCGCGGGGCCCAACCATGTCGGGTGCCGGTGGCCGCGGTGTGGTGGTCTATTCCTGCAAGAAGCATCGGCTTACTTCAGCACCGTGTGTATATGCTTACCAGCTGGCTTTCGATTGGACAGGCTGAGTCCTCCCGAACTTGCCACTTGCCTGAGTTTCGCAGCGCCCGCATGGGCAAAATCTACTACATGCTAAGTTGAATCCTTGACTCGCGTACTTGTCAACCTGCACTGCGCGGTGTCCATAAATAGCGCCCTTTATCTAGTCCTCAGGTTTGTACTTCAGGTCGCTTTGTGGCCGTACGTGCGAATGCATGGCCCTAAATGCTTAGGTTTACGCACGCCTCTAGTAGCCATACATTTGCAATGGCTGTCGCGTGCTTCTGGCCGATTTTAGCTGGGTGGCGTCCGTTTTCCTTTTTCCGCGCAAGAAAATCTACGTAAATTGCGTTTTACATACGGAGAGGCCGTTATACCGTTTCCCTCCTGCGCCATATCGAAACTCCTGTCATGTATTCCCTTCGGACGAGAGCGGTTGATGCGACCTCATATCGCATAACAGGTAGGAGCGGTTACACACTCGTTTGCTGGCATCTGCGGTGCACGGCGGTGATTCCGGCGAACGAGGGCGGGGCGCCCCCCCAATAAACCCCATGGTCCTGACCGGGCTCTCTGCGCGGCCCGACCCCGAGGCGGCTTTATAGTGTTGTTGTCGGAGCTTGAACGAATCCGTCTTTTTGTTAGGCTTCTCCTAACAAAAAGGCTTCTCCTTGCATGATGATTTCACTCGTGCTCGTCACGAGCGATAGCCGATAGCTATAGCGAACGACCAAAAGACTGGTCACCATAGAATCCTCGATGCGTGCGAGCGCGCGTGCGTCAGCAAACTACTAATGACCTGCATGGCTACATGCATGCCGGCATTCGTGCGTGGCAGGTACGCAGCAGAGCAGGGCGCGCGCGTTTTACATTTCTCCTGCGCGTATGTACGTGTGCATGTACGGTTTACTATCATAGTACATGTGCATGTACGTGTGCATGTACGGTTTACTATCATAGTACATACGAGCGACTTCTCTGGCTGCTTCGGCATGCAAGCTTGATGTGGAGGAGCTGGCAGGTGGAAACTCTGGCGGATGGAAACGTCTCCATGACGAAGTACCCCTTCTTCAACCCCTTTAGGGGAACCCCTTTAGGGGAACCTCTGGGGTAATGACAGGCTGGCTGTGGGTCCAGGAGCCTTTATAACGAATGGCTGCTCGACCGTTTGGGATATATTTTTTCCACATTGATCTGATTCTGGATTTGGTCGATTACGTTCCAAGTTCCTGCCAATGGCCAGCGACGCTCGCTCCGGATCCAAGCCTTTCATATAGAAATGCTATCCACCACAATGTAACAAATAGATAAGTGAAGATAGTGCCAAAATGTTGCTCTTTATTACATGGATAACGTGACAGGGCCTGTTACACTGGCCTGTGGATGTCTTTGCACAAAAAGCACAAAGTTAGCATCTTGGAACTGTCAGCATGATTCGCGCTCGGGAAGTCTTATATAATAGGTGACGAACGCCGTGGCTTGTGCTTAAGACGCTATAAAGATGAAGCTTTCCGCTGGTAGTACATCAAGACCTTGCCTTGTGCGAGCCTCAAAGGCGAGGCGGACGGCCCTGAGGAGCCAGGCGGTCAATTACAAAGCATCACTACAAAACCACCGTCGGCGCATTTTGCTAAACCGGGCATCGACATGTTCAGCCCCTCTGGCGCCATCGGACGTGTTCGTGCTGGACTTCGACGGCGTCGTGGTCGATTCGGAGCCTGAGGCAAGTCCAACAGAATATTCATTGCTCCGTGAAGCAATCCATGCTCCTTTTCTCTTCATTTGTTACGTGCGCGCGACGGACGCTGATGGACGCCTGTTCACATCCAATCACCACCAGCGCACGCGTTTCTTGCCTTGGGCCACAGATCACCGCGTCCGCATTCGAGGCGGCCGCACTCCGTTGGCCACACCTCTTCAGCAGCTCCGATCTCGACGTGGACGGCAAGCGAGAGCAGCTGCGGCAAGCCATGCGGCTCGTCAGGCCGGTGCTGGTGCGTGGCTTCGAAAGCATGGTAATGCTAAGGTACGCCGCACCGCTTACCACCTCTCCCCCAGACCTCCCCTTAAAAACCCAAATCAGCTGTTGAGCCCTACATCCGTCCCTCCCACCCCACACGCTTAGGACTCCCTCACTAAGGGCAGTTTCGGACTATCGGGAGTTTGGACGCCTTCCGGCAGGCAGTTCATTCCCCTGATTTCCTCCTGACATAAAACGATTCCCCCTCCCTGCCCTCCACACACAGGCTGCTCCACCGCAACCCCTCATGTCCCGCCACCCAGTCCGCCATCTTGCACAACTGGACGGAGGAGCTACCCAGGGCTCTTGGCTGCTGGGGGGAGTCACCTGAGGAGCTGAACCAGGTACAGTCCTGACAGGAGACGAGGAGGTCCGGGTGGTGGGAACTTTGGCTCGGATTCCTGGTTGCTTTACGGCATAGAAACTTGGTAACTTGGCCCCCAGTAACAACAACAACAATAACAACAACAACTGTCGGGGCCCAGTTCGTTAATATTACGAGTTCTGTCGTGTCCCAGGTCTGTGGAAAGACTGCAAACCTGGCCAGAGCGGTAACCTTAGGTACCTTGGCGGCTGCCACGTTGGCGGCTGCCACGTTTAGCGTCACCCGCAGCTCCCACGCACATACTCTTTCTTCTCTTTCCTTACAGAGTGGGAGGCTTCTGGGCCACTTGAACACATTGTCATTAAGCAGCCCCTCGCACAATTGTGTCCGGTCGTACTGTCCCGAATAAACGGTCCGTACAAGACGCCCCAAAAGCCAGGAGTGAATTTTACCGCGCGGATGCGCGCGTGCGATTCTCAAAATGCGCGTGTACAAGTGTATGTCAATTTTTGGGACCAGTGGCCGGCCGTGACACTTAGGCACTCAACCACCGAACGCGCCAACGCCCGGGGCTGAAAGCCAAAGAGTCCCCAAAACTGGGTGGAGAGGGCGGGAATGACAGTATGAACCTAAGGTCACGATACGGTGAATAGCCGGAACAGAACGAAGTTCAGTGTAATATCCATACTGAAGCCAGTACGACAAGTACAACGAGTAACATCTTCGTCCAAGAACCCGCCTTCTTGCAACGAGAAGTCTACACTTCTTGTCCTCATTGTTACACTGTGTTAACACTAAACGGACCACAGCAGCGATGCCACCGGGTCTGGCCCCAACCGACGCTGCCACCGTGCTGCCTATCTACCACCGTAGTTGCATCGACCACCACTCCGAACCGCGGCTTGTACCTCGATTACACTGCTCCGCTGATCCGCTGATCAGCTTAGTATCCCCTCAGTTTCCCTGCTGATCGGCTTAACCCCCTGCGGCCCCCCCACTAATGACCGATTATTTCAAGTTGGACCAGTGGCCGGCCGTGACACTTAGGCACTCAACCACCGGACTCTTGAAAGCAACCGACTGTCTAGGTGCTACGGGGAATGTACCCTAGCGGGATGCGTGCCGTCACTGCTCGCCGCCGCGCCCCGTCCTCACGGACATATGCAAACTCGAAAACGGTGTTACTTTTCCACCGCCCCAGCTTTTGCACTTCTGCCCAGTCAGCACCGCCTTGCACGAGGGCCGTGGCGCCCCCACGGTGTAGGGAGTGCGGGCACAAGTCTGCGGGTGTTGCGTCAGTATGCTGCCGTTCAGCATCTCCCACACTAGGGTCTTGATGTCCTCCCCTGCCGGTAGTTAGCGATGAATTGGGACCGGAACCGTGTACGGACAGTCGCGCGAAAAATCCACGTTAAGAGCTAGCACACCCCAGTTCGTGAGATGACCCTCACCTTGGCGATCTAGAACAAATCCGGGCGCCTCGGCAGCACCCAACATCCCCATACAAATGATCGAAAAACAAACTCGTTTTCGATGAGTGCTGGCCACCAAATGGCCCCCGGCCAAAAAGGTGCAATTAGTGTCATGGAGGTGCGACATAGCGCTGCGTATGCCAAGACCCGGCTCATCACTGCGAAAGGTGGGTTACACCATGCTCTCTGAGGCCACGGCAACGAAAACGCATTAACACCCGAAGTACCCGGAGTGTGAAAAAACGTATAGTATGGTTGAAGCTGGTAATTGTGATCAGATGCAAACAGGTCAACCGAGAAAGGTCCCCACTCTTGATTGATGGAATCAAACACCTCTGGATGCAACTTCCAGTCACACGCATCGTCCCTTTTGGACAGATCGTCCGCCAGGCCATTTTGCTCTCTCGGAATCCACGTGGTGACGAGGTTGATGTTATGCTCGATGCAATACCAAAACACCTGGAAGCACATTGACTGGATAGCGTCAGACATGGAGCCTCCCTTATGCAGTGCATTATCTGCGACCTGGCTGTCGGTATGGAGCAAAACCCGTTGATTCACTAATCGGTCATCCTTATTAATGCTTTTCAGCACGTTTAACACGGCATTCAGCTCGAGATAACCGGACGATAAGCCCCGAGTGTCTATTAACCAAGGGCCTGCCCCTTTCGGTTGTGACGGTAAGTCCGCCCAACCGCCCCAACCGCCAAATGACACTGTGCACTGACGGGTACTGGCACCCGCTGCGTTCGTGAAGACTTTTATCGTATGCATGAAAGACGGACGCCAGATTGGCCTTCGGCCATCGTACCGCATGAACGACTCACGCCAGAATTCTAACTCCTGGATCGCGTCCACATGCAAAGGCACTTGGTGATGCAAAGGATGACCTTGCCGCAGCATTTCACTTTCCCATTGCGATAACCGCCGGGTCATCAGGACAGACATTTCACCAAAGGAATAACTCATCGACATGATGTGACCTTCTACAGAAGCAACTGCCCGGATATGGCATCGAGCACGATTAACTAACAGGCCGTCAATCATGCGCATCAACGCGTCCCGCTTATGACTGGGTACGGTCATGGTGCCGGTTACCGTATTGACTACTGCCCCCAGATACTGGAATTCTTGGGAAATCGGTTGGCATTTTTCGAGGCTCACCAAGACACCAGCGTGCTCACAATCGAGGAGTACCCTTTCTTGAATTCGAGCTAAAGCATCAGGGGACTGATGCGCATGTACACTATCATCCAAATACCCCGCACAGTGATGGCTTTCAGAGCGCCACCGGTTCAATAGCTCCCTCGTTAACTTAGTGAAGGCCCAGCACACCGGCGCTAGACTGAACGGAAGTTGCGTGAATATGTAAAACTGACCTTTCCACTGAAAACCTAGGTAAGTCCAAAACTTTGGGTCCATGTCAAGGTGATGGTAACCGCTCTTGAAGTCTATGGTAAACGCGTAGTCATTGGGCTGGAGCATGTGTTGTAGGGACGACAATGTTTCGTATTTGAAACTCGGCTTAACCACGTGCTCGGTACCTGAACGAGCTCGTTCAGGTACTGAGCGTCCAGGATTAATCGCTTCTTTCCGTTGTTACGCACAGCGACTCCCAAAGGCAATACGCAGTGGGGCTGCTCTGCGACGTGAAGGGCTGTGCCTGTCTGAACGAGTTATGTGATCGCCTCACTCACGAATGAAGCGTGTTCCTGGGTGGAACCATGGTTCGCTGTGAAAAAGGGAGCTGGTTGTGACGCAATCCAAAGAAGGGAAAACCCCACGACGATCCACTTCAATACCAACGGGTTCTTGACGAACGAAGCCCAGAACCTATAGTGCGCCTTCAAGTGTCCCCTCATAAAGCATTGAGGTTTTGGTCGGTCGGAGCTTTCGACTTCTGCTGGGCCGTCTAGTAAATCATGCACACCTGCCGCTGCGAGTGCTTCATCGTGGGCTTGGCCACGCCGAACGTCCACCTGGCTCTTCCCAGTCCGCACTGGAGCCGTTTGCTCCGAGCTCGGGACGGTGCTAGGGTCGTCGGTATTCTGGACCTGCTACCAAAGCGCGTGTATAAAAGAGTCACCTACTATCCCTTGTAAATGCGTTTGTGGTGTGGCATTTAAACAAACGGCATCTCACCGTGGGCTTCTGGATAGCTACTTCTTTTGGTTCATTTGAAGATTCAATCTGAGCATTAACTTCTTCGGGTTGGCGGGCAGATACTTGCTGTTGAGATGCTGCCTGAAGGTCCACAGCCGAGCTGAAGTTCAGGACTAGCCTCGGAACGCCCCAACTCATCGAGGCCACAGCTGCTGATGGTGCGGATGCTGATGCAGGTCGCGGTGGAGGCGGCGCCTGCGGTTGTTGAGTCTGCTGAGTACTATATGTAATACCAGGAATAACAAGCCTAGGAACACGTGACATAGTATGTAAAATTACAGCAGGAGGCTGAATATGTTGCGTGTATGTAAGCGGTGGTGTTATAGAGGAGTACCAAGTTCATGATATTTTATGATGAGCTGAGTGCGATGCAGCTTTCTACAACGCTATGCTAACGCGTGCTGCCTCCAAATTGTGTCGTACTGCTAACTCTCTACACTAATCTAAGCGAACGCGCTGCATTTGCTATTGCTCCCCGATGCATGCTAGTGTCTTTCATCGCTCTCATTCCAGGCTTACAGCCTGGATTGTTAAAAAGGAAGGGCACATAAGGCCGTATATATTACATAATAGGCCCGCAGCCTTGTAGGGTATGATATACGTCCAATGACATGTTGCCATGAATCTCGCTCGCTTGCAGGCGTCATAGCCCGAATTAGATTTAATCGTGATGTGGCACGCGGCAACCAAGATTGTGCGGGGTAACAGCGACCCTCGTCTCATACTGCAGCCTCTTAGCGCTTCATATAGTCGGAGCGAGCTGTGGATAGAATGATATAGAATGGGGTCCGCCAATCGCAATGTCCGCAATTAAGGATGGGCCATGTGTCTAACTGCACCGCTCTGCCTAACGCTTACACATGCCACGTGTCAAGACCCTAGTTGCCGCCACTCACATCAGTCCCCGGCCGTGGCCGCAGCTGGCCGGCATCATAGGCCCCATGGGCAAGGGCTGGTGGTATTGCTGCTGGCCACCAAACTGCTGCTGGCCACTGAACTGTTGATGGCCGCTAAAATTTGGGTTTGCCCCGCCGCCTTGGTAAGGGTGAAAGCGCTGGGCCCCGTATCCGCCCCGGCTGCGGGGGCTCCACGGCCGCCAAAAGTCTGCACCTCCTGCAGCGGGTTGGTCCCCATCCGGTCCTTAACGTCCCGGACAGCGTGCCGGAAGCGATCCTCACCGCAGTCGTATAGTCAATCTGTGTCCACCTTGACCTCCGCCGTCGGACTGACAGCTTGATGCCGGTTGTTGTTGAAGTATTGTTGCATTACTTCCAGGTGATACTGGTGGCACCGACCACCAGCATCGCAGGACGCGTAAAGCAAGTCCATGATGAAAATGCTTTGCTGTAGGATGTCCACGACGGGCCCTATGTCTGTGACCGTAGCCTGAATGACCTTTAGAGCGGAATGTGCTGAGTAGACTTTGGACCCGATGTCGTGAATCCATGCCGCCATGAATTTAACCGCCTTCGGGCACGAAGCCTCCCGATTCTGCTCTAGGTCTGTATACCTCCTCGATAGAGCCTCCTCCCTGCCCGCGTTAATGTTCGTGAAGACAGCATTGAAGTTCTGATGCTGAATCAGCTGCTCTACGACTTGCGTGGGCACACCTTGAGCTGCCGCAGGAGGCTGAATGACTATATTGTTCGGGTTATTTTGGTTGTTATTGTTTGGAATGTTTAAAATAACCCGAACAATGTAGTCATTCAGCCTCCTGCGGCAGCTCAAGGCGTGCCCATGCAAGTCGTAGAGCAGCTGATTCAGCATCAGAACTTCAATGCTGTCTTCACGAACATTAACGCGGGCAGGGAGGAGGCTCTATCGAGGAGGTATACAGACCTAGAGCAGAATCGGGAGGCTTCATGCCCGAAGGCGGTTCAATTCATGGCGGTATGAATTCGCGACATCGGGTCCAAAGTCTACTCAGCACATTCCACTCTAAAGGTCATTCAGGCTACGGTCGCAGACGTAGGGCCCGTCGTGGACATCCTACAGCAAAGCATTTTCATCATGGACTTGCTTTACGCGTCCTGCGACGCTGGTGGTCGGTGCCACCAGTATCACCTGGAAGTAATGCAACAATTCAACAACCTGCATCAAGCTGTCAGTCCGACAGTGGAGGTCAAGGTGGACACAGATTGACTATACGACTGCGGTGAGGATCGCTTCCGGCACGCTGTCCGGGACGTTAAGGACCGGATGGGGACCAACCCGCTGCAGGAGGTGCAGACTTTTGGCGGCCGTGGATACTGCCGCAGCCGGGGCGGATACGGGGCCCAGCGCTTTCACCCTTACCAAGGCGGCGGGGCAAACCCAAATTTTAGCGGCCATCAACAGTTCAGTGGCCAGCAGCAGTTTGGTGGCCAGCAGCAGTACCACCAGCCCTTGCCCATGGGGCCTATGATGCCGGCCAGCCGCAGCCACGGCCGGGGACTGATGTGAGTGGCGGCAACTAGGGTCTTGACACGTGGCATGTGTAAGCGTTAGGCAGAGCGGTGCAGTTAGACACATGGCCCATCCTTAATTGTGGACATTGCGATTGGCGGACCCCATTCTATATCATTCTATCCACAGCTCGCTCCGACTATATGAAGCGCTAAGAGGCTGCAGTATGAGACGAGGGTCGCTGTTACCCCGCACGATCTTGGTTGGCCGCGTGCCACATCACGATTAAATCTAATTCGGGCTATGACGCCTGCAAGCGAGCGAGATTCATGGCAACATGTCATTGGACGTATATCATACCCTACAAGGCTGCGGGCCTATTATGTAATATTTACGGCCTTATGTGCCCTTCCTTTTTAACAATCCAGGCTGTAAGCCTGGAATGAGAGCGATGAAAGACACTAGCGTGCATCGGGGAGCGATAGCAAATGCAGCACGTTCGCTTAGATTAGTGTAGAGAGTTAGCAGTACGACACAATTTGGAGGCAGCACACGTTAGCATAGTGTTGTAGAAAGCTGCATCACACTTGGTACTCCTCTATAACACCACCGCTTACATACGCGCAACATATTCAGCCTCCTGCTCTAATTTTACATACTATGTCACGTGTTCCTAGGCTTGTTATTCCTGGTATTACATATAGTACTCAGCAGACTCAACAACCGCAGGCGCCGCCTCCACCGCGACCTGCATCAGCATCCGCACCATCAGCAGCTGTGGCCTCGATGAGTTGGGGCGTTCCGAGGCTAGTCCTGAACTTCAGCTCGGCTGTGGACGTTCAGGCAGCATCTCAACAGCAAGTATCTGCCCGCCAACCCGAAGAAGTTAATGCTCAGATTGAATCTTCAAATGAACCAAAAGAAGTAGCTATCCAGAAGCCCACGGTGAGATGCCGTTTGCTTAAATGCCACACCACAAACGCATTTACAAGGGATAGTAGGTGACTCTTTTATACACGCGCTTTGGTAGCAGGTCCAGAATACCGACGACCCTAGCACCGTCCCGAGCTCGGAGCAAACGGCTCCAGTGCGGACTGGGAAGAGCCAGGTGGACGTTCGGCGTGGCCAAGCCCACGATGAAGCACTCGCAGCGGCAGGTGTGCACGATTTACTAGACGGCCCAGCAGAAGTTGAAAGCTCCGACCGACCAAAACCTCAACACTTTATGAGGGGACGCTTGAAGGCGCACTATAGGTTCTGGGCTTCGTTCGTCAAGAACCCGTTGGTATTGAAGTGGATCCTCGTGGGGTTTCCCCTTCTTTGGATTGCATCACAACCAGCTCCCTTTTTCACAGCGAACCACGGTTCCACCCAGGAACACGCTTCATTCGTGAGTGAGGCGATCACAGAACTCGTTCAGACAGGCACAGCCCTTCACGTCGCAGAGCAGCCCCACTGCGTATTGCCTTTGGGAGTCGCTGTGCGTAACAACGGAAAGAAGTGATTAATCCTGGACGCTCGGTACCTGAATGAGCACGTGGTTACGCCGAGTTTCAAATACGAAACATTGTCGTCCCTACAACACATGCTCCAGCCCAATGACTACGCGTTTACCATAGACTTCAAGAGCGGTTACCATCACCTTGACATGGACCCAAAGTTTTGGACTTACCTAGGTTTTCAGTGGAAAGGTCCGTTTTACGTATTCACGCAACTTCCGTTCGGTCTAGCGCCGGCGTGCTGGGCCTTCACTAAGGTTAACGAGGGAGCTATTGAACCGGTGGCGCTCTGAAAGCCATCGCTGTGCGGGGTATTTGGATGATAGTGTACACGCGCATCAGTCCCCTGATGCTTTAGCTCGAATTCAAGAAAGGGTACTCCTCGATTGTGAGCACGCTGGTGTCTTGGTGAGCCTCGAAAAGTGCCAACCGATTTCCCAAGAAATCCAGTATCTGGGGGCAGTAGTCAATACGGTAACCGGTGTAGGGGTAGCTGCGATAGCTCTGCGAACAGGAGGCGGTGTGTTGGTCTGGCAGCTCCTACAATTTGCCGCACGAAAGATATCTGAAGCTGCACTGCCCTGTCCTTTAGGCATGCCTCGAAGGGCCCCTCTGCAAGGTTATTCGCATCACTCCACTTCCTGAGCCTGTCCGAGACCTCAGCTAGCATAAACGGCCCCCACGCTTGACAACCATACAACAGTATTGCTCGTACCTGCGTATCGAAACACCTCATCCTCACATCTGGGGCGAACAACTTTAGCTTATCTTATTTTGCACTCAACGTGAACATAGCTGCTCTAGCTGTGTCATACAACTGCTGACGGCAGGCCCAGAACTGCAGTTCCGGCCCATACACTAACCCCAGATATCGTGCACTATCCTTAGCCGGTATGGCCTCTCCAGCCAGCCTGAGCTCATCACACGATGCTTGGACAGCACTTCTAGTATCGCTGTCGCTTGCAAAAACGGGCTTTGGAAACACGGGCAGCTGCTTCACCAGGACCCCCCTCTTTTCTACGATTAATCGCCATACAGCACCATTTGCCATTAGGGTTTTGCCACATATATACGGCCAGGGGAACCCATGGTAACCTCTCCACACTCCACGCCCCCTTAATGCAAGAGCCTTACTTAGGGTTGAGGAGTATTACTATTATTACTATTATTACTATTATTATTACTATTATTATTACTATTATTACTATTATTACTGTTATTACTATTATTACTATTATTTCTTATTATTGTTACTGTTATTTACTACCATGTGTTATTTTTATTATTCGAATCTCATACCCTTCCACCCTTCTACTTCATTTGGGCCCAGGCGCATAATCTCTGCTTTCCGCGTGAAATCCCAACCGACCTTCAACCATCACTCAGGTATTCGAGGCCGTCCGCAACGACTGGATGAACAACCGTACTGAGTCCTGGATGGCTCTGCATGTGCCGTACACGGGGCTGGTGGAGGCGCTGAGCGTTACCCCCTTTCCCATCTTCATTGCATCCTCCAAGGTAAAGAGGATACATCAGGGCGAGGGAATTAGTGTGATCTGATCCTCCGGTGAAGTGGGAGAATGACCAGCGCGAGAGGCTGCGGACTCCCACTCCGACTCCTGCTCCAACTCCCTGCCAGCAATCGCCACTCAACTACGATTGGGAGCGGCGATTTATGCGAATTTCGCAACCAACCAACAATGGGGACTCGTCAACTCCACATCCCATTTAACAAAACATACAAAATGTCCACGTCCGCGAACAAGTAGCAAGGTTCTTATAGCTCTTATTATTGCTGCTGAATAGCTTTGGCTGGCCCCTGCGGCTGTCCCGACGTCTGCCTGTCTATCTGTCCGCCTATCTGTCTGTCCGCCTGTCTGTCTGTCCGCCTGTCTGTCTGTCTGTGGGGCCCTCAAGTTCTGTAGCCCATATGCGTGTCCATCCATCCATCCCTCTGCTCCGTACACCTGCCGTACCCCGTACCAGGCTGGCCATCGGGTCAGTGCCCTGTCCGCAGCATTACTGGGTTGGGATCTACCACTCGACTCACCCAGGCTCTGCGCGTCACTTCTACCGCCCGAGGAAAAGAAGGCGGAGGCGCTGCGGTGAGCACAGGAGGATCACAGGTGGCCGGCACGGGGTAGGGGCCTGTTTGCAGAAGGACGTCGCGACCTCAACAACGCCGTCGTTGGAAAAGAAGGAATAACTTTAATAAGCGTAGGTTATGCGGCGAAGCAGACCGACAAAATAGCTCTCTCTCTGTGCATGTGTGTATGTGCATGTTTGTGCGTATGTAGGTGTGTGTGAACCCTACAAGTATCTGACCGGACCTGACACTGGCCGTGTGTGTGCGTGTGTGCCAGGTAGGGCGAGAGGTTGGGTGAGAAGTGGCCGAGCCGAAACGATCTTTTATGTGTATATATGTATGTATGTATGTATGGATGGATGGATGGATGGATGGATGCGCATGCATGCATGCATGCATGTGTGCCAGGCACTACAAAACTATCTTGCAGAAACTGTCACGTAATTATTGAATCATTCGTACGTTCGTACCTAGCACCCGTGCATCGCCGTACTCCACCCACCCATCCCCCTCAGGACCATCTCGCATCAGCCCTTGTGTAACGCCTCGCCGCACACCCGACTACACTTCGTGGACGATCGGCTTGACACGCTACTGGCTGTACGGCAGGTTCCGGAGCTGGCTTCACGATGGAACTTATACCTGGCAGACTGGTGCGTGTTTTTTGGAATTTCACGAAGTGTCAAGACGTGGGTGTGTTATTATTAAGCAGCATATGCACGTGGCGCCTTTCAGCAGCGGCCTTTCCTAATGGGGCTCCGTACTTCATATGGAAGATGCTCAAACCCCATAATTCTACTCAATCCTCCTCTTTTATCGGCAAATGGCCCTCGGCAATTCCTTCCTGTTGGCGCTTATCATCATCAGGGGCTACAACACGGCTGAGGAGCGCGCTGCTGCGGCCCGTGAGCCCGGCATCCGGCTGCTGGGGCTGAGCGACTTCACCGCCTTGCTGGCGCCGCCACGTGAGGCCGCCGTGGAGCCTGCTGTGCTGCGCTGCGGAGATGTGAGGAGAGCCTGAGGAGATCTGTGTCAATGTAAAATCTATCTATCTATCTATCTATCTATCTATCTATCTAGGTGGCTATTACTGGAACAGCTCACAAAAGAGTCGGGGGGCTGCTTGGGGAACTGGAACTGAAGAGACGCGGGTTGAGGAGCGATTGAAGAAAATCTAAATTGGTGATTTGGTGAACTGAGCCGCGAGGAAAGGAAACACGCCGAACGCTGGTCCTATGGTCGGTCTTAAGGGGAGGTTAGAGCGATTTGAAAGCGGTAGGAAGTTCTCCGCGAAAAAAAATCTCCGCGTTTCTTACAGCGAGTTCAACATCGTTTTTATGAAAGGCATCAGATCAGCCACACCAGGCTGGGTTGCGTGCGTCTGTCTCTGGGTGAATGGTGCTCACGGCGATGGAGACGGAAGGGCACGAGGAAGGGGGGGCTGTAGGCGAGCTAGTGTGTCACATTGGATGCGGCACTAAGGGATGCGGCTTTAGATCCTCCCGTCGTAGTTCCGCCGCCCATTTGGGGGATGGTGAAAAGTTATCAGTAATAATGGCATATAGTGAATCATAAAGATGAATCAGCAATAATGAGGAATTTAGTGAGGTGATAGGGGAGGTGAGGGGGTGATAGGAGACCCGTAGACACGGAAAGGAAAAAGCTCTGATTAGCGATCCCTAACGATCTGGAGCTTTTGCGGCTCTATCCGGAGCTACCTTTCCTGCTATCATGTCATGTCATGTGTGCTGTGCTGTGCTATGCAGCAAAAGGACCCCTGGTGCCTGTGAGGGCGTATGGTGATCAATTTTGTGGGGTGATAACGGCACCAGTGTGTGCCACATGTAAGAGGGAGCCCGTTTGTATGCGTGTACGTGTTTCTCGGTCTTCGAAACATGTGGCTCAATTTTTTGCAGGATGGGAATTATCACTGATGGGAGACGTGGTACGTAAGGTTGATGGAAAATTGGGAATGCGTGCGCGCGCTCGAGAGGTGGGGTCTGATGGGGAGGCCGGCTTTGGCGTACGTACGGCCTGACAGCAGGTCGTGTGCACAAGCTCAGTCTTGTTCCGCCGTCTTCGTACGGCAATAGAAACCATGCACGGTGAACCCTTGCCACATCATGACCTTTGCTGTTTCGTGAAATATCTTTGACCTTGGACGTGCAGCATACGATGGATGAAGCTTAACACACAACGAACCTTAACGGAATTGACTCGGGGGGTGGCCCGAAGGTGCGTTGGGCCATGGCTAGTTCGCAAGTGCTGGAGCTCGGCAAGCACAACTGCCCGAAATAGGATGGGGAAGATAGGGGCGGGGCTACCGGCAAGCATATGTAGCTCTCGAGAGCGTGCACCATCGGGCCCAACCCACTATGCCAATTTAAAATCCAATCCTCAAGCCGTGGCCAATGAAGGGACGTGGCGACCATGATACTAAGCATGCAGGTAGAATTGCATCAGCTATAGCTATATGCGTCGTAGGAGTTTTTCTTGTGTATGTTAGCTTTAGTAATAGTATACCGAAAACTAAAACCTAATCCTATTTCGTCAACGTTGGGCACATGGCATTTTGGTTTTGACTTTTTGGTGGGCTGCCCCACAAGAAGCGCAACGGTAACCGCTGCAACGCACTAGTTATTCGAGGTCATTGATCTGGCCGCAGCCATTCAGAACAAGTTCGAAGCGATATTTACAATCTTTGCTGTTAAGATAATCTATTATTAAACCGTAACGGCACCTGGATCCCTGTCGAGCAGGGCTAGTCATGTTTGAATAAAGCTCTCGCAGGAGCATCGTGCAGGTAGGCATGCGGTTGCGCAGAAGCGGGCCGAGGGCCACGCTGCAAACCTGAAGTCCGAGCGGACTCGACTCACGATACATTTATAGTTAAATGTGTGTGAACTGGACGCGAAAGCAGTTGCCCAGCAGCGACCGGCGGCAGCGCCACGGCCTGAGTCCTCCGCACCACTCCAGCCCTGCTACTTCCTTTTCGGCCCATTCCCTCCCATTCCCTCTCTATCATGTCCAACAGTTCATGTCGGAGATCTGATCTGGTAGCCAACCGCCACGGAACAGCCGCACGCCTCCTGCCTTGCCTATCAGCCGAGACACCATCACCGCTAGCCCCCGCGGCCGCCGCCGTTACATGACAGACCCAGCTCAGTCTAGCTCTATGAAGCCTCAGCATGAATATGAACCGCCACCTGCAACGCGCTACGCACTTGCCCGCCAGACGCCGCTTTTGGACAGCGCTACAAGGCCGCTACTTGACCTCGAAACCAGGCCCAGGTCCAGGTCTGCGACAGTAGAGATCTCCATCAGTGCAGTAGCGCCGCTCACCGGGTTTTACCGGTTTAAAACCCTAAAACCCCTGAAAACCTAAGCCTACCACCTCTTTCCCCTTCCCGCATTTTCACCATGGGTCTGTCTAGCTCCAACAGCGACACAGTCCCACCGTTCAGAGAATAGCGCCCAATAGCGATAGCTCCGCCGCAAAAGCGCCCCCTTCAAGTCTCCCCAACCCGCCACCAGAACCTTCAACGCAGAACCTTCAACGCTTGACCCAGGTAAAGCCACGGCGTGCCTTGGCGCGGCCTGGTTTCTTTCGCTCCACCAGACGGCCGTCCCATCGTGTGTACTCTTCCAGCTGAGACGCAAGGGAGGGTTGCTGCACGCACAGAGCGCGCGCCACCGCGGTGCGGACAGCCTGCGCCTGGCCCGAAAGGCCGCCACCGCGGACGCGCACGGCAATGTCGTATTTGGCTTCGGAGCCTGTCAGCACCAGCGGCTGCAGCGCGTGCTGTCGGAAGCCCGGGTCACGAAAGTACGACGCGATCGGCAAGCCGTTGACGGTCATTTGACCGGATCCTGGAACTAGATCTAGCGTGGCGGAGCTGGTCTTGCGCTTGCCGGCGGTGTGGGTCACGCCGTCTACGTCTATGTGGGGCCCTATGCGCGGCTGACGGCGCCCGGAATCAGCTGTGGCGCTGACCGACGCAGCTGGCGCATTAGACACCGTTGCCGTCGTCGTCGCGGGGCTATACAACTGCCTTACGAGATCTGCCGGGTCGGGTTTCGAAAAGATGACCTCCAGTGGCTCCAGACGGGGTGTGTGTTGGTACGGCTCAAGGAAATGCTGGGCGTAGTGGGCCCATGGGGAAGCCTCGCCCCGCTGCACCCGTGCAAAGTCGTGGGCAGCCGCATCCCTGGCCAGGGTTAGCTCTTCCAGTGCTGCGCAGTAAGCTGCGGCGTGCGCGGGACTGGGGCAACGGGTCACAGCGACGCTCTGGTGGGGGTCGTCCAGCATCTGGCCCAGCATTATGGACACCTGGTGAATCTGCTGGACGCGCTGGCGCACCTTCCGTGCAAGGTCAGCATCGTTCTTTGCGCGGAAAGATGACGACAATAGAACATGCGACTTCAGTAGCGCGGTCAATTGCTCTCTGCGATGTGCCATTTTCCGCGTATGGTCCCAAGTTGAATACAAAGGTGACAGGACCGAGGGTCGCAACGAGAATAAAAGTGGCGTGCTGTTGTCCGAACTGCTAGTTGGGCTCCCTTGTGCTGCTGCCGACTCCGAAAGGCTGCGAGGTCCAGCTGCAGAAGCAGGCGCTGCACCAGCTCCTGATGTCAGCGCCCGTTCAATGCTCCAGGTGGAGCAGCATGACCATAGGCTGCCTGTGCCACGGATTGCTGAAGCTACTGATGCTGAGAGGCTAGCGGGCCCAAGCGATGCCACGCCGGAAGCCCCGATACCTTGGAGCATCATCAGTACGTCGGCTTGAACAGCTTAGTACCGGCGCCAAAAAATATTAACGTTGAGATGTAACAAGCACTTACATAGCGCCCTGTGAACTAGAACTGATATCAGTCTTTACAATTTCGATGTTATCAAGGACATGGAACTACAGAATAGCAGATGGGCAATCGAGGCCAGTCTGGCAATTGTGACAACCCGGTCGTTTGTACGGCAAACGCTTGACAGCAAGTCAGCATTTCAGCAGCACCAGTTGCAAGTGGAGTTCACCCGCCGAACGTTAGTGTTATTTATGCTGGCTTTGACAGATGTTATTATTTGGGAAGAAATTGGTATTAGAGTCGCCGTTGGTGATATTTAAGCGACGTAATCAAACGCAGTGAAACTACATAGCTATTCATTTGCAACATGATATCATTTCTCAACACTCTGGTCTTAGCGATTTGATGTAAACTCCCACCTGCACGGCCGTGGCCACGAATCGCATGGCCATACCCCTTCCCTTGCGAGCCGAAGAAAGGCCTTATCTCCGCCGAACAAACGCTGTACACAATCCCCTGGCGTGGTCCTCACTAAGGCCTCGCCGCTCGCATCTTCACTCCTGGACCGCCTTTATCCCCTTCTTACCAACCCGCTCTTTCCACACTGTTACCAGCCCACCAGCTCACCGACCGCCGGCGATCGCCTCCATCAACCAAACAGCATCTTTTTCCCGCAGCTCACACCAAAACAACCTTTCCATCTCCACGTCCCACAGCAACGATCGCGCCTCCCATCCTAGGTCCTCCTACGAAACTGGCCTGCTCTCCCCTAGTAATAACAATGCATCAGTACCGGCGGCGGCGGCAGATAATGGTCCAGGCAGACCACCCCTTAACCCCAAAACCCTTGGAGCCGCTCCTCCCGAGACCCCCACCCCCCCTGGAGGGCGCGCTCTCAGCCATCTGTTGAAAATGGGCAGGAGCCGTCGGAAAGGAGCTAGTACGGGACGAGAAAGAGGACGAGCCGGACTGCGTCTGACGCAACCCGGGGTTCTCAGTCCTAGCCGCCCTGTGGCCGATGATGGCGAACTGAAGGGCAGCAGCGGTTTAGGTGACGGTGAAGGGAGTAATAGCAGTAGCATTGGCAGTAGCAGTAACGGCCACGATCACAATAATTACAGCAGCGATGGCACCACCGACATAACCAGGAACGGCAGCAGCGCGAGCAGCAGTAGCAGCAGCAACAGCAGTGGCAATACCAGTAGTGATAATGATGTTACATCAATTCATAATAACCCGTGGCTGGAGAGGAGCTCGAACGTGGTTCAGTTTCCGGAGGACCTGTACTCCTTCCACCTCGCTGTGATGTCGGATGCCGCCTCGCACTGGCATCCGCTGGTGATCAGTGCCGCATTCAACCACGTGGCCAAGGTAGGGGGGGAAGGGGAGGGGAGGAGGGAGAAGGTGGCGGGGAGGAGGAGGGAGAAGGTGGAGGGGAGGAGGAGGGGGAAGGTGGAGGGGAAGGGAGGAGGGAAGGAAACGAATGTTCACCATTCTTGGTTCCATCCCTTAGGTCGATTGACGGTCTGTTTGAAGATTCCTGATACCTGTGTTGGGTTGGGTTGGGTTGGGTTGGGTTCCCGTGTCCATCCACCTCCCCTTGCCATGCGGTTATCACTGCCGGAACGCCGTACGTTGTACTGCATGGGCAGCTGATGGAAAGGCACGACGTGACTGGACTGCCGCCGTACAACAGACCGGCTGGCGGACGGTACAACATGGGCAAGTACGGCGGTGGCGGAGACGATGATAATGACGGCGGCGGCGGCGGCGGCGACGGCGGCAATAGGAGTGGAAAGGGGTCCACGGCCACGGGGGTCCAGCTCCGGCAAATCCTCGACGTGTTGCACGCCGCCTTCCTGCCGTACATTCCCTGGATCATCAACTCCCGTTACGCCGTCAACGCGCTGTGGGTGTGCGCCAAGACGGGCTACTGGGGCGCACCCGGCAGCGCCTTTGTGCCCGAGCTGCTGAAGCGCCTGAGGAGGGACAGGTACGGGCTACTTTACAAGTTCAACGGCCAAGATCACGCCAACCTGTGGTGGGCGCTATCGCAACGTGAACTTTGCCATCACCAACCCCAACACCAACAGCTGCACCAACACCAGCACCAACACCAACAGCTACAGCAGCAGCAATCGCCTCCTTCTCCTGCTGCTCCCCTGGAAGCGGTTGGGGACATCTTGCACACGTCCGCCGCCCTCCTGAAGGAGAGCTGCCCCTACGTGAACACGGGGAGGGGGCTCCAACAGCCGCCACAGCAGCCGGAGAAGAAGGAGGGGGAGAGGAACTGGAACCCGCACACGCACCAGCTTGTTGCCGGCTCGTTGCGGCCGCAGGTGGGGTGGAATGGGGTGGGGTGGGGTCGGGTGGGGTCGGGAGGAGTGGATCAGCAGTGGATGCATCATTGGCCAAAGTGGTCAATGTGGTAGTCGTGACGCAGGCCCCCCTCAAACGGTGCCTTTGCGCTACACCTGCCAACCACCAACCGACACGTGTTAACTGTCAACTGCCCACTGCTGCCTCCCAACGAACTGTATTTCAGGTGTTCAGCAACATCATCCTCGCGGCTTCCCGTCTGAACTACCGTCACGATGTCGAGCTCATCGATGGTTTGCTTAGCTGCATGGTGCAGCATGTGGGGCCACTCCAGGCACAGGTGGATGGGGCTGAGGGGGGAGGGAAGAGGGAAAGAGAAGAAGTGAAATTACTGTACGAACCAGATGTACTTCATGGCATCCCCATTCCAGAGGGGAAGAGGGCGATGCGGTCATTTGGTCGCGAAGAGTCGATGTCTGTGAGCTGCACCTGACCAGGCGATTCCTCGATGCCATGCAAAAAAACGTTTTACACATGACTACGGCTGCTGCTACGGCTGCTGCTGCTGCTGCTGACGCTGTTGTTAATGGCTACCGTGGTCATCTCCTTGCGAGCTGCAGGACATCTCCAATACAGTGTATGCACTGGGAGAGCTGTACGGCAGTGCTTACTCCCACAGTACGGCATTTGTGGACAAGGAAGATGGCGCCGACAGCGATGTGGACAAAGGCGACATTGCCGTCGATGATGATGGTGATGATGATGATGATGGTGGTGATGGTGGTGATGATGCCGCGACTAACAGTCGCAGTGGCACTGACTCGGATTCTGATGGCGCCAAAGAGGAAGGAGGAGGAGGAGGAGGAGGAGGGCGCGGAGTAAGTCGTCGTGGTGAAGATGGAGGACGTTATCGCAGCGACACGGCCGCCAAGCCAGACACGGATCCCTGTGACCAAAGCGCCACCCATAACGGCCTCGGGACCAGCGGGCGGCGGCGGCGGCGGCGGCGGCTCCCCGCAGCAGACGCAGAAGCAGCAGAAGCAGCAGCAGCAGCAGCGGTGGTGGTGACATCTTTGTTGCTCCACATTCGATTGCTAGCCGACAGAGCCCTGCGGCTGGGCCTCCATCGCTTCAACCCGCAGGTTTGTGGGAACTGGGAGCTGGGGGGTTAGGAGGTGATGTCATGGGCTTTGGGTCGTGTGGTAAGTACGGCAAACCCGAGTTTCTTTTCCTCCTCCGTATCTGCTTTCGGATCACCTCTTTTTCCTGACACGCCTCTTCTAGGCAAGAAATGTAAGGAAAGTGTCGTACAGTTTCACATTTCATTTCTTTATATCCGTACTCATGGGCTTTCCTTTTTTTAGAGTTTTTTCCACTTCATGAGAGTGGTGGTCCGCGCGCGAATGTCGTTTGTGTAAGCGTTTTTACCAGTTTGTCGGTTTGTCAGTTTTGTCGGTTTGTCGGTTTCCACTTATCATCCGCCCTCTTCAGGCGCTGTCCATCACACTGTACGGACTGGCTCGCTTGAGACTGACATTGAAGAAGGGAAAGCGAGGGGGGGGAGGGGGCGGAGGCGGGGGGATGGATGGCAATGGTGGAGTCCCGGCCAAGAGCTTTCGTCACGGGGCGCGGGCCGCGGCTGGGGCGACGGAGGCGATGGAAGAGCAACAGCAGCCGCCGTCACCCCAACGTGATCAGCACCACCACCACCACCACCGTCATCATCATTGGCAGCAGCAGCAGCCGCCACAGCCTCCTCCTCCCAGAATCCGAGGAGATCCCGGTACAGCATTGGATCCGGATTCTGATTCGATCACGTGGTTCGCGGTTAAACTGGCGTGTCACGTGCGTGAGCGGATCCAGGTGAGTTTGTTGGGCAGTTGGGGGGTTATGTGCGTGTGTGTGCGTGTTTTGGTGTTGGGGGGGAGTTTTGGGATTGGGGTCGGTGTACGGGAGTTGGAACCCTAAGGGGTTTGCAAACGTCGTGAAGCAGCCTGGACGTGTAAGTGGCTGTGTATGGGAGTGTATAAAGTAATAACACAACCGAAGTTGGAACCAACTTTGGAAACGAGTGACGGTTATAGATTACACCTTAAAGATTTGCTGCTGCACCTGCCACACGTATTCGTCGATCAGCTGCTCACCTTCCTTATCTTTTTATAAATGGTTTTCCTGTGAATCTAACTTATTTATTTATTATTTTATTTATCTATCCTTTTATTTATGATTTACTTATAGTTGTTATTATTTTATTATTATTTACTAATTTTTTATTATATTTTTAATATTTACTTGTATATTGGCTGGCCGGCTGGCTGACTCGCCAACTTTTTTGCGAACTGCAGGGAGGGTCGTGGCCGGGGTGTGCACCTCAGTCCCTGAGCAACATCACGTGGGCCCTGGCCGTACTTGGGTACGACGAACAGTCGTGCTACACTGCGGTCGTACAGGCTGCGCTTCGGTGCGACTGCATGGCGCACGCCCGCCCTCAGGTTGGTCGGTTGGCTTTTGGTTGGCCGGTTAGTTAGTTGGTTGGTCGGTTGGGGGCCATCTTTTTTTATTCGGCCATCTTTCAGAGGCGGCTTATTGGATGGATCGTACTGGAGGAGGCGCAGGTCGTCGGGTAGAGCTGAAAGTCAACAGAAACATTTTATGAAAATATAATTTCAAACATTCTGAAGATTGGATTCACATTGCAGAAGTACGTGCGGGTAGGTGCGGGTAGGTTCGGCTGTCGCCTGTGTGTATGTATGTATGTTACTTCTTGCTGGATTCAGTGTCTTTTTCCCGACATTACGTCACACTGTACGGCACACTCTTCAATCCGCCCACTCGGCCCTTAACGGCTTGCCTTGCGCATAGCCACGTAAATGTACAACATGTATACGGCAGCCCACATCGTCTACGACGACGACGACGAGGAAAAGAAGAAGATGACGCTGATGATGTTGATGTTGATGGTGACGATGATGATGATGATGATGATGATGGTGATGATGATGGTGATGGTGATGATGATGATGATGATCTTGCTGTTGTTGTTGTCTTCCATGTTATTGACGCCCCGCCGCCGCCGGTGCACCATCCCGCCGCCGCCGCCGCCGCCACCGCCACCGCCACACACGCGGCAATTCACCTCCCACCTCCCACTTACTCCACAACTCGCGCAGGAGTGGTCAGCCCTGTTGTGGTCCCTAGCTAGCGTCAGGCATAGGCCGTTCCAAGAGCTCGTACAGCTCCTCCTCCCGCCGCCTCCGCCTGCCGTCAACCCTTCGCTGCGGCTGCTCCACCAAGATGAACGCGAAGACCAAGATCAAGATCAAGGCCGTGCGGAAAAGGGATATCGTAGAGGAGGGGGAAGGTACGGCGGCTCGCAACTTCCCCCACTCGGCCGCAGCCGCATGTACGGCGTGCCTGGCAGGGCGGACGGACCTTATCCCCTTGATCGCGACCGCATGTACGGCACGTACGTCAGATCGAAGGGTCGTCACCCCGGCGAGGATGGCTGGGGACGGGAGCACTGGCGAGAGCTCAGCATGGTCTTTTGGGCGTTGGCAGCGCTGGACCTGTACGACGATCGGGTGATGACGTGGATCTCGAAATCTCTTTTGGATCTCGTCCTGTTGGACGATCGACGTACGGTGACGAAGTACGGCGTGGAAACAATCTCAGGAATGGATCCCCAGGCGCTGAGCAGCTGCTTGTGGGCGCTGGCTGTGATGCCGGAAGGTACAATCGTACGGCATGTGGAGCTGGTTTCGGCGCTGGTAGCGACGGTTAACCGCCTGGACGAGATCGACTTTACCGAGCTGTGAGTACTGCTGTCCTTCTTGGTGCGAGTTTGTTGCTGGTTGGTTGGTTGGTTGCCTTAGTGCCGTACTCCAGGAGTGCGGGTTACCTGGGAACTTCTCTGTGTGTATATGTGTAGGTATGTATGTACGTGTATATGTTCACTAACCCCAGAACCTATCTACCTACTTATCTATCTATCTATCTATCTATCTATCTATCTATCTATCTATCTATCTATGTACTGTTACATCGCAGCTGACCGGGCCCAATAGTACCGTCCGAGGACAGCGGCCCTGCCCTAACCGTAGCGCTAGGCAGCCGAACGGTTGGCTGTCGCCGAGGCTCTCGGGATGCATCAGGGCTTGAGGGGCCACTGTTCTCACACACATATATATATTTGTACGTGCGAACCAGCCCATCGACCTCTGCAGTACTGACCACCTCAACTAATCCAAGAACCTTCGTTTCCAGCTTTCCACCACAACCTGCTTTTGCACGCTGTAGTATTTGTAAGTTAGTCTAGCCCTTGACAGTAAGCAGGACATATAGTATACCTTTATACGATTCTTTTGTACGACAATTTTGTGTACGACAATCAATGTCCCTTTACCCCAACCCCCAACCCATCATATTTTGAACCCTCCGCTCCACACACACGCCGCCCCTTACCTGGCCTCCTCCTACCTCCCCACCCGCCCCCTGCCAACCTTCCCCTCTCACCCCACCCAGCGAGCTGACCCAGCTGTGGCAGGCGCAAGTGGAGCTGGGGGCTGCTGCTTCGCGACTTCGCGACGTCACACAGCTGTCATCCACCACACGGCCCACCTCCCCCACCTCCCCCACCGCCTCCACGCCATCTCCATCTCCAACCCCATCTCGATCCTATCTCCACACGCTCCGTTTCCTCAGTCCCCATCTTGCGACTGCAGCACGTAAAGCCATGCTGTCTGCCACCTCCTCCTCCTCTGCCGGCTGCCCCTCGGCCCCCCCTGGCCCCTCCGCACAACCGAGGAGGTGGAGCTCCGCCTGGTCAACATCTTCCGGCTCGGGCGGCTCCGGCGGCGCGCTGGCAGGGATCAGGGGGGTCCAGGACGGGGATGGACTTGAGGTATGGACCGCTGCCGTCACCGCCTCCACCTCCGCCACCGTCGCCGCAGTAGCAGCCTGCAGCAGTACCGGTAGCAGTACCATTACCAGTGCGCTGCAGCGAAGCGTTTGTGAAACTCTTTGCGCCATCATGAGGCGGAGTACGGCGAAAGCGGTGGAAGCCAAGGAAATGCAGTCGTTGCCACAGCAGCACCGACAGCCATCACAGCGGGGCCGGCAGCGGCAACGGCAGCAACCACCGTCGACGGCGGCCTCTGACGTCGAAGATGGCGGTCCTGCCGTCCGCGCGGTTGCCGCCGATGATGACGTTGTTGTTCGCATCTTGCGTGTTGAGCCCGAGTGGTTGGTGGAGGAGCTGGCTCTGCGTGTCGACTTGTGTGTGTGGCTGAGTGACGGGCGGCAGGTGGTGGTTGAGGTAGACGGGCCCAGCCACTACTTCGCCAACCAGCCGCGCACCCGACGGCCCAAGACCGCGCTGAGGGATCGGCAGCTGGGCAGGGTGTTCGGACCGGACAACGTCAAGTGCGTGCCGTACTGGGAGTGGGACGAGCTGAGGTATGCGGACGTCGATGTGGCGGCGCGACGGGAGGAGCTCCTAGGCCGGCTGCTTGAGCTGTGGGGCAACGGTTCGCAATAGGTCGTACTGTACTGCTGGCAGTACAATGTTGTACACAGAGCGTTTCGTACAGGGCCTTTCACAGCACAGCCACATTAGGGAAGGACAGAAGTGGCAGCACCCCCTGTGATGTCAACCTGAGGATGTGTTTGACGTTGATTTGCGTCCTTGTTAATAAGTTTGGTATGACTGTATGAGTTCGAATGGGGAACGCGAGTAAAAGAAAATCGTGGGGGCTGTCGCCCTAAGAAGGCCTTTTCTCTTCTATTTCTCTCCCCTTCTCTCTCTCTCTCTCTCTCTCTCTCTCTCTCTCCCTTTCTCCCTTCTCTCTTCCCCTTCTCGCGCGCCTAAAGTAAAGCAGACACCGGGGTGGCTCAGTTCTCTAACTTCTCTAACACAACGCAGCACAATCTATGGAACCGCGTTCTTGGCGTGGTACATGACGCAGGGTAGAAGAGTTATTATCACAGGCAAATCCAGAGGAGTTGTTTGGAAAAGATGGAGGGTAGTTGAACGAACCCCGTGGCACTATCGCCGCGGTAAGATAGTTCTTCCCTATGTGGCTGTGAGTCGCTTCCTCTGCGGTCGGTTGGTTGGTATCGCTCGTTTAGATGTACACACGCGTATTAATAACGAATATATCCTGGAGAACAGTGAGAGAGTTGTTGGGCGGGGGATTTAGGGGGCGTTGCCGTCCACCGTCATCGTGATGATCTGCGTTGCGCTTTCAGATTATGAAGTAAAGTGTGGTATATGCTCCCATGCTCCGCATTTTGGTTAATCGCGTAGGCGAGCTCTGTGCGGGTGACCTTCATGCAGCGCGAAGCGTATGACGATGTCTGAAGTATGGATATCTGCGTGTTAGCTTTATGTCAAATTATGTCAAGGTGCTTTAGCTTATGTGCAAGGATGGCGTTTGCAGATCGCAGACCGCCGTGACCCACATGATTTTAACTCAAAATCGTTAGGTTTTCCGTTACCCTGATTGAGGATACCAACGCCCATAGGGTAGCTGATGTTGTTAAGGTGCTTTCACAGAAAATACTTAAAAATGTATGCAATGCTCAAACCGTTATGCCAGATGGCTGTTGTGAAAACGGGCGAAGGGACTAGCGATGGGAGTTTCACTTCGTTGGTTAATATAATGCCCAAGCATGGCAGCGGCTATATCTCGCCAAGACAGCACGTCACGCTGATGCGTTTCAGGATGTGTGTTTGGCCTTTGGCGGTTAATCGACCGCACGGTAGGGAACGGTCTGCCCGGTGGTGCCGGGTCTGTGGGAACCGGCAAGCTGTTGAAGATGAATGTCATGTGCTGCTAGATTGTCCTGCGTATGCGATTATCCGTTTGAAGCTTTGGGACCTGGGGGTTACTCCTGGGGACCGCATGATCGAGATTATGGGCGTCAAGGATCAACGCGGGTTAGCGCGCGTCCTGGACGACATTAGAAGATGCAGGTTGCAGTACGTTGAAGATTAATCAATCTGTTATTGTTGGGTATTGGCATTTCTCTTTTTTGAGTTCCTGTTTCCAGTTTGGCGGTTCATGAGCCTTTTGGCTCGTCTGGACCGTACAAGCTTGAAGCTTGTAAACGTAAACGTAAACGTATAATGACTATGATAATTATACGCATCTGAATTCGAAGGCTTAACGATGAGTTAGAAGGCTTATGGATTAACTGGGAGCACAACACTGTCCGTCGAGCTTGATGGGATTAGTAAACCGTTGTACTACAGAACCCGTACATTGGACGCCCGCAATGTCCGGATATGGACTTTGCAATCATGCAAGAGAAGGATAGGTATATTAAGGTCAACTTTGGTCTGCATGTATTGGACTTCCACCTGTGTGACATCCTAGCCACAAATGCTTTTCTGATAGGGTATTACCATATAACAAGCAGCTGGATGGAAAAAAGATTGCGTTGCCATGTTATATAAATGACGGATCTTGCCAGCCCTTGCAGTCGGTGCCACCTGCAAAATGATAGGTCGAGTCACCAAGAATCTATGAGTCTTCTGGCTGAGCAAATCATGTATCTTGCTACAAATTAAAAGTTGCTCCTCAGGTGTTTGCACGTGCCCTTGCCGGCAGAGCGTTGAATGTGGAGCAACTTCAGGCCGTCGGCTGCGTTCTGGACATCCGCAGACGCTGCAACAACACACAACACGTTTAGCACTCAACATACTTGTTGGGCGGCTCTACGCTTCCAAACTTTCGCGGAGCCCTCTGTTGCCAGCGGCGTTGCAACGCCCAACGAACACCACCGTCTGCCCCACGTCGCTGCAGCGCTGAGCTGCGATTCCTATCAGGTTGAAAAAGATCTGAAAAATTCCGGGCGTGCGCTCACCCAGCACCGCAGCCGTCAGGTGCCCCTAGGAAGTTCACTGAGGAAGCGCAAAGGTCCTGGCGACACCCAGCCTTCCATCCTTCATCTCGACACCAGCACCCAAGCCTCCCGCAGCGATGCAGGCCTGCGCTCTCCATCACTGCAGCTCTATCCTACCCAGCAGCCAGGGGATTCACGCGCCCACGCCCCTCGAAGCAGCATCATCGCCGCTGCGCGACGCAAACCCTTATCAGTGGACGGCAGTTCTAGAGTCCACTCTGAGGACACGTGTCGCAGTCCCGCCAGTGATGCAGATCGCGGTGATGATGGGGCTATGCACTCCCTCCTAAGTGCTACTGCCACGCCTGGTGACGGTGCTACTGCCACCGTTGGCGGCCGCATGAGCAGGCACGGCGACGGCTATGGTCCGGGCGCTTTAGCAGGCCGACGGCTCCGGCGGCGGCAACCCCAGGAAACCGCCAAAAGCGACGGCGACGGCGACGGGGCTGACGGCAGTAGCAGTAGCAGCAGCAGCAACCGCAGTGATGGCGGTGGTAGTAGCAGAGGGAAGGGGATGGCGGGCCCTCAAACGCCTTTTTCCTCAGCCTTCGCCGGAGAGACCGGTAGTGGCAGTTTCCCCCCTGCAACCGCTGCCCCGCCACCACCGGTTGCGACCCCAGCACCGCCTCTGCCACACGGACAAGGACCGCCGTCAGCGCTACAGCCCTACAGCGCAGCGGCGGCGTCTGCATCAGCACCAGTAACGGCAACGGCGGCGGCGGCGGCGCCCCAGCGACTTCTGATACCCCGTCGGACGTCCCGGCTGTACGGCACTGCGCCGCCCGCGGCTCTTAGGCCGCCTGCTGCTGCTGCTGCTACTGCTACTGACGGGAGTAGACGCCGCATCCGCACCATCGCCGGCGCCGACACCCTCGGCGCTACCGCCGCCAGCGGCACCCCGGAGGGCAGAGACGGGGTGAGCTCGCGCGCTGAGCTTCCGCGACGGGGGCTGGGCCCACGACGGGAGTTTGGCGGCGGCGGCGGCGGCAGCGACGGCGGCAGCGGCGGCAGGGAGAGCAGTAGCACGGGCGGCGACGGCGATGTGGGTCGTCCTGGCGGTGTTGGCGCTGCTGGCGACGACGTCACGGTGCCGGGGGGGGCAGCTGCAAGGAGCCGCTTGCGACAACGGCCGTCCCCTGGTTCCAGCACGCGTCTTAGCAGCGCCGCCAGGGGGGCACGGGTCAGCACCGGCATCAGCACGACCAGTGGCGATGGTCCTGGTAGGGCCACCCCTACGGATGATGGCGTCGGAACTAGCTCACGGAGCGTCAGTTACAGCCACAGTAGCAGCAACACGGGCAGTGTGGGCAGTAGCAGTGGCCGCAGTAGCAGTAGCAGCGACAGCGTCAGCAGGATTCCAGGAGGCGGCGGCGGCAGTGCTCTCGGATCCGTCGCCGTGCGGCCCCCGTCGACGGGCGCTCCCGCCGGTGCTGTCCGTACATTTGCAGCGACGGCCGGTGGGAAGATAACGACGGCGGCGGCGGCGGCGGTAGCGGTGACGTCAGCCAGGAAGAGCAGTGGCAGAAAACTGCGATCCAGAAGCAGCCGCGGCGCCGCCGGGTCCCGCGGTACCGAGCAGCAACAGCATCAAGCGGGACGCCAGCAGCAGCAGCAGCAGCAGCAGCGGGAGGAGGAGGAGGAGCTGGGCTCTGAGTTGGTTTATCCCTGGAATCAAACATGTGCACGTGTCGATATGGACGCCACATACCCCGACCTGCATTCCTTCCACCTCGCTGTGATGTCGGATGCCGCCTCGCACTGG
>NW_003307575.1:1124072-1125560 GCF_000143455.1 Volvox carteri f. nagariensis
GGGGGGGGAGGAGGGGAGGGGAGGGAAGGGGAGGGGAGGGGAGGGGAGGGAGCATATCCAAGGGGTGAGGTCTGTGTGTGTTTGGTCAGAAGCAGTTTTGTGACAAGTAAGCCGCTGGGGGGGTTGCTGGGCCCTATTAGCCGCTGGGGGGGTTGCTGGGCCCTATTAGCCGCTGGGGGGGTTGCTGGGCCCTATTAGCCGCTTATTGCTGCTTTCATTGCTGCTGCTGTTGACAACTCGTCGCCCGTGATGAAACCTTGGTTTACGTGTAGAAGAACATCTTTACAGTATGATAATACAGACAGACTGACAGACAGACAGACTGACTGACTGACAGACACACTCGTTCGTTGTCAAGTGTTTTCCTTTCTGACTCACTTCACACCCGCACTTCCTTCCTCTGCCGCCGTTGATCACCCCGATTGCCCTGCCGTCAACATTTCCACAAAACGGCCGGTGTGCGCGCCGCGATCATCCATGATGGGTTGATCTGTACGTGACGGGTGTACGTGACCATGACAGATGTGGGAGAGGCTGGACAGGCAGAAGCCGCTGCAACAACAACAACAACAGCAGTTGCAGCAGCAGCAGCAGCAGGAGGAGGAGGAGGTTACTAAGGGAAGGGTCCAGCTCCGGCAAATCCTCGACGTGTTGCACGCCGCCTTCCTGCCGTACATTCCCTGGATCATCAACTCCCGTTACGCCGTCAACGCGCTGTGGGTGTGCGCCAAGACGGGCTA
This sequence comes from Volvox carteri f. nagariensis, assembly GCF_000143455.1. NCBI lineage: Eukaryota > Viridiplantae > Chlorophyta > Chlorophyceae > Chlamydomonadales > Volvocaceae > Volvox > Volvox carteri. Next base: position 1,124,813 of record NW_003307575.1, read on the forward strand.
CTGGGGCGCACCCGGCAGCGCCTTTGTGCCCGAGCTGCTGAAGCGCCTGAGGAGGGACAGGTACGGGCTACTTTACCGGTCAGGTGGTCAGGCGCACGGAATACTGTGGTGGGCGTTATCGCAGTGCAATCAGCAAGTTCGTGAAGAGGCCGCGGCAGCGGTGGCGGCGGCGGCCCCGGTGGCGGCGGCGGCGGCCGCGAAGGTGGAATCCGAAGCTGGTCGTGGCGGTGGCGGTGCTGCTGCTGTTGTTACTGCTACTGCTGCTGATGGTGATGGTGTTGGAATGGATTTGTTGCGGATGTCCGCCTCCATCATCAAGAAGCGCGAAGTACTGGACAGCGAGTCGTTCAAGCCCCAGGTGGGGTGGAGTGGGTGGTAGTGGGTGGGTGGAGTGGGTGGGTGGGGTGGAGTGGGTGGTAGTGGGTGGTAGTGGGTGGAGTGGGTGGTAGTGGGTGGAGTGGGTGGTAGTGGGTGGTAGTGGGTGGTAGTGGGTGGAGTGGGTGGTAGTGGGTGGTAGTGGGTGGAGTGGGTGGTAGTGGGTGGTAGTGGGGGTTTGGGCTGATGGTAATGCCCTCGGAAGACCCTTCGGAAGGGAACGGGGGCAGACGTGTTCTTCGCCACCTCGATGTCTTCCTCCCTGGCTGCCTGCCTTCACCACGATGTCGCTGAGTGCTGCCGCTGCACCGCTGTCATTGCCGTCCTTGTGGCCAATTCATTGCCGTCATTTCTGTCTCCTTATCTGCTGCTG
>NW_003307575.1:1125610-1161369 GCF_000143455.1 Volvox carteri f. nagariensis
TGCGGCGGCGTGCGGCGGCGGCGGCTAATAATGCTGTACTGATGTCTCGTTGTCGTTGTTGCTATTGTTGTTGTTGCCATTTTGATCGCCGCTCAGGAGTTTAGCAACATCATCATTGCGGCTGCGCGCCTCAAGTACTCGAGCGACCCGCTGTTCATCAACCACCTGCTGACCCACATGGTTCGGCACCCGGGGCCCTTCAAGCCGCAAGTGGGTCGTGGGGGGATGGGGGGGGGAGTAGGGGGTGGGGAGTGGGGGGGGGAGTGGGGGGGGGAGTGGGGGGGGGTAATGGTAATGGTGACGGGAGGAAAGGGCCCGTTGGGGGATGGTGATAGAAGCCTGATAAATAACGCATTAGTACGGCATTCCACCGTACGGCATCCACCGCTGGTGTCCAGGGCGGGGAAAGCATGAAGCACCATGGGCATGATTGATGTGTGTTGTCGACTGCGCAGCATCAGTTTAAAATATTGTTAGGACCCGTTGGATCCCGGTTCGCAGTTCCCCTTCTTAAGAGGATTCATTACTCAACCTGAACCAGAAAAATTCATTAAGTCTCAAATTAAAAGCGAAGTAGTAGGAAAAAGAATAAATACTGAAAAAAGGTTTAGTTCCCTTCCTTCATTATTGTTGCTTGCGGGGTTGTTTACTTCTGCTTCAACTCCCCGCACCGAAATAAGCCAGATCTGGAATATAGGCGTACGTATACATAAAATCTATATACGTAATGATATGTCATGGTTGGATAGATGGATGTTGCAATGTTGGTGCTTTTGCTGTCCACACACTTTCACGCCAACACCAACCCACAGGCCATCTCCAATACGATTTATGGCCTGGGCGAGCTGTACGGCAGTAGTGAACAGGCTTGCAGTACAGCGGCAATGGAGGCCGATCCCGATGATGATGACGATGACGACAGCGGCGGCGGCGGCGGCAGCCGCGGTGCTGGTTCCGAGAAGGTGCTGCTGGCGGAAGGGGCTGCACAGGGGCTGCAAAGCTTCAGCAACAGCAACAGCGGCGGCGGCGGCGGCGACGGCCAAACGTCTGCCGAAGGGCCGCCGCCGCCATCTTCTTCCTCGCCATCGTCCACGACTTTGACAGGGTTGCCTGTGGCCCTGGCGGGCCATGTACGTGACCTTCTGGCGTTGGCTCTGAATCTCGGCTTGCACTTCTTCAGCCCCCAGGCAAGCCACCGATGTGGGGCCCCGCAACTTTCAGGGCGGTGAAGGAGAGGAGGTTTGGGAGGGGCGCGTCAGCCCCCGGTGGATGTGTTATTATGGCATTGCGGATGACTCTAAATAATGCTAAATATGCTAAATAATAATGCTAAATAATAATGCTAAATAATAATGCTAAATAGTAATGCTAAATAGTAATGCTAAATAATAATGCTAAATAATAATGCTAAATAATAATGCTAAATAATAATCCTAAATAATAATCCTAAATAATAATCCTAAATAATAATCCTAAATAATAATCCTAAATAATAATCCTAAATAATAATCCTAAATAATAATCCTAAATAATGCTAAATAATGCTAAATAATGCTAAATAATGCTAAATGATGCTAAATGATGCTGAATGTGCTAAATATAGCTAAATAATAATGCTAAATAATGCTATAGTCACGGTGATGGTGCTTCTGTCTCCTAGTATGATTAACCGCGTTGTAATCGTGCCGGTGCTGGTGGTGGTGGTGGTGTGTGATCTTACAGGAGTTGTCCAACACGATTTACGGTCTAGCGCGGTTGGGATTGCGCATACCGGTCCATCACGACATTGTCGTCATCCCGGACGGCGCCGCTGCCGGCGCCATCACCACTGCCGCCGCCGCGGCGCTAGACGCTTCGGGAACGCGAGCGGCCGCGGCAGCGGAAGCAGGGCCGCCGCCGCCGCCGCCGCCGCCGCCGCCACCACCTCAGCAGCGCACACAGACTGAGACGCAGCGGGCGGATCACCCCCAACGCGGCCGCGGCGAGCCGGATTTCCCCGAGGACCCTGACGAGGCGGCCCGGGTGTTCATCATTCGAACGCAGGAGCACGTGAAGTCTCGTTTCCTGGTGCGTTCCTTCCGTACTGTGCTGTGTTTGAGGAGGGAGGGAGGAGGGGTGAAGAGGAGGGGTGAAGAGGAGGGGTGAAGAGGAGGGGTGAGGGAGGAGGGGTGAAGAGGAGGGGTGAAGAGGAGGGGTGAAGAGGAGGGGTGAAGAGGAGGGGTGAGGAGGAGGGGGGCCTGTAATAACGCAAGAGTGCAAGAGAGGGGCGACAGACGGGTTGAGTAGGTTGGGGTGAGGTCTAGGCGGCATGACCATCGTACAGCGGCCTTGCTGCACCTGCTCAAAGCCACGTGCACATGAGCAACACAAATGGTATGCAATGCCAGTGCAGGGCTCTAGACCCTAATTGTTTTCTAATTTGGTCCATGGGACAGGATAAAACCCACGGGACAGGATTTAAACCACCACCACCACCACCACCACGGACCACCACGGGATTCGAACCTTAGATCTTCCGCTCGTCCGCCTCAAAGACCCTTTAATGGTTTTCTCAAACACCCTCCTCCCTCCCTCCCTCCCTCCCTTTCTTTTGCTGCGTGTTTCGTTCCTTTCCGCCACCTCCATCCCGCCTCCGCCTCCGCCTCGATCGCCACGTCTGTCACCACTCCACCTCCATCACCGCTATATGTCCTCTTCCCCTGTCCGCGGCCTCCCCTACCTCCCCTACCTCCCTGCAGCTCCCGCGGCAGCAGCAGTTTCCGCTGCCCTTCGACCCGCAGTCCATGTGCAACATTACTTGGGCCCTATCGCTTATTGGCCAAGCTGACCAATCAGTCTTCACGGCGGCCGTACATGCTGCATTGTACGGCGGCTGCATGGACAACGCCAATCCGCAGGTGGGTTGTTTGACCGGAGTATTATACGGGCGTTATACGGGCATGGGCGCCATTGTTGTTATTGTTGTTGTTGATGGGGTGTTACACTGTGGGCGGCTCGCCCGAAAAAGGACGAGCACCGGGGGCCCTGACCGGGCCGAAACACAGCGCAGGGATGGGCGCGCGGCTCTACGTCCGTCTGTTCCTCCGCGCGCGCCTCGATCCCTCACTCACGCCAACCGGGACGCTCTCCCAGCCCCTGGCTAGGCAACACAGCGGCGCAGAAGACTGCAAACCGATCTATGCAAGAACCGCACGAAAGGCGCCACTTCGCCTGGCCTGCCTATTCACGCGCTCTCGTCTCTCTTGACCGCCAAAACAAGAACAAAAAGAAAACACCACCGGGGGCAGGGGCTCTACTCAGGGGGCTCCTCTACACGCTCAACAAAAACCAGGGCCCCACGCAGCCAGCAAGGCAAGAGATACACGGAGGACCACGGGCCTGAGACGACACACCACAAAAGCTGAGATACGGATGCACAGAGAAGACCAACACAAAGCGAGTACTCGCACACTGGTCCTCGAAGGCCAGCTGTTCAACTACCACGAGCAACGAACAACGAACACTTCCCGAGGGTGGCCACCACTACCTCGCCGGTCCACTCACAAACGTGTTGTTATTGTTATTGTTATTGTTATTGTTATTGTTACAGGGTGGTTAAGCTTCACCAGTGGCCTCCTTCCCTGGGCAGTCCCTGCTCTCCCCTGCTAGAGGGGCACCCTAATCCATTCACCCCATCCGACTTCAGAATGTATTCGTTGGGTTCGGCAACTCACCACCAGCATCCAACTAAATCTAGCGGATCAACGGCGCCTCAACTTAGTTCCTGGTCAGCTCGCAAGTGTTGTTGTTACAGAGTGGGAGGCTACTGGGTCAATTTGCATACACATTTGGATTATCAGTAAAGCACCATCCACCATTACCACACTGCACTACGCCATACCCGAAGTCACCATACCCGAAGTCACCATACCCGAAGTCACCATACCCGAGCTGCAAGTCCCAGGTGTGCGAATCTCGGTCCACCAACTCTTAGCTCAACTCCACATCCCAGCAGCTAGCCACAATCTCTCGCTCCTCCCGACGATGTCCTAGGACACAGAACCTTTTGGACCGCAAATCGCGGTTGTGCCTCCAGTGTGAACACACCACCAATTGTGAAATAGCGACACAGGGGTGAAAAGTGCGGTGAGGTGATATTGAATATTGCGCACTTAGCCATTCATTCATCCATCCCACCAACCGCCGCTTGACACCGTTTTCTTACCGTTAGCAGTTATTAAACAGTGATCATTGACAGTTCCGGTTAGCTGGCCCGCGTCGAAATAGGAGACCACCACATTTTTAACCCTATCTCCACTCTTGTCTCTCTTTGATTGAATTGATCCTGAATCACGCATACTGACATGATGAGGAAGGGTCCTGAGCGACGAATCGGCCGCACAGCGGTCCCCCCCCCCCCGGGGTTGATCCTCTTGCCGTTCCTTGTTGAGACCACTCAAGCCATGTCGCCATGTGGCGACCTCCAAAAATAACCAGCGCGCTGCGTGATGGATCATCAAGACTCGCTCCTGACCAGATGGCATTTTGATTTAGTAGGAGTGAACGATTGGAGCGCATATAAATATGATATAGGTTAGGGTTTGGCACTACTGGTAAGGCGCGACCATTGCCCCCGGGAGATCCCGGGATCGATACCCATTAGGGTCAAAAGTCCTTCCGATGGTGGAAGGCATTGCGCCCCTAGTTGATGGACGGTGGTGACCTGGGATAAAGTTAACCTGCGAGCCGACCAGGAATGGAGTTGGGCCGCTGTCGACCCGGCAGATTCCGTTGGATGCTGGTGGTGGGTGCGGAATCTGAGCGATCCACTGAGAAGTTGACTAGGGTGACTGGATGAGGGTGTCCCGAAATACCGGGGAAGGCAGGGTTTCGCAGGGTAGCTGCCACGGGCGAAGATACACCCCCCTGTTAGAGAGAAAAAAATATGATGTTTAATTATAAAATACGGAGTTCATAATGTAGTGTAGCGTGCTTCACTTTGCCTCACGAAAACGCTACGCATGAAGAATGACACGGAATGCCCGGAATGGTGTACAACTTAGACGACGTTGAATATGTTTTGATGAGGTGGTGGTGTGGTGTGATTTCAACTTCAAAACGGCAAATCCCCGCACGCCGCAGGACTGCGCGATCTTTTTGTCGACCCTGGCAAGTCGGACGCACCGGCCGCCGCGGGAGCTTGTACGGCTGCTGTACGGCGGCATGTGCCGTCGGGTCTGGCGTACGGAAGACCTCCGAGCTTGGCCCATCCTGCTATATTCGATGGCAATGTTGGACATGTACGATGAGGATGCCGTGTCATGGATTGCCGGCCCCGTCGATCTCCACCGAGTCGCCGCCATGGAGTCCGAAGACCTGGCCACCTGCTTATTCTCCTTGTCGGTGATGCCTGAGGGCGCGATAGCTCGCCACTCCGCACTGGTTTCAACGCTGGTGGAGGCCGTGAACCGTCTGGAAGCTGAAGATTTCGGCGAGATGTAAGTGTTCTTTTCGCTTGCTTGCTTGCTAACTTTCTGGGCGCCTCCGGTTCCTTCCCCTCCTATCTATCCTCCTTTTCAAGGATGATGATCTAGTTCTTCCCTGAAGTTGTGGTACGAAGTTTGGTTTTGTCCGGAACGTAAGTATCTCCCTGTTTTTCCAGGGCATCAATATCTACGGGTGGTTCTACACGCTTTTAGAACGAGAAGCGCTTCTTTTTTTTAACCCGTCCGGTTTTCCGTCGCCCTTGTTTTGGGTTGAGAGGGAAAGTGGAAGAAGAACCCGTGCGGCTGCTGCTGTGCTGTTGATTCGTTTTCTGCAACTGCGAGACGGCGCTGGCACGGAATGCCCGCTCTTGTTGTTGTTATTATTGCTACAGGGTGGTTAAGCTTCACCAGTGGCCTCCTTCCCGAGGCAATTCCCTGCTTTCCCCTGCTAGAGGGATACCCTAGTCCGTTCACCCCATCCGACTTCCAAATGTATTCGTTGGGTTCGGCAACTCACCACCAGCATCCAACAAATCTAGCGGATCATCGGCGCCGCAACTTAGTTCCTGGTTAGCTCGCAAGTTGATATTATCACGTCCTACATCGTCCATAAGATGGGAGCCCACCTCCCATTTCATCACTCCTCAAACACCCGAGGGGTCGGCAGGCGGATTTGAACCCGGGTCGGCCGGGAGCAGAAGCCAGGCCTTAACCTCTGCCAGCCTTTGTTGTTTGCATGTCCCGCATTCACCTCCCACTATCAAATGGTATTATCATAGGACACCACCAGCACTGGCAGTGGCTGTCCCTTTGCGCAGTCGACAACCTGGCAGCCCCGCCCACCTTCCTGACAAAATCGCCTTCCTGACACTCTTGCCAGTCCTAACGGTGCGCCTTTCAAAGCAATTAAAAACGCAAAATCAGACGATATTGGTTAATATTGGTTAACCGGTGCCGCTCGCCGGCCTCGCCGTCTCCCCTTCTCTCCTATTGTGTTGGTGCAATTGCAGTGGACGCGTGCAGCTTTGGCAGTTCCACGTGGAGTGCCAAGCAGCTGCTAACGACCAACCGTCAACCTCCAGTGGCGGCCCGGCCGCAGGCGCCGCAACTCGGCCATCAAACCCGAAAAGGCAGCAGGCCACCAGCAGCAGCAGCAGCAGCAGGCGTAAGTCGACAGCGGCGGCGGGGCTCGCACAAACTGCTTCCACGGCTGCCGATAGCTCGACCCAAGATACGAGTCAGACTCGAACCCCCCGAAGCGGGGTTGTGTTGCCGCAGTTGAAGCCTGCGCTTGCAGCAGCTGGCCGCTGCGCCCTGCTGGAGAAGAACTCGCATATCTCCGCGAAGAAATCGAGCACCCTCCAGCTTTCCGTGTTCTTGCTCTTACGCAGCATGATGAATCAGGGCCAGACTCAGCAGCAGCAGCAGCAGCAGCAGCAACAACAACAACAGGAAACACAGCAACATGCATCTGAGGAGGAAGAGCAGCCGCACCTGGGGCAACAACAGCAGCAGAAGCAGCAGAAGCAGGATGGCAGGTGGCAAGGCCAGGAGCAAGGCAAGACAGTCCGCCGTAAGGTGCGAAACGCGCTGTCGAGTGCTGGTACAACAATCGCCAGTGGCGGCAGCAGCGCCGCGGCGGCGGCGGCGGCTTCCGTGGATGCATCAAGAGAGGATTCGGATGATGACGTGACGACGGCGGCGTGTACGGCGGCGGCGCGGCGGCGAGGTGAGCGGGCATCCCGGTCCCTGCCGTCGACGGCGGCCTGTAACGTCGAAGATGGCGATCCTGCCGTCCGCGGTGTTGCCGCCGATGATGACGTTGTTGTTCGCATCTTGCGTGTTGAGCCCGAGTGGTTGGTGGAGGAGCTGGGTCTGCGTGTCGACTTGTGTGTGTGGCTGAGTGACGGGCGGCAGGTGGTGGTTGAGGTAGACGGGCCCAGCCACTACTTCGCCAACCAGCCGTGCACCCGACGGCCCAAGACCGCGCTGAGGGATCGGCAGCTGGGCAGGGTGTTCGGACCGGACAACGTCAAGTGCGTGCCGTACTGGGAGTGGGAGGTGCCGGGGCCTTCAGAGTCCAAGAGGGCTTACCTGAGGCAGCTCCTAGACCTTCGGCCAATCTAGTTCCATGGATTCTTCCCGGCATTGACTCCTTACCTATAGCAATAAAAGGGTTTAGACATCAAGCCGTCACCTATAAAGGGAAGGCACTGCCACAGTGTTTGGCTCGCAGGCGAAGCTTTAGGCAAGAGCAGGATACAGGATACGCCTGGGCTCAGCTGTTAGTAGGGGTGGATACGTGAGATAACCTGACCTGGTTTGAGCTGATGCGTGAGTAATAAGCCATGTGTCCGCTGCTTGTACGTGTTTGGGCGGTTAAGGGCATGGAAGACAACGGAAACAGCTAGTCGCTGCATCTGCTGTTACGGGAGGAACGCCTATGTCTAAAATGGTGGGCTCGATTCAGCGTTGAAGGAGTGTAACCTCCCATGTTTATGGGCACCTGTTCTCCGCGACGTGATATGAAGTGAGAACCCTCAATTGAACGGGATTTGGTTCGATGGACTCCGCGCCCCGGAAACCTGCGACAGCGTCATGTTCTCCTGACCTGCACCATGAGGAGCTCGTGGCCTGCATCTTGTCGCGGCCACTGTAGCCAACAAAGTTGCTGCCGTCTTCGGCAATCGAGTGAAACCTTGCCGGCCTGTAATCCGGTTAGTATTAAAGCCACAACACCAAGGCAGGATGCTTAAAACCGCCCACCCATCCGAACATTCACTCCATGCCATAGTAAACGATGCAGCTCTTGTGTAATACGTGTGAGGCTCCGTGCTCGAGAGTCTGACGATTACGCATGAAGCGCGACGGTCAGACGGTAATTGACACTCGTAACTTATAGGGTTCCATCCATGCCCACGCGCTCTAACGCACTTTGACCCGGCGGTCCACACCAGGCCCCACAACACCAGGCCACCACCTCGACCGTGATGATAGCCATTACGGTCCTTAGGCCACCGCCACAATGGCTGCTCCAATCCGATCAAGAGACCGCAGTGCCTCTCCTGCTCCGCCGTCTATAAGCCAGGTTGCAGGTTGCGCGTGATGGCGTCCGCCCTAAACACTCTCTTCCTAGGGGCTTCGCTTCCCATCTCAACCTGCTGCCAGCCGACAATATGATCAGTTCGCCGGAGAATATCCGTCCTCGTCCAACGAAGAACACATGCAAACAAAAGGGCCCTTCAGCGTTGCGGCGCAGGTATATGCCACCGTGCTCTCCCTTTTTCTTCCCTATCTCTCACGTTCAAACCCTTCCCTCGCCACACGTTGCCGGGAAACCCGTCCAGTTGCTGTACTCCTCGAACGGTCCTTGAGACGACGGCCCACGGAAGCCACGGAAATGTAGAAAGTCATACCCAGGCACCGGCCGGGAACCAAGCACAACAGCCAGGCACAACAAACCGAGCGGTTTCAGCTCTTCACATGCCGTGGCTCACATGTCGTGACTCATAAGAGCTGTCGAGAGCGTCTTTTCGTGTCCGTGTCCATATTCTTGTGTATCCATGGTATATAGCATCATCCGCTCCGGGCTCTTGCGCATACACGTGGTAAAATACGTTACGTAGCGGGGCCAATCACGGGACGGTCAGCAGCACGGTGCTATACTCGATTACGATGACTGCACAACTCAGAACTGGCGTCGCAGTCAGACCTGGCGTCGTCACCACCACGTCATCACCGCGATGCTTTCCCACTTCACAAGCCCGAACCCCGGCCTATAAAAGGGCTCCGACACAGGTACCGTAATCATGGGGGGTAGTGCTACTGGACGCAGCACCAGGAAAGGCGTGATAGCTCTCCAATACACGCAGAGTGCAAAACCTGCAGCTATGATCAATGCCCCACCACATACCGCAATGTATAATGACATATGCCATTAGTAAACCCACTCATCCAGTACATATATCCCACAGCCAGACGCTACCCACGGGGGGAGAGAGAGCGTTGCTCAAACAGGACTCGACTTTCTTCATCGCAAGAGACAGTGAAATAAAAGTAAAGGGAGAAAAGCGTCTTCCCTTAAAAAAAACCCATCAGAAACCCCGTTGTTCATGCACCGCAGGAACCCGCCGGCCCTTTGGCCCTTAGAAGCTCGGCGTTAAGACGCCCCGTGTTATATTCGAAGTTGTCCAGAGACATTAAAACGAGCCCAAACAGCTCTTTCCATCTAGCTGCAGCTAGCCGCAGCCATCAGTCCATATTACGAGCGCAGAAATTGTCGCTGCTCAGATTCGGACGAGGAAGTCGCCGCTCTTGCTAAGCTTCCGTACCCACTTGTCGACCTGCAACGCAACCAAGGCACATGGGATGCTTTATAAAAGAAAGAGGAAGCCAAAGGGAAGTCTCCTCGAAGCATATACTGCGGGAAAGCCATTCCCGCGTTGCGGGGGGGTGGGGAAAAGGACAACAACGTCGATCCTGCACGCCCGCAACCAAGAACCAAGCCGCGTCGACGTCCTACCAATCAGCTCCGGGTTTCCGGTCTGCTCTATCCTATTGCCCAAGCAAATTGCCAAGCTTGACCATTGTTATTAGTACGGGCAGACGCCCGATAGGTCAGAATCGCACGGTCCCATCATGCCCTTCCCTTCAGAGATGGCCCATGCCCGGTCCCCACGGCCAGCTGTACACCCCCACTAATACGTGCTTGCTATACTTTCCAACCTATGGTCATTCGCGCACGCATTCCTTTCGGTTGCAAGACATGAATAGCAACCTTCCACACCACTTTCTACGAATTTGCTGCTGGAGGACTAGTCGCTTTGTTACCCCTGTACCACCATCTACCATCCTCGCAAGTTTCTGCTCTGATCGCCGGTTCCCGCCGCGCTGAAATCAGGAGAACTGCTTTAAATTCCTCACCTTGTACGCGCTGCCCTGCTTCCGCTCAACCACGCGGAGGTACTGCACCCGCAGCCCACTGCAGCCCAGCATGGGGACCTGCACACCGCCGCGGGAACAGGAAAAAAGCCATTCGAGGCTATCGCGACACAGCAATAGAGCAGATCATCGCCATTATCACTATCATTATCATTATTATTATCATTATGATGATAATGATGATGATGATGATGCGCCGCCGCAGCAGCAATAACACCGGTGTCAGGAGCAGTAGCCGTATAGCGGAAGTAGTACTGCCAGCACCAATAGCGAACGTGACGCCCTTGTGAAATAACTCATCATGATCACCAGAGCAAACATCAGGCAGCAGCAGCGATTGCAACAACGGTTAAACCGCAAAGGCACGTAAAAAGGGCCCAGCAAGGATGAAACCCCCACGGCAGCGTGAGTTGCAATACGGCGACGCGGTAGGCTGCGACGATTCGGGGAGGGCACCCCCCCCTGGGAACTGAAACACGAGCATATCGAGCACACGAGCAGACACGCACCTGGAACTGCATCTGGATGGGCGGCCGCCCCCACGGCTTCTTTTCTCTCGTAGAGGCCACCAGCGTCACCTCTGCACGCAGCGAGTGCTCTGCGCCCCCCATAAACTTGGATATCTTCCACACCAGGGCTTTCTTCGTGGCGTCGTACTTGGCACGTCCGGCTGTGACCAGCAGCTTGGCGGAGGCGGTGTTGTCGGGGACCGGCACCAGCACCACTACAGGCCCGGCCTGGGGAGGTGTGTGCGTGTGTGTGGGGGGGGGGGGGGCGGGGGAGAGGGGGGATTTCAGAGATCTCTGTGGATTGGGGGGATTGGATGGGGGTTTCAAAGATCTCTGTGGAATGGATGATTACGATACGGTTATCAACTGCTGCTGCGGCGAGGTGTACATCAGGCCCCAACAAGTTGATTCTAGTTGCGTCGTGTGGTGTGGTGTGGTGTGGTGTGACGTGTTGACTGTTGAACTCTGGGGAACAAAGCGCGTTTGAAGTCTTTCGCTTTCAATACTCAACATGAAGGAGGAGGAAGGGATAAGCGCGTCAGCCGTAGTGATTTTGGGATGGAGAAAAGCCGTGACGCCCACATCAGGCAGTTCTTGGGTATACATGGGTTGGGGGTTTTTCACATGGATCCCTGAAAGGCTCTCCCGACATCTCTCCATAAGTGGGTGATTTGCGCACTGGCGATGTACCCACCAGGTACCCGCTGCACTCACTATCACTCTCTGACATCAGGACGTCAGCCAGACGAAACCAGACGGGGCCACAAATGCAGGCCGGGTCATGTATGAACTAAGTAAGCCCCGCTCCGCCAAAAGCCAGTGACATGGCCGCCCGAAAATGCCGCAAAAGGCAAAGGTAAAGGCAAAAGAGTACGTCTAAATCACTTTAATCACCACGAAAACCTGCCCAATTGAAAAAAACTACACCAGTTTACCAATCAACACAAAACAGCAGACAAAACCTAAGGTAGTAAATTACCATTTGCTCCTCCGTCTCACCATGAGCTTGTTGGAGAAGGTGGACTTGACAGTCACGTTGGCTTCCAGCTTGGTTCGCCCGACCTCGTTAATGACGGGCAGCACCTTGAAGGGCAGTGTGATGCCCTCATTTACCCGGTACCTGCGGGGCGGGTGGGGGCCGGGCGGGGAACCGGGGGAGCGAGGAAGAGGGGGAGCGGGTCGGCAGGTGGAGGGTGGGAGATAGGGGTGCGGGTTTGGGGGCGGGGGCGTCTATAGGCTATAGGCTGGCTGCCCTAGGGGGCCCGACAGACCGCAGCCCTCCTTACCGCATGAGCTCAAACTCGCCATCCGGCGGCACGAACGTAACCACTTTTTGCGACTCGTAGGCGCCCAGGTTGACGCACTGGTGGAACGTCACGTCCTGTGGCAGTGCAGCGCCAGGAGGAGGTGGGGAGGTGGTGGGTGGGCAATGCACGAACCGTAAGGAACTAAGGCAACCGGCCCGTATTGCTCGATAGCTATGGCCTTGCGTGCATGAGGACGTGAATCTCGACGAATATGACTCATGAAAAATAGGACGAGCTTGCGGCTTCTACAGGCGAGGGATAGGCGTTGGAGACTAGCGTCTTCCGTCTATGTCCTCCTCCTCCTCCCCCGCCTCCTAAGAGACATGAACATCCCCCTAGCATGCGCCCCTTGACGCGATGGAAGCTTCCTCCCCCAATCTCCACTTCCGTTGTTGTGCGTGGCTAACTGTGCACCTACCGCCTCCTATTTGTTTTCTTCCTTCCGTTTTCCCCTCAATATTCATTCGGCTCCCGTACCCCTTCCCTAGGTGCCATTTGCCAACTTTACTCCTGAAATTGCTTAACATTTGTTAGCACTTATCCTTAATACTTGGCTGCAGCCGCACCTGCATTTGGTCGTTAAGTCCCAGTCGCAGCTCCGGCATGTCCGACAAAAAACACTTCATCTGGATGCGACCCACCACATCATTGCGCAAAATTGTCCCTGCAGCGATTTGAACCGGTGACGCCGACAATGAAAAGGCCGCCGCTACCAAACAGATCTTCGGTGATCATCATTCAGAGGACTGGTAGAGGCCACATCTGGCACAGGGGCACCAAAGCTTCCCCCAAACCAACACACGGCGACGATGCAGACCCCTCATTCACACTTCCCCTACTGCTGGCCCGGTCCTGCACTCAACCGCTCAACCCCTCCTGCAGGCTGCTGCATCCCCGAAACCCAATACACGATACGAGCGTACAACTGGCACCCCAGCTTCATACAGGAAGCCCCGCAAACGGGGAACCCCAAGGCCGGCCTATGGGGCCCCCCTTCTTTTTCTGACTTCTACTTAAATCTTTCTCTCGGACTTCTCTCCAGCAGGTTGCACCTTAGGACGTCGGCAGTTGGTTTCCAATCTTGATTTTGCTTGCTCATCCCTCCCTCACCCTCCCCCCTCCCTCCCTCCCTCCCGCCCTCACCCACCCTCCCTCTCCCTCCCTCCCTCTCCCTCCCTCACCGTTGGTGCTCATGAGCACATTGACTTGTTCCACCAGGTCCAGGAAGATCTCGTTGCGCTTGTACTTGATGCCCTCACGCCGCCACCCCACAGCACCCGTCACTGACAGAGTGGCATTGGCCGCAGCAGCCGCCTCCTTGGCCTTCTTCGCCTGCTCGGGGGGTTGGGCAGGGTTAGGGCAAGTAAGTCGAGACAGGGGACGCACGCTTCAGGAAGTTCATGAGGAAACTTAAAAAGAATTTTGCGAATTAAAAGACGGGATGGAGGTGGGAGGATTTGGGGTAACACATAAGGACGGGTTCATCGAGGCGTGCGGAGCCATCATGACGGGCCCCGGAATGCGGACTGGCATAATATAAGAAAGAATGCCCGGGAGCTCTAAAGAGGCGGACCGTGCCACTAGAGTCACCCTCCGCTCAGGAGGCGCCGTCACAACCCGCACCCAGGCCCGCATCCGGATCCTTCCCGACCAAACACATGCGGGGGTTGTGGGGAGAGAGACAAGACACCTCATGATGATGGAGGTGGGAACACTCCGCCGCCAAGGGCTTTTGCAAAGAAGTTCAACTGTGTGCAACGGTTGTTATGCAGGGGGCCCCAGGCCCCACAGGTGTTCAGGACACCACGCCAAAGTAGTGTCCGCGCGAAAAAAAGTAATATACTTTTCCCCAGGAGAATAATGCTCTGCCGTGTCTCCATAAAGAAGCGAAGCCTCCTGGCCTCCGAGTAAAGCCGAGAAAGGGACGCAAGTAAGCTACTAAGCCCGCACTGTTATGCTGTGCTCGCACAGTTGCCAGCCATACGACCGGCCGGACGGCCTCCTGCCATGAATTTATGCTTGCGGTTTGTGTATCATTAAGCCAACGACTCCCCCCGGGCGCCTTCGCAACCCGGTCACCCGCAGAAACCTCCCGGACCAAACATAAGAGAGAGTGTGCGTTGGGGGGGAGGTCCATGCATGCAAGAAAACTTCAAGGGAATGAACTGCCGGCGTCGGGTCAAGGGAGAGACACCTCACGATGGTAACAAACACTCCGCCGCGGGCGAGTGCTGGGAGTAGTGCTCCTAAGCCCTGCGCTTCTACCTTCCCAGCAGCATCCCAAAACTGCCGGATACACACCACACCATCGCCCCGGGCACAACGAGTCCGCCCTTCCCCCGGGACACGGCACAGATGTCGGCAGTTTATTCACCTTTAATAGACCAAAACCTTCGCAAGATGCAGCGCTCCGTAATGGCAACAACAGCATATATTACACTCCTTATCACCCACAACCCCATCCCCAACCCCCCACACACAGACATCCAAACCCGGGGCGGTGGATCTCTTGCCCTTGGCGCTTTAAACGTCGACACAACGACCCCTTTTCCCACATGATGCCTCTCCACCCCACCTTTCCTCACTACCACCACCATGCCACGACAACGCCCGGGAGGGACAGCACCTACCGCCGCCTCCGCTGACGACACGTTGCCACCGAGTAGGCCGCTGAAATCCGACCTGTAGCCCTTTTGCAGGATGAGCGTTTTAAGGATGGCCGGTTCCGTCAACTGCGGTCAGGTGGGATTGGGTGGGGTGGGGTGGGGGAGACAAACCACGGAGGAGAGTGAAGCTGATACCGGAGATAGGCGGAACCCCCGGGCATAGATAGATACACCAAGAAAGGGAACACAGGTACTGCAGGTCGGGTGGGGAATTACGGGATGTGGAAAACGGAATGTAAGGAACCATCTCACATTCATTCGTGGGGAAGCCCCTGAAGTGAGGGGGGTTGGCCCCCGACCGGGGTGCGGGGGAGTAAGGGACCAGGAGGGCAATGGCTTGGACAGCAGCAATAGCAGGAAGCAGCAATGGCAGTGCCGTGGGGGCCAAGAATTATTTGCTTCCCTAGCGGCTGCGGTGGCGACACCTTTGAACGACTTCAAGTCATTGTTTCCTCGCTCCTCTCGCTCATTTGACAGAAAAAAAGACCTCTCCCCAGAGGCGCTGGACCTGGTCAACCTGGCGCTCTTTATTCATGACTCTCCCGTCCATCGGCTGAGGGCCCCCTGGTGGGGTACGACGAACCACTGGCGAATGAAGCAGACACCAGAGATAAGACGGATAGGGGGTAGGTGGTGTATAAGCCTCCAGTTCGTCTCTATCCTGCCTCTGCTGCGAACCTTCAGATAGCCTAAGCGCCTAAGCGTACAGAAAGCGCGAAGCTATTATTACGGAGCACATATCACGCGTGCGGAGAGGATGGCCTGAGAGAAGCCTTTGCATGTGCAGAGGCGCGCCGAATGCGGTAGAAGAGCACCTCAGGCCATGCAACCCAACAGCTAGCTAGCTACGGCTGTGGTTGTTTCAGCTGCTCCAGGCGCACCTGGGGCAGCCCGTAGTCCATAACCTCGTCCAACAGCTCGTACATGAGCACTGTATCAGGCACAAGGTAAGACGGAGGTGAGGGCAGCTGTTACCGGGGGCAAGGCCGAGTGGGGATGTGGACGTCCACTCCCGCTCGCCTGTAAGAGAACACAGCTATATAGGTGCAAACACACACACATATATACATATTATGCACGCACACATACACGCATATAGATAAGCAGAGGGAGGAAGCATGGTGGACATTGTACGTGCGATTGCACGAGTCGGCCAATGTGTACGACGTGCGCATCACCGGCTCATGACTGGGCAGGTGTGCAGTGATGATGAAGAGACCGGACGTGCCTATACATCACCTCGAGGCCCGGAAGCAAGCTTGAACAGTCTACCGTCGTATGGAAGTACTACGTATGTGCATATTTTGTATGTGACACGGAACATGGCCCAGAAGCCTCCCACTCTGTAACAATTCAACACGGAACATGTGCGGAAGCTTCTTCGACGCGGGCAGTGGAAAGCATCTTCATGCAGCATCTTCATCAGCTGTTCTTCCTTCGGCAGATGCCATGAGGCCGTGCAGGAGTACAGGAGTGCAGATATCTGGGGTAGAGCGTGTGAGGAATACCTGCCTGATGGAGAGCGGCACACATTTCAATGCTGCTCACACCTTGACACATACAGGTGCGGGGGCGGGGGTGGGGCCGGGGGCGGCGGCACACCTACCAAAATTTGCCCGTATCGATGACTCCGTAAGGTCGCCCTCGAAGTACGATTGGAAGAGCGAAACGAGCTGCATGGAGCGTGCATTCAAGGGGGGGAGAGAAGAAAGAGCATGTGGGTGGTGCAGAGCAGGACAGCGGCTGCTATATCGAACCCAGAAAAATTTCCTTCCGTCACAGCACGGCAAGATAAAACAGTGGGGTTAGCATACAACCCGACAATTGAGCGACTGTGCGTGCGCCCTCACGGCCATTGAGCTGGAATTGGGGTTTGAAGGGGAAACGCGGCCGCTGCCTGCAAGCTGTTGATGGCAAAGCCGGAAGGAGAAACGGCTGCCCAGCAAGCTCCTGGTGAAGCCCAAGCTAGAAGCTGTGCTGCTCGCTCGCGGTGCCCTTACCGATGTCATGAATTGGAACGACAACATCGCGTTCCCGTTGCCTCGGGTCAGCAGCAGGATGTAGACGTCCGCGTGGCGCAGGTACATGAACGTGACTGAGCCAAGAGTCCGAATAGGACCATGAACTGCCGTGGCATCGCGATCGCGTGCGTTTAAAATTCGATCTCGAAAACTCTCCGCTATCTCTCGGCTGCAGGCGCACCGGGCAACACCCAAGGGCTCAGTCACGGATCTTGGTGACAAGTCTCAAACCCAACATCCTATTCATTTTCATCAATAACAACAGGTTTAATCAAACTTTTCATGCGTACGTAACTGCGGGGTCTTCCAATACATCAGCAAGTTGCGATGTTCTGGGAAACGGTAGGCATCCAAGCTTCTCTCCGCCAAAGAACTTACTCAACGTCATCCTTGTATCTTCGTTCTAACAGAATATCACCACGCAGGTTAAGAAAGTAAATAGCAGATGCCGCTGAGGCCATCGTTTCCGAGGCCCCGCGCGCGGCCTACTCTAGCCCAACCCGTTGATGTATCAAGTGCTCCAGGACGACATTGATTCTACTACAGCAAACTGCCTCGCGGACCAGGCTATGGGATACAGGAAGTCATGCACGGTATGCGACGGGCAAATAATGGCAAACGAATGTGCGTTGTTGCAGTTTCGATGTGATCATACAAAACTTGAGGTAGCGAAAAGGAATCTTTCGCACACACTGCGACAAGAAGTACGAAAACCAACTGTTAACGAAAACTGACAGGACGACAGGGTCCCGCCGAGTTCTTTTCGAATAAGGCCCACAGTGTTGTGCGGGAGGCGTCCTAGGGGCGCTGCACTCGACCCGTTCGGGGTCCACTGTAACAATCGCATTCCCGTTTATCGAAATTGGATGCTGTTTCCATGCCGCCGCATGACAATCTTTCCTGGATTAACTGCCAGCCTTTAGAAGTGCCTTAAACTCCTGGGCGCGAGTAGTCTTGTAAGGCAACTTACGTGGGCAATGGAAGGGGCAATGCATGCGCGAAGAGGCTTCCCGCACCTCGGTCCGGTTCCACATAGCAGGAGGCAACCTACTATTTCTGTTTTCCCTGGAGACATGCGATTGGGCACATCCTGCTCTCAAACTTCTGTCGGTGCGCCTCCCGCCACCAGCGCGCGACCCAACAAATTCTGCGAACCGAAACCTGGGCAGCTTCCGAGCTTAGGACTTGGGAGACGTTGCAGCATTTCATGTCGAAAAAGATGCAGGTAGCTAACGAAGCGGTGATCACGAAAAGAATACTTAAGCAATGCTGAACAGTGGGCATGTGAAGACTCTTGTAGGATCGAGTTTGATCGAGGGCCTGGAGGATCCCTAACCAGGAAGACAGCAATAATCAACTGCTGAATCAACCCTTGCTTATTTTCGCACCGTCGTACACGCGCGTCTCCACTCCCCCTTCCGCTAAGCCAAGTAAGACACATGCGCACTCGGGGCACCACCCAACGACAGCCGAGCGCAACCTAACGGAGCCATCGGAGCCATCACATCGTTTAGCTTACGCGCCATTTGGGTTTTGCTGGCCACGTTACGAGGTCACACAAATAGAAACTCTGAGGTTAAACACCTTTGACTTATCGTTCGTATTCCTCCCATGAGGAGGACATGCCAGGGCGACATCCGGCATTCTGTTGATCAAGAAAGACTTAAAGTCGTAAGACTTTCCCTACTACCTTGCTTACTCCCTTAACATCAGACACATGGGAGTAACATGTAAACACGCAAACCGACAAACAAACATACATACATATGCGCACATATGCGTGCTCTGCATTTGTTAGGCGGAATTTTAGTCCGCATGCACACATGTGCATGACCATCAAAACAAAAATGCCTGCGCCATTTTCACCGTTTGCCTGCCAACACACACACACACACACATACACACATACATACACATACATACACACACAAACATTCTGCATCGCATCACATCATTCGTTATGTTTGATGTTTGATGTAAGTCTTCTGATATCATCATTTGCGAATACACACACATATAATACAAACAAGTGCATACGCGCCCATTGACAGCAAGGGACGCCCCCACAATAGCAACCACAAAAAAAGAAGAAAACCCCCACACCAACTGACAAGGCTGAAAGCTCTACTAAGTGAAGGCAGATTGACTTCACCAGAAGAGCAGAAGCTAACGGAAGGGATCGCTTCAGTGATCCAGGTCGTACGACAGCAGCCGCACACAGAACCAGTAATAGTAATTGTTGTTACATGGTCGTGGGTGCGTTCCCCGTACCTGCAAACCACCCTTATACGAGCCGAGGGCTCAAGGGCTGCCAGATCGCCTATAAGCACCATCCTACCTCGCACTTCCAACGAAACAAGTGATGAAGGTTACTACCGACCAAAGGGAACGATAGAGTTGCGGTGGGACCATGTACGTTCCAGCATCCTTGCCAAGCGTTCAGGTTCCCACTTCATAGCGTCCTTCATATGCTCGAAGCGTGGGAAACCCATATCAGATCTGATTTTGTCGTACACCGGACAGTTCAGCAAAATGTCCCCGGGAGGGGCCAGGTAACAGTGCCGGGTTGGTTTTCATGGTTGCAGCCATATATCGTCTCCCATGCTCCATGGCTGGCACTGCAGCAAGAGCCATAACATCCCAAACACATTGTTGCACTGTTTGTGGGGCTTGGAGTGAGACTGGCGAAACCTATTGACAGAGTGAGTTGACCTGCTACAGCCAAAACTAGGAACACCTATAGCCTTTGTAAGGGATAACCTTCCAACCTATCAATCAGGTTTTTTATGAGGCGTTGTAAAACGTGTTACTCCGAGATGTCAATTTGATACTTGGTGGCCATCAAGCAGCAATTTTTCCCCACCGAGTTTGAGCTTTTAGTACAGGAAGAATGTGCGCATTTTATTACATGTTAATCTACATTTAAGCCGCGAAGCGCGCGAATACGGGCGTATATCCCTAACTAATCCCCCAACCTTAATCCGCCTAATCCGTCCTAATCCGCGCAATGTCTCCATTAAGCCTTAATCCGTGACTTTTAATCCAAGTGGAAACACCCCCGTAAATTGTTAGCTCGGTGACGACCTCCTGTGGCGGCCTGTCGTTATTTCAAGAACACTGCTCATGACATTTTGTTCGCCAGGCATGGTGATATGCCATACTCGCTTACTCTGCTTGATGCGAAACATAACTGTCGCGACGTTGAATTCATTAAAGCATCTTTACAGGGTGTTTCCACTTGTCCGAACACTATCTTCGGTACACTATGTGCTAGTGTGGACTTAGTGTGACAGTGTTTCCACTAGCGGCACTAAGGAGCGCCGAAACCAAAATTGCTTTCGTATTTTGAACGTTTTAGCGCCAGGGATTAATTGCTGTTGATTCTCAAGGTCTGTAAGAATTCGCGTATTTAAGATCCGCTGCGGCGCAGCCTGCGTCATGATGTCCGCCATGAAGTCCGCATGGTGCTTTGGCAACGTCCGGCCAGCGAAGGAAGGCAAACGAGCAGTATATGTTTGCTGAACGTTATTTAAGGAGGGCTCCATTGCAAAATGGCGGTGTTCTGAGGCTGTCGGTGTTGGGCGTGCGCAAGTCAACGCGGCGTTTGCAGGAAGGAAAAAAGATAGCTGCTTACGTCTAAAGTCTATGGTCAGAAGGGACAATCCAGCTCATAAAAGTTGCCCGCCAAATAGTTAGTGCTAGGTACTAAAGTTAATGGCAGGTCTGAGGTCCAATTAACTTTAGTGTGCGCAAGTGTGGACTTAGTGTACGGGGTGTTTCCACTAGGCCTTACGGTTCTCCGCCAGGAGTGCCCCAACCTCCAATTTGTTTGATGAATATTTTCTACTATCATTAGTAGTATCAATATATGCATTTAGAACGGCAAGAGAGGAGTCCAGGACGAAGAACATTCAAACTTAGTGTTAGTGTTCGGCCAAGTGGAAACACCCTGTTAATATGAATAATACATGATAGTTATGGTTTCTACAATGTAACCTGGGCGTGATCCACATTGAAACAGGCAAACCTACTAATCGCTGTTTGCGATAACCGCCCGCAACCGTCGGTGCAGGAAACTGCACTGCCTTCTGGCCAATCCATTGAAGCCGTGCCTCTTTCTCAGACACATTTTTTTTATGTTTCACAGCAAGTGTTTGCAGTTGGTGGAGTACTGCATGCGTGGCCAGTCGGAGGTGACGAGCTCGATGTGGACAGAAGTAAAAGTACAGGAGAATATACAGAAATCAGCTTTCTAATTTTTTGTCGATCGCCACGATACTACAATTGCGTATCGTGGCGCGTTTGGACGGATGACATGTAACCCCGAATAGTCCTAATGTGGCAATGGCATGTCGCTCTGAAACCCTTTGAGCTGCGCTCAGCAAGCTTCATGGCGGGGATCCGGGGAGACCTTGCAGAGCCAAATCACCAATCAGTATCATAGGAACTAACAACATCCGCTGTCACCAAGCATATGTCCCAATTGCGATCAACTCGTGGTTCGTTTGCACCAGGAGTTTGTATGGCAAACTGGTTCCTTAACAAAGAACGCAGCATGAACGAATTGAATTGCTCATGCGCAGCTTCAGATTGTAAACGACCAAAAATCAGAAACTATAATCGCCGACATATCATTAGAA
The DNA here is from genome assembly GCF_000143455.1 of Volvox carteri f. nagariensis. NCBI lineage: Eukaryota > Viridiplantae > Chlorophyta > Chlorophyceae > Chlamydomonadales > Volvocaceae > Volvox > Volvox carteri. The sequence goes on from NW_003307575.1 coordinate 1,147,160, forward strand.
CCATTAATGCTCTGTGCATAACTAGGCATACTTCGAAGCTTCTACTTGCACAAGGGATGCCATTTGGCCTCATTGGGGTGGCAATCGCGGATTTTGTTACGTTATGGTTGCGACTGGCGTTGAACCCCCTGGTAGGAACCCCTGCTACAGCAGATCTCGGCGGAAACTTACATAGCCCGGCAGGAAGATCCCAGATGACGCTTAGATGAGCCTAGAGAAACCTGTGTGGCCCTGCGAGAACGAAGCCTAGCGAATGCGTCTCTAGCGCCATTTTTCGCTATAGGATAGAAACCTAGCTAACGCTGCAGGAGCGGAGCCTATTTAGCGCCTTGGAAAGAAACGACAGGAAAACCACCACAGTGGAAACGAGCTCCAGCTGAATTTTCCGGTTTTTGCACAAACCACAGCATCCAGTGGAATCTGTCGGATCAAAAGGCGACGAAAAATCCATTCATGGTCATCTCGCATATTTGTCGCTACAACCGGGTCCACCACCGTGGTGGACAGTGACTGTCCACGGGTTAGGACCGCACGTCTTCGTGTGCAGTCCGTGGAGCCCTTGGGGGCCTTCTGGAATCACTTCAGACGCACTTGAACACATTTCCACCTTAGCTGGTGTGTTCCAGACTCTTGTTTTTACTCTTATGGTAAGGACCCAGATCCAGACAGCAAAATGCATTCTCCTCTTTGGCTCGTGTCGCCCCGCCCACTTCCTGCGTCTATGGCCACGTTCTGTGTTGCCCAATCACCAACGCACATTCCATGCTGCAGCTAAGTGCGTGCATAAACCACCAATTGAAAGCTTGCAGTTTGTGGCTATTGTGGCGCGGTGCATCTGCTGCAACCACTTGGCAGCGATCACTCCGGAGTGGCAAAGATGAGGCAGGGTGGGGTGAGGACGAGTGGCATCTTTGCTCCGGTCCGTGAAACCATCGGTCTGCGTTCTGCTATTTGTTTGTTTACGTCTTCTCTGATAACTAGACGACGAGCTCACGTGGGTAATCTATTTTATCTGCGCGTCTGGCATCGCGCGCACCGCCGTGCGCGCGGAGATCCCACTGCAAGCGGCTTTAACCGGAAGAACGCCAGATTCTTTTTGCACGATACTTGTATGCTGTTTTAATTTGTGCAAGGCGCATTATGCCATGGCATCGGCAACGCATCAGTCGAAATGTGGCAGCCCGCAACTCATTACAGTTATCGCACAAAACGGCTCTGTTTGCTGATATTAACGAGTCATATTTATTATTTAGTCACGTTTGAAACAGGAGCGGCGCTTGTTGCAGGTCACGGGGAATGCGGCCCTGCCTCGTTACAGAAGAGAAGGAGCTGTGAGTCCGCGGCCCGCATTATTTCGTGTTCACAAAGGATAAGGAAATTATTGCCCCCGCCTTTATTACGTTCGCAAGTCATTTTCATCCGTGTCGTACAAGCACCCCCGGGAGGGAGAGTCTCGCTAGTCATTTTCGAGCTGCAAATCCGTGATCTCTGTCGTAAAAGGCACTTGTTGGAGATTCTACCTAGTCATTTTCGTGCGCGTCGATATTAGTCGTACGAAGCCGACGAGCTTATTACTACGCCTTCTACCGGCTTTGCATATGAACAAAGACTTTTCCAGGCTTTTTGAAATCCTTTACAAAGTCGTAATCGTGCTGTACTATACTATCTCTAGGTAGTGTTAAGACGTCCATCTCCACGACCTTCATAGCAACACATTTCGCTTGGTGGATGATCATTCTATCAGGCATTCTGAAATCCTTTGCAAAGTCGTAATCGTGCTGTACTATACTATCTCTAGGTAGTGCTAAGATGTCCATCTCCACGACCTTTATACCAACACATTTCGCTTGGTGGATGATCATCCTTGCTGCCGGTGAGTTCGCTTTCTACTCCGCCTACGTTCTGACCTGCGGACCACGTTAACCATGCCATACATTCCTGCATGCGAAACACCCTATAGTCCATGGCATTCAGCAGTCATTAATGTAGAATAATTTATGTCTAGTAATCTACTCGAATGCTCCTGTAAATCTGTACATACAGTTCAAGGAGCTCTGGCAGCAAACACGCAACGGCATAGGCCGGTGCAACATACTCGGTTGCTCGACCGAGAACGTCGAAAAAATCCAATACCATTTGCAGCGCTGAGCGTGGCTTTCCTCGTTGTTGGGCTGCTACTATTACTGATGATAATACCTGGTGAGTTATCGAATGACTGCCGTGTTGTATCATACGTACCTTCCGAAGCGTACAAACGCATTTGTCCAGTAACTGTTTTTGATCGCGAACCAATATTTCTCAGTGCCTTGTACTAAAAACCATTTCACATGTTCTTTCACATATCGTGCCTTTCGCAATAAGAATATGTATGAACGGCATATTGGTCGCTTGTCCTGGCAATAAACCCTCTTACTGATGACATCGTCAAAACAGGTACATCTGCGACCAATGAAAACCAACAGAGGAAACGCAGACGTGTCGACGAGTTTACGGCCGAGTTGTATCCCGATTTGCTGGCCGTAGACACTACTGCTACTGCTGGCATATCCACACCGTCAATACAGCAACACAATTCTGCAGCGGCGACGACCTCACAGCCAATCCAACAAATGGTCCAACCGTTCGCCAGCTCTCCTCTATCAGCAGTACAACACCAGCATCCACCAACTATCGCTGGCGCTGCTACCTTATCCTTCGATGAGACGCAGCAACATGACTTGCTTTAGTCACCTAATACCGTGCCAGCTCAAAATGGATGGCTTATGAAGCCAGCATCTGTCGGCGCGTTGCACCAACAATTCCTACCATTACCAAACGCCAACAACCAACAGCAGTTGCACCAGCAAATGCGCTTCCACAAACTCCTTCCGGAGCTATTCCACCACCCCCACCACAAGCTGCGCTGGAATACTTCGCTCAGCTTAAATCCGGTAAGCCTGTAACTTATTATTGTGGCATGTACTGTGCAGAACAATACCTAATTAATGGCCAATTCACTCTGTTCATTATAGCTTTTAAATAAGCAATCTTGCTTATTATGATAAGATAGCACTGCAATTGCATACTACATTACAGCTGCCGAGAAGCTTCACAAAGGAAATAGGTATACGCCCGATGACGTAGCTTATCTGTACAAAGCAATTCAAGACCATGGCGTGCTCTTAGAACACCTTTACCTCCCTGGCATGACGGTCGTGGTTAGCAAAAACCTGTCAGCCCCAAAAATCGAAAATGGTGCTTTAGCTATCGTGCAAGAAATCACTGAATCCATGCTGTCACTCCAGCTCTTGGACTCCCAATCCATAATCCGCCTGCCAAGGATATGCGAGGTCAAATACAAGAATGGTGCCAAGCTTGAACGCAAAATGTTCCCCGTCGTGCCTGCTTTTGCAAGAACTGCACACAAGGTGCAGGGCGATACCATAACGGATCCCGTCATTATTGACTTTACAAACATGAACCGACTAGGGCAAGCATATGTAGCACTGTCGCGAGTTGTGGATATTGAGCAGCTGCACAGACTGCCCATCGACATCCAATTGACACCAAACATGTTCAAGGCACATGTACCCACTTAAGCACCATGGTTCATACTACTGCTGAGACTGCATTTGTTGTTGCTGCTACTGTCTTCCTGCCTCACACAAACTGTGCATTATGATGACCTTAGACACCTATCCCACGTCCCACCTGCAATGTCATCTACCGTCACAACTTTAACAGCAGCTGCGAGTCATCAGTCCCAGGCTCAAGCCATGGGTTTATCCGTCCAGCAGTACGAAGGCGTTGGTTTTCACACTCCGCCCACCGCCGTAACAACACGCGCCACACGACGCCCCGACAACGAACGAACCCAAAACAAGAAGCATATCTTAATGATATGTTTATCATGCAATGTGACTGGCCTACCACAATCGGAGAATGTTCAACACTCCTAAACAACAGGTCAGCAAACTATGAAGACTTCAAGAATAAATACAATGAAAACCTGCATCAGGCAGGCAACGAGCAGCGCTTCACTCGCGCAGACTTACCATGGACGAAATCAACAAACTGACCAAAAGCCAGGCCTGGCTTTTAGTAAGCTTGCCAATTTCGTCCATGGATAATCCTCGTGAGTGGAGAGCCGCACGTTGCCTGCCTGATGCAAGTTTTTCATTGTATTTTTTCTTGAAGTCTTCGTAGTCTGCTGTCCTGCTGCTTAGGAGTCTTGAGCATTCTCCGATTGTGGTATGCCAGTCACATGGCATGATTGACATATCATTAAGGAATGCTTCTTGTTTGGGGGTTCGTTCGTCGTCGGGGCGTCGTGTGGCGCGTGTTGTTATGATGGTGGGCGGAGTGTGAAAACCAACGCCTTCGTACTGCTGGACGGATAAACCCATGGCTTGAGCCTGGGACTGATGACTCGCAGCTGCTGTTAAAGTTGTGACGGTTGATGACATTGCAGGTGGGACGTGGGATAGGTGTCGAAGGTCATAGTAATACAAAGACTGTGACAGGCAGTAAGACAGTAGCAGGAACAACGTAAACAGCCAAACAGTAGTATGAACCATGGTGCTTAAGTGGGTACATGTGCCTTGAACATGTTTGGTGTCAATTGGATGTCGATGGGGAGGATGTGCAGCTGCTCAATATCCACAACTCGCGACAGTGCTACATATGCTTGCCCTAGTCGGTTCATGTTTGTAAAGTCAATAATGACGGGATCCGTTATGGTATCGCCCTGCACCTTATGTACAGTTCTTGCAAAAGCAGGCACGACCGGGAACATTTTGCGTTCAAGCTTGGCACCATTCTTGTATTTGACCTCGCATATCCTTGGCAGGCGGATTATGGTTTGGGAGTCCAAAAGCTGGAGTGACAGCATGGATTCGGTGATTTCTTGCACGATAGCTAAAGCACCGTTTTCGATTTTTGGGACCGTCAGGTTCTTGGTAACCATGACCGTCATCCCGGGAGCGAGGTAAAGCTGTTCTAAGAGCACGCCATGGTCTTGCATTGCTTTGTACAGATAAGCTACGTCATCGGGCGCATACCTATTTCCTTTGTGAAGCTTGTCGGCAGCTGTAATATGCTGCAGTTGTTGAAAGTGGGTGTGTGCCATATCTTGGTTATACTTGTTGATTTCTTCGTTTGTTCCAGCTATGTGCCATGATTTTTTGGGTGCAACGAAATTTTGGGAAGAGTTTACCACACGAGTCTGCAAAAGTGCCAGGACAGGTTCGGTTGGTGGCCCTACCCTGATCACATTGAGTGCGTCAATCCATGCTTGATTATTAGGATTCTGTCGGTAATTTGTTCCTAGTTGAATTTCTTGAAACATGTGCCACATGGCCCATCTGTATGGCTGGTGTATGTTGTTACAGGGTGGTTAACTTCGCCAGCGGCCCCCTTTCCCGGGGCAGTCCCTGCTCTCCCCTGCTAGAGGGGCACCCTTATCCGTCACCCCATCCGACTTCAGAATGTATTCGTTGGGTTCGGCAACTCACCACCAGCATCCAACCAAATCTAGCGGATCAACGGCGCATCAACTTAGTTCCTGGTCAGCTCGCAAGTTGATATTATCACGTCCTACACCGTCCATAAGATGGGAGGCCACCTCCCATTTCATCACTCCTCAAACACCCGAGGAGCCGGCAGGCGGATTTGAACCCGGGTCGACTGGGTCGACCGGGAGCAGAAGTCAGGCCTTAACCTCTGCCAGCCGCCTGCCTAGGGCTGGTGTATGCATGCATCTTCGTCACACTTACGGTCACACACGGCGGCAAGCTGATGCTTGTCACCACTAAAGGTGTATTAATTTTCCAGCAAAAGGAAGGGTGGATGGTATGATGGGGCAAGCATCCAAGCAGCGTTGGTGCAGCTGCTGCAGGAATGCGGCCTTGGCCATGCTGATTTCATCTAGACAAATGACATCAGCCATGGCCAACAACATGAGCATGTATCGGTTGGTGAGCGGTATCCATTGGCTGCCCTGAAAGGCAAACGCGAAGTGTGCTGTCTTTGCCCCCATGCCCAGGAATTTTGCAGCTTTTCCCGTGGTTGCGCAGGCCCATGGCTGCAGCTTTGCTGATGAATGCACGCATGACATGTGTTTTGCCGTGTCCTCCAGGCCCTTGGATGCGCCACAAGCGTTGTGATGGATGTTCAACGTTATTGTTGTCGTTAGGAGCTCTAACAGCATCTAGGATGGAAAGGACTTTTGCTTGGTCTCTGTCGCGGCTGCACTCATCAATTCTGCACTGAAGAACGTCGGTTGTTTCGGTAGGGGCGTATTGTCGGTTGATGCTGTCCTTGAAAAAGTTGTTTAGTCGCGCAGTATCCTAGGAACTAACAACATCCGCTGTCACCAAGCATATGTCCCAATTGCGATCAACTCGTGGTTCGTTTGCACCAGGAGTTTGTACGGCAAACTGGTTCCTTAACAAAGAACGTAGCATGAACGAATTGAATTGCTCATGCGCAGCTTCAGATTGTAAACGACCAAAAATCAGAAACTATAATCGCCGACATATCATTAGAACCATTAATGCTCTGTGCATAACTAGGCATACTTCGAAGCTTCTACTTGCACAAGGGATGCCATTTGGCCTCATTGGGGTGGCAATCGCGGATTTTGTTACGTTATGGTTGCGACTGGCGTTGAACCCCCTGGTAGGAACCCCTGCTACAGCAGATCTCGGCGGAAACTTACATAGCCCGGCAGGAAGATCCCAGATGACGCTTAGATGAGCCTAGAGAAACCTGTGTGGCCCTGCGAGAACGAAGCCTAGCGAATGCGTCTCTAGCGCCATTTTTCGATGTAGGATAGAAACCTAGCTAACGCTGCAGGAGCGGAGCCTATTTAGCTCCTTGGAAAGAAACGACAGGAAAACCACCGTGGAAACGGGCTCCAGCTGAATTTTCCGGTTTTTGCACAAACCACAGCATCCAGTGGAATCTGTCGGATCAAAAGGCGACGAAAAATCCATTCATGGTCATCTCGCATATTTGTCGCTACAACCGGGTCCACCACCGTGGTGGACAGTGACTGTCCACGGGTTAGGACCGCACGTCTTCGTGTGCTGTCCGTGGAGCCCTTGGGGGCCTTCTGGAATCACTTCAGACGCACTTGAACACATTTCCACCTTAGCTGGTGTGTTCCAGACTCTTGTTTTTACTCTTATGGTAAGGACTAGATCCAGACAGCAAAATGCATTCTCCTCCTTGGCTCGTGTCGCCTCGCCCACTTCCTGCGTCTATGGCCACGTTCTGTGTTGCCCAATCACCAACGCACATTCCATGCTGCAGCTAAGTGCGTGCATAAACCACCAATTGAAAGCTTGCAGTTTGTGGCTATTGTGGCGCGGTGCATCTGCTGCAACGACTTGGCAGCAATCACTCCGGAGTGGCAAAGATGAGGCAGGGTGGGGTGAGGACGAGTGGCATCTTTGCTCCGGTCCGTGAAACCATCGGTCTGCGTTCTGCTATTTGTTTGTTTACGTCTTCTCTGATAACTAGACGACGAGCTTACGTGGGTAATCTATTTTATCTGCGCGGCTGGCATCGCGCGCACCGCCGTGCGCGCGGAGATCCCACTGCAAGCGGCTTTAACCGGAAGAACGCCAGATTCGTTTTGCACGATACTTGTATGCTGTTTTAATTTGTGCAAGGCGCATTGTGCCATGGCATCGGCAACGCATCAGTCGAAATGTGGCAGCCCGCAACTCATTACAGTTATCGCACAAAACGGCTCTGTTTGCTGATATTAACGAGTCATATTTATTATTTAGTCACGTTTGAAACAGGAGCGGCGCTTGTTGCAGGTCACGGGGAATGCGGCCCTGCCTCGTTACAGAAGAGAAGGAGCTGTGAGTCCGCGGCCCGCATTATTTCGTGTTCACAAAGGATAAGGAAATCAAAGCATATATGTTATTAAGCTACTGTTTCTTTTGAAAAACGTAAGCAAAAGCCTGGGGATCGCTGGGGGGAGCTGCCGGAAGACCACCCGCCCGGCCGTCAGGGCGATGGATTCAGGGCGATGACCTGGATCCACTTCGCCTTGCACTTTTTGATACAGGGCGATGGATGACGTACAACAAAGGTCACACTTGGCAAGAGAACATAAGCCTGCCAACTGAAAACAATTCAGTATTTCTTTAATGAATAAAAGGAATGAAATGCTGCTAAAACATCCAGTGTTGGAAAACGTAGGTGGCGCTGCAATGCTCACCCTCTGACCCACCTAATGCCTTGAGGAATCATAAGACATGATTGGATGGCGTCCCAGTCCATTGCTGGCACAGCAAGCTGACGTATGGATGCGCGGGAAGCCCATGACCCAATCTCTTGCCGTTTCGGACATAGGGACCGTATAGGCTTAATGCCAGCGTCACGCTTTCAAAGAAGCGGATGTGGATAGCGAAGGCTCCCTATGTGCGGCATCCTTTGATAGCGACGAGCACACTCGCTAGTAGCGTGCGTCCTTTTACAGACGTGACGTATCGCGTGCGTCTTTTTATGCATTCGTGATAAGACGCGAATACATGTTGCATTCAATATTCATCATGTCCCATTGCAGAAGCTAGCTGCATGCGGGAAACTCCGATTCTGCGTTTGTGGGTTAGCTCACCGGTAATACCAGACATGCATATCTACCAGAACTCACGACGCATGGCAGAATCATTTACACAGGCCCTGAAACGTATAGTTCGATCATGAGGATCATAAATCTAGGAAAGGATCCTATCTATTCATCGCTAAAATTCTCTCCAGACCACGTAAAACGACAAGGACACGAAAACGGACCCACGAGCAAAGTTCAGCAGCGAACGAGGATGGTATACTGAATAGATGATCCACTCGTTGGCCTCGTCAGGGTTGGGTTAGAAGCTCGCGCAACCCCGATGGCCAGGTAATGGACCTACTAAACACCACCAAACCTGAATAATATCTTACCAACATTCATATAGCGAACGTTATCAACCTATGTTTCGCATTCCTTATGCCATGCAAGGGCGCCCATGTGCATGACTCCCACTCCATTCTTGTAAAGCCTCTTTGTGTAAAGCCGCACCCCTTGCTTACAACAAGCAAATCAACGGCTTGTTCCAACATTCTTCATTGATTTTAAGCCTATATGGTCCCTATGTCCGAAACGGCAAGAGATTGGGTCATGGGCTTCCCGCGCATCCATACGTCAGCTTGCTGTGCCAGCAATGGACTGAGTACTTAAGCTACTGGGACGCCATCCAATCATGTCTTATGATTCCTCAAGGCTTTGTGCGGATCAGAGGGTGAGCGTTGCGGCGCCACCTACGTTTTCCAACACTGGATGTTTTAGCAGCATTTCATTCCTTTTATTCATTAAAGAAATACTGAATTGTTTTCAGTTGGCAGGCTTATCTTCTCTTGCCAAGTGTGACCTTTGTTGTACGTCATCCATCGCCCTGTATCAAAAAGTGAAGGCGAAGTGGATCCAGGTCATCGCCCTGAATCCATCGCCCTGACGGCCGGGCGGGGGAAGACCATACCGTAATCGCTGTTGGCATTCGGGGACACTTGTAATCAGGTCGTTGAAGATTATGGTGTTAGCTGTAAAGCTTATATCACTGAAAATATTATAAAACTTAAGCAGTTTTTTTACGAAAGCAATCCAGCAAAGTGCCATGGACCATGCTCTACTTCGCTAGATGTAAATTCGAAATGAAATAAGCGAAGCGGAAATTGGCAAGCTGTAAAGAACAAAATAAGCTAAAACTTTGCTGCAAAATGGCGGTGTATCCAACGTCAAATGTTCACGGGTACATCACGGGCCTATCGCGCGGCCTTCACGGGTGGCGACGCGCTAGATGAATAGGTTTCCATATACCTTGCATTGTCATATGTCATACTTAAGAAAAACGTATACCAAATGTACCCGATCCTCGTTATTTTCATTTTTTTCGTGAGCCATGTTAGTCCGCGCCCACATCATTGGCTTCCGGAAAACTACCCTAACCCTCAGACGCATCCATCTGATTGTGGGCGCAATTCATCAAGCTGGGTTTGCGACCCTGATGGGCTGATAACTATTGAGATCGGGAATGCTTTGGACGCCGTCATCGCGAAGATTGGAGTTGGTGGCAAGCCCTTTGCCCAAGCTCCGTGCGGCACTTCAGGCCTTGAGGGATTTCGGGTAGGTTGAACCACAAATATGAACTGGCTGCCGCTCGCAGTCTGATCCTGGGCTTCTACAAATACCGGCGCACTGGGGCCCATGACCCAAGCGACGGCACGCCAACCTTGCAATAAAGGTTATCCGCTACGAGATAGCAACATGCATTTTGCACGCTGTTAATGAAATGCATTCGTTATTGGCTCCCAGTGAACATTCGAATCTCCGCGACATCGGCCACGAACCCCTGCGACGTCGGCACACAATTTGTGACCATTCCCACTCAGCGTTCTGGTGCAGACCAAAAAACGCTACGTAACATTATCCTCCATCATCCTACGTTAATAAGGTACAACTCCTCACTGGTCGCGGTGCTCCGAAATTCGTCGCATGAGCGTCCACGAACCTATCCTTGGCTTATCATAAATGCTTAGACCAGATTGATTTTAAACTTCAATAACATAATGAAACGCCAATAACCACAGATGGCAGTTGCGTTGATGCACCGGTTTTACGACTCCAAAGATCCGGCGGCGACTGCGCGAAGTTTCGCTTATAAGTTGTAAGAAGCCTGGGGCGTGGGAGATCCAGCGTGCGACAACGGCGTGCTGCTGCTGCTCTCTGCGCTGCAAGACCAAATGGTAGTGGTCGCCGGTGAGGCCGTGGAGGCTCTGCTGCCCAACGATACCTTGGCGAACATCGTCGAGGGGGTGCGCGTGGAGGTTAAAGACGGCAGGTAGGTCGGTTCCCCCCGTGTGTGACTCACACAGTGTGAGTGAGTGAGTGTGTGTGTCTCTCTTCCTCTCTTTGTCATGTCCGTCTATCAGTATGTATGTATGCCTGATTTCATCTGTCCGTCCGTTCGTCTGTTCGTCCGTTCATCTGTTTGTTTTTTGTTTGTCACCGCAACGCCACCTTCTGTCCGCTTCCTTTCCTTTCCCTCGTTGACAAAAGCGGTTTAGGATATGCGGCGGATGAAGGATGCACTTTATTCTTAACGTATTCATTGTGATCCTTGCATCGGTAGTGATCGACTCTTGTCGCTCTGCGATTATATCCGATTTCCCGGACCGATACGGCGAACCTGTTAGGTGCTGCACCACTCGTTTGGTCGCCTCGCACGGCTCGCCTTCTGTCTCCTGGCGGCTGTACCTGTATACCTCTAAAGCAGGACAGAATTATTCAGGAGGTTATCCTAATTTCCCTTGGAAAAAACATCCGCGTTCCAACCCGACTTGACTGCTGACATCCAAAATTGGGACGCGCAAACATCCGCGATTGCTATTATATCATTATTTATTATTATTCATTATGCATTTTTTATTTAGTATTAGTTATTATTACTATAGTTGCGGTTTTTATTGCTGCGATAATGGTTAGGAGGTTTAGGAGGAGGAGTGCGAGGTCTCCTGGATGATAATCATGAGGATTTCGTCTATGATGGTCATAACAATAATCAAGAATATTTAATAATGTGGTGAACGTCCTCTGTGGGATCCTCATGTGCGCGTACGTACGTTAGGTACGGCGCCGCCATGGAGCTCGCCGCCACACGAATCGGCCTAGCTCTGGCAAGCGCTCTGCAGCCTCACGACAGCGGTGGTGGTGGCGGCGGTAGCGGCGGCGACGGCGGCGGCGGCAGCGGCGGTGACGGCGGCGGCAGCGGCAGCGGAGGTGATGATGGCGGCAGCGGCAGCGGAGGTGATGATGGCGGCGGGCATTCATCGCTTCATTTGGGGCTTCTCATCGAGGAGCTTCTGCTCGCGATGGGCTGCGTCTCAGCCGCTATCGGGGCATTGTACCAGCAGCACCGCCGGCGGGAACGTGTAAAGCGGCAGTACGAGGTACGGCATTCGTACCGCAATTGTTCGACGTACGGGGGAGGAAGTGCGGCGGTCAATGATCAGACCGCTGGCGGCTAGAGGTAACTTTTGAGCACTCGAAAACAGAAGCCATCCATCCATGCTCATCCATTAACGCTTCGGTCACCGCTCATGCCCAGATTCATGGCCAAATACTAAGTTGTTACGCATGCATCCCGATAGTATATACGGGAGTAAACTAAAACGGGAGTAAACGAAAAGAGACGATCAAGGAAAGGTCATGTCGTCCTATCGTACAACCGTCTGTCGTACCTATCATTGGTTACAAATTTCCTCCGATTAAATCCAACCTTACTAAGCGGACATGAAGCTGTCAGGAAGGTACTAACTACATTGCCCGAGGGCCGACTGTATGTAACGTTTCCATTTAGACTCCCGTTAAGATGTCGCGTTTCTCTTCACTTCTTTCTTAAGAGTCCACATCCTCCTCCAAACCCTCCCGGTCCTCAAGGAGGACGTTTTTGCAAAGCTTTCCCGTGCGTGTAACCTCCCCGCCCCGTCCCATCCCATCCCGTATCTCACCACTTTTCCTGTACGACAGGATTGTCGTACAGCTCTCGAAGGCATTCGTTGCGACCATCTGACAGCCATTCGGCAGAGCCGCAGCGGCGGCGCCGCCGGCGATGTTGCCGTACAGTCGACATGTTCTTTGTGCTTGTCACACCTCGATCCAGAGGATGGATCCACACCGCCGCCGTCGTCCTTGCACCCTCCCATAGCGCTTGCCGTGGTAAGGCGTCATGCCGTACCGGGCCTCGATGGCGATGGTACGGACAACGAGGACGCCGCCAGCGTCGACGCCAGTGAAGACCTGGAGGCGGCGGCGTGTCTGAAGCGGCCGCTGATTGGGCCACCGCCGCTGTGGCGGCCCGCGGTAATGTTCCCTTGCGAGCACGTCTTCTGCCAGCCTTGCATTGCCACGTGAGTTTTGCGCGCCGTATTCTTCCTTAGAAGACAGTACAGAAGTACGGCAAAACAAAATCGCAATATTTCGCAGGATGGCCTGCAAAAAATTGTACTTGTTGCGTTGCTGCGCATTTCCACATAACAGTCCTTCCCCCGCCTCGCCCTTCCTACCGCTCTCGCAGGGGCGCTGCCGTACCCTTGCCGTACATGACTCCTGATGCGTTTTACAATTTTCCCGCCGCTCATCCGCATATCAAGCGCTAACATGGCTTTTGCGTAATCCTAATTTGGCACCATGCACCTCAGGAGCTCCATACGGTTCGTCACCAGTGCACACCGCCCTGCAGGGACGAATTGATTTCCCCTAACATACGTCATTCACGCTCATTTCCCGTGCCTACTACCTTGACCGGCATATTCAAAACCCCGTACACATCCCGTACAACGCCCCCGCGGCCGCCCACACGCGTGCTTTCCCCCCTTATCGTGCACTGATACAGACGGTTCGATCGCCAACAGTTCATGTGTCCTGTCTGCGGTTGCAACGCCGGAGAGCTCTGCCGTACCACTGCCCCATCCACCACAACACAGCCAGCCGCCATTGCCTCAGAAAACGCTTCGGACTATGCCGCCGCCGCCGCCGCCGCCGCCGCCGCCGCCGCCGCCCAGCCCGGCAGTAGCGCCGACGATGGCGGCGGTACATTACTACTGCTTACACGACTCAGGGAGCTTTGGAAGGCACGGCGACCTGGTGGCGGCGGCGGCGGCGGCGGCGGCGTCCATGGGCTTGGAGTACGGCTGGGTCCGTCAGGCCGCGATGATCAGTTTCCGATACTGATATTTCGGCTGTTTCAGCTCCAGCGCCAGTTTCCCCAGTTCCTGAGCGCGGAAATGACCGATGTATGGGAGCGAGACCTCCGGGAAGGTACGAAGTACACCAAATATCGTGGTTTCGGAGCCGCCATGGACCTGTTGCTCAATAAATGTTGACCCTGCGCTTTCGTTGCTAACGATTTATTTCAGCACATGACAAGCTTTCAGCCTATTTTTCATTACACGTGATGTGTGAAGTTTAGTTTCGCAAAAAAAAATGATTCGCTAAAACAGACTGCAACTACCTGCCTGCCGGTGCATGGGTCCTTTCCCTGGAGAGCTTCCCCCACCACCACTTAAATGTGTGAATGTCCGTGTATTCGTACGATGCGTGTGTATACCTGTACCTATACCTGTACATGTACGTATATATGTGTGTATTCGGTCCCTGTGCCCTCCCCCCATCCCCA
>NW_003307575.1:1161419-1167120 GCF_000143455.1 Volvox carteri f. nagariensis
CCACACTGAGAGACTCCAGGGACTGCGGATCTGGCCCAGCCGCCGCCGCCACTAGCCCCCATCGGAACCGCTAGGGAGCTGAATGGCTCGAAAACGATTGGATTTTAATTGATGAAGGGGGGCCGGGAGGGAGGGGGGGCGGGAGGGAGGGAGGGAGAGAGCGAAGGGGAAATGTAGGGAGGGAGGGGTAAAACACACACACACACACACCACACAACCGTCTTCATGTACATATACGTTTATGCGTGCGTGGTCATAACGTCGTATCTCCACGCGGCGGTTCCTACCGCACTCGTTCGGAGATTTTTGGGCGGGGCCCCAGCGCGAAGCGCCCAGGGGGGCCCCGACCTGTAGGATTGCCCATGTCCGTGTGTGTGTGTGTGTGTGTGTGTAACGGACCAAACATAATATCTCGCCCGGCTGAAACGCGTTGTAGGTACTATACAGCATTCTCTATTGCAAGGTATCTCGCATGTAGCCAACAAAAATCGTATGAGCACAAACAAGTTTGGCTGCCTCAATTGACCGAGGCCAAAGTCACATCAACGCCTCTCGCGCTAAATTTCATCCCGAAAGGTACCGCGTATCTCATATTTGAATTCTTAGATGACGGCGTATGACAACTCGAACTCCCATGCCTTGAGTGTGTAACGGATCAAACATAATATTTCACCCGGCTGAAACGCGTTATCGGTACTATACAGCATTCTCTACTGCAAGGTATCTCGCATGTAGCTAACAAAGACCGTATGAGCACAAACAAGTTTAGCTGCCTCCATTCACCGACCTCAAAAGTCACATCAACGCCTCTCGCGCTAAATTTCATCCCGAAAGCTGCCGCGTATCTCATAATGGAATTCTGAGATGACGGCGTATGATAACTCGAACACCCAGCTTGTGTTACCAATTGCCGGCATGAGCAATCCGACATGCCACCAGCAGGCCAACAAATTTGCTTGCATTTCTATATGAAATACACAAGCTGCTTGTTTGTACATTTACTTTGGCCAATGCACGGGGCCTCCGAAGACTTGCGGTGTGCCGCGATGAAGCTCGCGGCTGTGGGGCGGATTGCTGAGGCCGCTGGCGCTTCGGGGATAAACATCACAGACAGCACCGAACTTCACTCAGCTTGCGTTACCAATTTGCCCGCACGGGCATTCCGACTTGCGGTCTGCCGCACTGTCCATGCGGCATGCACCCGGGATGGATGCGATTCGCGTGGAGCCCGCAGGCGGTGCTGACGATTCCGCCGGTGCAAGCTTAGCTCCCACACCATCAGTACTGCTGCAACAAAGCACATCTCCCACCGCAGTGACACTACCCATCAATTGTCACACGTGCCGTGCTAGCTACCGGCCTGTACGGATGCAGGGGGGGCCCGCCCTTTTTCCGGCTTCGAGGAAGCCGACACCCGACTTGTTCAAAGAAGTACAGGTCTCGTACTACAAGTGTACGGTAAATACGGCTGGCAGGTCTGCAGGATGACCGCCGCGCCGCCGCCGCTATCATCGGCAGGGAAACCACACCCGAGCAACAAACTCTCTATAGTCAGAATTTTATTCCTCAGTATTAGTAGTGCTGTTCGTACCGCGCTCGTACGGCCGGTTGGTTATCATTTCGTGTAGGGTACCCGGCAGAGTTAGTTAGCGGGTGTTGGCCCGCGTCTCACTCATTCCCTCGCGCCAGCTGGGGGGAGCTCTCCGAGCCCCTGGCTAGCGAGTACGACACACGGCTGCAGTACGACTGCGACTGTTGTTGCTGTTGTTCTTGTTGTTGATACAACGGGCTACCAAACTTCTTCACCTGGCATCAAAAAAGGCCGAGAGCTTTTTTGCCCGCCATTCTTGACACGCCATTCATCATCTCTCCCAAACAACGGCGGGCCAGAATCCCTAGCGTTCTTTGGTCACACGCCAACAGAAAACAAATCTCACCGCCCTAATCCCATCGGTTCTGTCAAAGTCCAAGTCCCCGTCTTAGAAGTCGTGGACCTCGATCGCGGCAGGAGCACCGTCACGGATACCAACATACAGCGTGCCGTCATCATCCCCGCGGGGCGATTCCAGCCAGGAACTGCAGCTGCCTGTTTCTCTCCCTGCGGATGCCGTCATGTGGTTGTGGCGCATTCGCGCCAACAGAACTGCATTTGCATTAGGTGCTGCGGCAGCAGCCACTGCCACTACTGCTGCTGCTGCTGCTGCCGCAAAGCTCTCGGCCCTCGGGCTCTTGGGCCGCAGTAGCCCTTTGATGAATGTGCTGCTGTGAGTACTCTAAATGATCCCACCCTTTTGTGTGCATGTGTGCGATTAGTGCAACAATGCCGACAGGTACGCAGTACAACAAAAAAACCATGTTGATGATGACCAGTCGTTTTAGGATAAGCTTGCCTAATTAGGATCTTCGAGAGGCCGACAGCTCCACCCCTTGCAAAGGCGGCCAATCCTGCAGCGACGCCGTGGTTACGGGTCGTACGACGGATTACCAACACCACTGCCAGCCTCGGCATCTGGCATCCCTGTCCTTCCAGCAGGCGACTCGTTGCAAATGCCACTATCGCCATCACTATCACCATCAACGCCACCGCCACCACCATCAACGCCACCGCCACTGCAACAGTCCAGTTCCAGGCCCCGGTAGCAACTTGTTCTCTCTGTGCAAGGGTTGAAGTCCACCGGCTGATGCCTGAAAGCGATCGATCGATGTTGCTGCCATGCTAGCGGCACCAGTACGGTGCTGTAGGGGTCATACGGTCTAGGTGGGGGGGGGGCCAGGAAGCACTCTAATAATGATCAACCCATAATCCATGCCAGCAGGAGATGAAGATGCGTTATAGCAGATCCGTCACAAAGCTGCATGTGCGTGTGAAGGTCTTGGACTGGAAGCGTACAAATGAAAGCTTGGCGCGGGATGTGGGATAAAGCACACAAGCGTGAATGTGGAGACCACAACTATCCGCCAGGCCCCCCCCTTTCTACCTCCCAAACAGCGCACATATCTGATGGTAGTGCACTAGGTTGAGATACATTACCGGAAAAGAAGTGTACACTGCATGTGCGGAAGGGGAGGATTCGGGTGGTAATATGCAACTGAGCTAGAGCGGCATCTTCATGTGTGTGGCCGACAGGGGATGTGGACAATCAGTCCCGATGTGAAGCTTGGGTTCGTAAATGTGAGGGGTCGTGCGTGTGTATGTCTGTGCATGTATGCGTGTGTATGCGTGTGTGTGTGTGTGTGTGCGCGAGTGGCGGTGGCGGTGGCGCCTGTGTTGCCCTCGCGCAAACCCTTTCAAGTGCTCCCACGTGTCCACACGATGTGGCACGCGCCGCATTCAGTCAGCCACCACTACCGCCACCACCAGCATGGTGGGGGTTTCATCACCATGCAGACGGATAGAGCGAGTGCGCCGACCGCCTAAAAGCCGAACTTCGTCTACAGCGTGCTGTAACGCAAATCGGAACGAATGGCCCTTCTCTCCTTCCTTCCTGCCCTTTCCGTACTGTCTCCGTACTGTCTCCGTACTGTCCTTCCAATGCCATCCCTCACCGGGTCCATGGAATCCACCATGCCGTACAACCGTTTCCGTACCTGTTTTGGGAACCCTCCTCTTTTAACATAACGCGTGCACACACACACATACCCTTCTTGAACACCTAGCTGTCCCCGTGTGTCGCAAGTCATCCCCCCGCGCTCCCCCCGATTTCCCTTTCGCGGCACATCGACACATGGCACCTTCCCAACACCCAACAACCCAACAACCCAACACCCACCGTAAACTGTCAACGCCGACCGGTGAGTCGCATCCCGTTACTGATACCGTTACGTTACGGTTACGTTACTGTTACTTGTTACCATTACGGCTCCAGCCAAAGCGACCCCCCTAAAACTTCCATACCGCCAGCTCCGGCGGCGGCTGGCACCCAAGACGGCGGTTGACGCAGGTTTCGAAGGCGGCTGCCGGGGCCGCCGTCACGCGTCGCCGTCGCCGTCGCCGCCGCTGTCGCCGTCGCCGTCACAGATCATCAGGACGCCGCCGTACGGCGGCGGCATAGCCGCGCCGAGGGTCTCCTGTCCGTGGTGTGGACAGCGCCGCCGCCGCCGCCGCCTGAGTTCCTCTCTGCTGCAGCAGTTGCCTCCGCACTTTCCCCCGCAACAACTTCCTCTCCTGCGGCCGCAACCGCTGCGGCCGCCGCCGCAGCACTGACGGCGGCGGCAGCGGCGGCGTCATCCGGTGCCATCGCCTCCGCCATGAGCGATCCTGCCACCAGGAGGACTTCAGGACAGAAGAATCCAGCAGGTACGAATAACGGCGGCGGCTGCCCGAGCAACTTGTTGACGGGAGCGGTGGTACGGTGCCGGCGGCGGCGGCGGCGGCGGTGTCGACCACGACGAGGGTGTTCGAGAGGAGCAACGTCATAAATAAACATTGCTGCTCGGTCAGCTGATGGCATGATAAAAATTTTGTTGGTCTTTACAAAGAGGGGAGAAAAGTACCTAACAATTTAATTGGCTTATTGCAAAAGGTCACAGGTTGTCAAAGTTGGTTGTACGGCAAGATGGGGGTATGAGGATCGCGCGTTGTGCTACGGCACTCTGCGCAAGTACGACGGCTAATGTACGGCGGCAGCACTACTAAGGGCCTTCCTCTCCATCGAAGTATGGACAATTCTATGGAGATTATTACTCCCCCGTACTGTCGTACCGACGTAGATGATTCGCTCGATGGTTTCACTCAAGTGGTAAATGTCATGAACAACAACATTATTATTGCTGTTGTAGAAGTAATGTGGATGATTGCTAAGGGAGATGAATGGATGCCTCAAGTGCTTTGGGTTTTGGTTTTAGATGCGGTTTTTGCGGTTTTTAGATCTTGCTAAACAAGTTTTGGAGGATGCTAGTGCGCGATCCGAAGAATTGCCATTGCCATTGGCATTAGTTTTTGCAAGCACAGCCCAATCGCCCAATGAGGAATAGCTGTACATTCACTTTACGCCATACAACCGTTACTGACCGAACAAAAAATTCGTCGTACAACCGTACCGACCTGCGAAAAAAGGGCCCCAGTCAGCTTCTTGACCTCATCCGCGGCCCGAGACGCCTCCAAAGCGGTCCGTGTCCTGATTAGGCAAGCCTTAAAACGCCTTCTGCCCGGATCCACGTCATCGTTTGCATCGTCCCGCGCCTGCACTGCGTCATCATCATCACCAGCATCTCCGTGCTTACGCTTGCGCCGCCGCAGCCGCCCTAGCCCTTTCTGCCGCCCCTTCTGCCGCCCCTGCTCCTTAGGGTCCTCCTCCTCCTCCTCCTCCTCACCCCCGGTATTGCGACCTGTCCTCGCACTAACTACCTGTGGGGTAGGGAGGGCAGCCGGGCCTGGCATGAGCGGTTGGTTGGTTGGTTGGTTGGTTGGTTGGCGGTTCGGAATAGGTCGGGAAATGGGTTACTAGCAAAAGCGGTCTACACAGCGGTTATGGGGTGGTTGAGGCGTTTCAATGAGCCTGCAGGCTCTGTAAATGCAAGGACTCCTTTGCACGAGGGAGGGAGGGAGATGTTTTGCAACAAACGTCAGTGAAACAACACTGCAGCATTACGAGTCCAAATTAGTAGAGGGTGGGAATATTTGCGAACTGCGGGAATATCCCCAAGAGGGAAGTGGAGGAGGAGGGGGAGGAGGGGAGGGGGAGGAGGCGGAGGAGGTGGA